>NC_090761.1:63191548-63199048 GCF_036898095.1 Palaemon carinicauda | reverse complement strand
TATTTTTTTGTATTTGTTAAAACAAATTACTTACATTTGTATTTTTTTGTATTTGTTAAAACAAATTACTTACATTTGTATTTTTTTGTATTTGTTAAAACAAATTACTTACATTTGTATTTTTTTGTATTTGTTAAAACAAATTACTTACATTTGTATTTTTTTGTATTTGTTAAAACAAATTACTTACATTTGTATTTTTTTGCATTTGTTAAAACAAATTACTTACATTTGTATTTTTTTGTATTTGTTAAAACAAATTACTTACATTTGTATTTTTTTGTATTTGTTAAAACAAATTACTTACATTTGTATTTTTTTGTATTTGTTAAAACAAATTACTTACATTTGTATTTTTTTGTATTTGTTAAAACAAATTACTTACATTTGTATTTTTTTGCATTTGTTAAAACAAATTACTTACATTTGTATTTTTTTGCATTTGTTAAAAAGAAATTACTTACATTTGTATTTTTTTGCATTTGTTAAAACAAATTACTTACATTTGTATTTTTTTGCATTTGTTAAAACAAATTACTTACATTTGTATTTTTTTGCATTTGTTAAAACAAATTACTTACATTTGTATTTTTTTGCATTTGTTAAAACAAATTACTTACATTTGTATTTTTTTGCATTTGTTAAAACAAATTACTTACATTTGTATTTTTTTGCATTTGTTAAAAAGAAATTACTTACATTTGTATTTTTTTGCATTTGTTAAAACAAATTACTTACATTTGTATTTTTTTGTATTTGTTAAAAAGAAATTACTTACATTTGTATTTTTTTGCATTTGTTAAAACAAATTACTTACATTTGTATTTTTTTGTATTTGTTAAAACAAATTACTTACATTTGTATTTTTTTGTATTTGTTAAAACAAATTACTTACATTTGTATTTTTTTGCATTTGTTAAAACAAATTACTTACATTTGTATTATTTTGTATTTGTTAAAACAAATTACTTACATTTGTATTTTTTTTTTGGTATTTGTTAAAACAAATTATTTACATTTGTATTTTTTTGTATTTGTTAAAACAAATTACTTACATTTGTATTATTTTGTATTTGTTAAAACAAATTACTTACATTTGTATTTTTTTTTTGGTATTTGTTAAAACAAATTATTTACATTTGTATTTTTTTGTATTTGTTAAAACAAATTACTTACATTTGTATTTGTTTGTATTTGTTAAAACAAATTACTTACATTTGTATTTTTTTTTTGGTATTTGTTAAAACAAATTACTTACATTTGTATTTTTTTGTATTTGTTAAAACAAATTACTTACATTTGTATTTTTTTTTTTTTTTTTGGTATTTGTTAAAACAAATTACTTACATTTGTATTTTTTTGTATTTGTTAAAACAAATTACTTACATTTGTATTTGTTTGTATTTGTTAAAACAAATTACTTACATTTGTATTTTTTTGTATTTGTTAAAACAAATTACTTACATATGTATTTTTTTTTTGGTATTTGTTAAAACAAATTACTTACATTTGTATTTTTTTGTATTTGTTAAAACAAATTACTTACATTTGTATTTTTTTTTTTTTGGTATTTGTTAAAACAAATTACTTACATTTGTATTTTTTTGTATTTGTTAAAACAAATTACTTACATTTGTATTTGTTTGTATTTGTTAAAACAAATTACTTACATTTGTATTTTTTTGTATTTGTTAAAACAAATTACTTACATATGTATTTTTTTTTGGTATTTGTTAAAACAAATTACTTACATTTGTATTTTTTTGTATTTGCTAAAACAAATTACTTACATTTGTATTTTTTTTGGTATTTGTTAAAACAAATTATTTACATTTGTATTCTTTTTTTGTATTTGTTAAAACAAATTATTTACATTTGTATTTTTTTTTTTTGTATTTGTTAAAACAAATTACTTACATTTGTATTTTTTGGGTATTTCTTAAAAGAAATTACTTAATTTGTATTTTTTTTTTTTTTTTTTTTTTGATATTTGTTAAAACAAATTACACCGCTGTTATTGAGATAATCTCGGAACGATAAAATACATTTTAGAAAATATATAATAACTTCTTTTAATATTGTAAAGCACATTATAAGTTTTTTCTTTTGATTGCTATGCTGTATTTTTGCTTCGCTAAACTTTAAATTTTGAATTTTGTAATGGTTTTGTGCGGATGGTTTTGAAAGCATTACACTTTTTGGTAAAATCATTGCAATATTCACCATGGCGTTCATATAACAGACGGCATTTAGATGGTACGTGGCATAAAATAAAAAATATAATATAATATAAAAAAAAAAAAGGCTGGGAAAAAACTTAAAAGTCCAGGCCTTAAAAATCTAGGAAACTTTAAAAGTCTGGGAAATATTAAAGTTTTGGGCAAGTATTAGAAAAATCTATGAAAAATAAAAAAGTCTAGGATGGCATTCAAAAAGTCTAAGAAAATTTTATAAAGTCTGGGAAAGCCTTAAACCTTAATTATATCTACAGATACATATATATGTGTATATATATATATATATATATATATATATATATATATATATATATATATATATATATATATGTGTGTGTGTGTGTATATATATACACAATATATGTATATATATATATACATATATATGTGTATATATATATATATGTGTGTATATATATATATATATATATATATATATATATATATATATATATATATATATATATATATACGGTGAAAACTGACTTGGAAATCTGAAAGTGAGTAAAGAATTATCAACCATTGAAAAAACGCTAAACACTAAATCTTATATCAATTTTGTTTTTGACAAAATATCACTTATATTCCCTCCTCTTAAGTTTCAACCTATCAAGATACTTTTGGTATCTATTTAAGGAAACAATATATCAGAATCAAATCTAGATCAACAAGCCACCAAATTGTGTGCCTCTGATAACACCCATGTCTACTACATCTTCGAACGCTCTAAGATGATCCGAAGTATTGCAATGTCCCCAATTCCTTAAGGGAATCGATACTGGATCTTCCAGTGGGAATTCAGCAATGCATTCCAGTCTACATAATGTCTAAGGCGTTCAATGAAATCGAATAATTCTAATAATACAATTGAAATAAGACCTTAGAGTTTGCTAAGGTGCGTCTATTATTACGTCAAGGTCTCGTGAGTCAATCCTAGGGCTTCGTAGTCGGTTCAAAGTTAACGGAATATCGATTAGATTTGATTTGATGTATGGAGTTTGGGTGCATGTGACATGAATCTGGGGTCGGGAGCCCATTCAGTGGAAGAAAACTCCACAGTTAGCCAATGAAGTAAAAGTTGAAATATGCTGTTAAAAACGTAATTTTAATGGGAAATTCTCCATAAAAAATATACTATTTTCAGCCGTATTTCGGTAGAATACAGGCGATCGTAATTTTTACCCTACTTTGTTAATAACTTTCACGGGTTGGTGATGGTAATATCACCCCTTTACGTCAATATACCGGTTTTTAAAACGGCAAATGCCTGGCAACATTTATCCCAGGATTTTACCGGTTTTTAAGGCAAATTTTTAACAGTGTAGGTTGGACTATAGGGTGGAAGAAAGGTATTGGTTAAAAAGTGTATAGCTAGGACGGATGGATGTATGGTATTTTGTCCATATGGCCAAAAGTTAGGGCTGGGAAGGCCATTCATTCAACCAAAATATATAACACGGGAGAAACCCTGCAGTCTTGCAATTACACAAACATAAAATCTAAGAGAGACTGGACAACAAGATAGAAAAGCAAGAACAGAGGTAGAGCAGAAGATAAAGTCACGAAATATCGGTTAAAATTTTTCTTTTACTCTTTTAAAAATACTAGTGATGATCAATATTCCCCCATGCAGTGTCACGAGCCGTTTTATAAAAAATAAAAAAAAAAAAATAAAAAAAAAAAAAACCTTAAAATTGACCTATTGATTGACGATTGCTAAGAGATTGAAATGACTCTTGTTTTCGTCACAGTGTCCCAGTTGATAGAAAGGTTTCATTATATCTTACAGAGTAATAATCAGGAGTTTTTATTGTTTTGAGTGAGAATATACTGTTGACATTTTTCTATTATTATCCTTAACAGTTTGGATAAAAAAAAAGACAAATACGAGAAGAAATTTTTTTTTTACAAGTCTTATACTTTCTTTCATGTTAACCTCCGTATAAAAGAAATAATTTCCATTCGTATATTCAATTGATGTATTACTGCATAATCAGCAATAACTTATACTTCCTTCATTGCATGACCAACCTAAAGTTGAGTAGCTTTAACAGTAAAATATCGACCTCTGAAAACATAAAATATTTCGGAATACTTATTTAACTAGTTAAGAGATTGGCAATGTGTGGTTGTCTAAGGTTAGGGACCAAAAAGACCAAGTCTTATTAGACCTTTAATCTGTAATGCTTACTCGCATACATATAATATATAACATTGCAATACATGTATATAAATATACATATAAAATAAACATATACAGACACATGAACACACGCCCGCAAGAACAAACACACACACACACACACACACGCCCGCAAGAACAAACACACACACACACACATATATATATATATATACATATATATATATATATATATATATATATATATATATATATATATACAGTATATCTATCTATCTATATATATATATATATATATATATATATATATATATATATATATACATATACATATATATATGTGTGTATATATATACATATATATATATATATATATATATATATATATATATATATGTATGTATATATATATATATATATATATATATATATATATATATAATTTACATGTATTTAAATCAAAATAGGCCTATACATACATACATATTATATATCTAAGCATTCAAGAGTTTGCACGGGTGATCATACTGTTTTCCCTATTTCTAATCAATGATGTCGATCAATAAAGAATAAGAACTATATCAGAGTGTGAATACTGTTGCTACCTAACAAACAAAATTATGTCTATATAATTCACAACTCAAGTAAGTTATAAATACTGTAAATCATACATACATTACTAATCCACGCATTCATACTAAATTGTCTGTATTTACTTTGCGAGTGAAAGTATGCGTAAGTATGCATATATCGCTACCTCATTGCAAGAGGGTCGTAACTCCAAATTTGCTAGTTTTGAGTTATATGGTGTACAAGATTACCGAATTGATTCTGCATCTTTTGGTAAAAGAGTCGTAAATCTAGGTGAATTAGCGGCCAAGAGATGGCACTAAGAAGATTTGTGAAACATGATCAAATTCATAGGACTTAGCAACTTTCAAATGCGTCTCCTGAAAAATCTGGAATTTGGAGTTACGACCCTCTTGCAATGAGGTAGCGATAAGTACTGAGATGATTTATAAACACTGCTAAATTTATAAAATTATGTGGTCAATTTTTCATGTTTACCTATAAAGTAGGTCATGGCATAAGTATATAAGATAACGACCTCCATAAATTGAACCTTTGTAAGTAGATGGTCTTACTTTCAACGAAACAATATTATATTATCATAGTTGTTACCAAGGTGTTTATGCAATCACGTGTAGGCCTAATTGCGGTATGATCTGATATCTTCATGATTTCTTTTTTGTTGGCCTGTACGTACGATATACATATTATACATATATCATATATATATGTATATATATATATAAATATATATATATATATATATATATATATATATATATATATATATATATATATTTATATACATGTATATAAACAAATATATGTATGTCCATATATATATATATACACACACATATATATATATATGTAAATATATATAATGTATATATACATATATAGATTTATATATATATATATATATATATATATATATATATATATATATATATATATATATATAAATATACTGTATATATATACACACACACACACATATATATATATATATATATATATATATATATATATATATGTAAATATATATAATGTGTGTATATATATATATATATATATATATATATATATATATATATATATATATATATATATATATATATATATATATAAACGTGATTTGTGCTAGGACGAAGCCCTGGATGACGACTGCTGAATTCTAAACTAATTATCGCACCAAGACAACAGCCACTCGCCAAATATAATGTATTTCTATAGTCCGTCCTCATGTCCAGATTGTCATAATAAACATTTTGGAATTTGAAAGTTAGTATTAATGAAACCTAAGGGGATTGAAGTAAATTTATGAATTTGGACTGGAAATCCCTACCCTGGGACCTGGGAGGCCATTCAGCACCAATGTGAAACCGGGGGGAAATCATAAGCTTGTAGTATGAAGTTTAGAGGTTTGTTAGCAAGACTAAAGAAAGGAAGCACGGATGGAGAGGTAAAGTAATAGAATATAAGGTAAGTCCATTTAAGGTTCGATGAAATGCTGCTAAGACCTTAAAGCAGTGTTTCCCAACCCTAGGGTAAATTACCCCAGTGGGGTAATGGACCCGTATTTTTGGGGTAATCAAGATGTTCTGAAATTGAGTTATTGACATTCCCATAATTATTGCCATAATTCATACACAAAATCTGCAATAATTATATTTTTAGGAAAACTCAATAATGGAAAAGTTTGCATTTGTTTTGGATCCTTAACTATAAGCAGCCAAAAGCGGGCTATATGATCCATACAGTTCATCAGGTGGCTGCAAAAAAACATCCAATGTTACCGGGTATATGTTCAATGGGGTAATTGATATAGTTGGAAATTAAATTTTGGGGTAATCATTTAAAAAAGGTTGGGAAACACTGCCCTAAAGTAATACCTGCAGTGTGCTAGGTGAGGTGCACTGGCTGCATTAACCCCATTCGGGACTTCTCATATGATGTCACATGATGTACTTGCCCCAGCCCAGTGTTTGAATCGCGTAATACCCCGTGGTACTGGTGCTTGCTATATTCACTCTTTCAAAATCTTTTAAACCACCAGCTTGAATGTTTTTTTACGAGTAAATCAACCTTTAAACCTCTGATATTTACTTGTTAGTAGGTTTTACTAGTAATATCCCTTAGTAACCTTCCTAGTTTTTGATTGCCATGTGGTCATGATTATGCAAGGACTAAGACACTAGTGGTCGAAGTGACGAAGATCTGTAAACAATATGACATATCCAAGCGATCTCGTCCAACAGTATGATCAGGGGACAGGGGAGCTATGCATGGCGATTTTCTATTGTTCACGGAGATATTTGCCATATCTATCATATAAATGATAATTTGTTGATGTAAAACGTACAACTAAAGACAACGGAATGGATAATTTTCATTTGATCGAATCTGATTTCAATATAGCAAATTGTATTTACCGTTTCCAACTTAATTCCTGAGCGCAAACTGTACTGCACTAGATCTGACCGAGTGTTTACAATGACAAAGGCCTAAGGCACGTCCTTATTCATGTCTGGGATTTAGCCAGGTTTC
>NC_090761.1:63086548-63186548 GCF_036898095.1 Palaemon carinicauda | reverse complement strand
CCTGCTGTAAATCTACAGCATGCTGCCCGTAGGCAACAGTATCGTGTCCGGTCAGTGGCACACCGGAGCAACTGTTAGTCTATCATGATGCGGAAAAACCTGAATGACCTTATCCAGTATATGTCCCGGCTGGCACATGCGTCTAGGTTGCTTAGAATTTCAGGATGCCCTGTTTGTCAAGAGATGCTCGCGTGTAGTATGCGTCCGCATGAGTGGAGACGCGTATCCCGCAGATCACGAGGATGGGACAACTAGATGAAAGGATCAACTTTGACTGTCAGCGTCTGAGCATGCAAGCGCGTCTGAGCCGCTACAAGCGTCTGCTCTACCGCCTCCCGACACAAGAGCCTATCTTTGCGAGGAGACGCTACTGAGCATCGGAGAACTATGCTATATGATACTAAAGGAAAAAACATCCCTTTGATCTATGGTAGTCTTCACTCTTTTAGGAGAAAATAATTTTTTCCCCCCAAGAATCGTAAACGCTAAAAAGAGATGAAATTGACCTCCTTTAGCTCAGACCAACCCTACACTCGCGGGGCAGCTTGTGCGCCACCTCAAGCGTGAGCGAAGGCTAGAAGAGATCATCAACCGCAGCCCCGTGAGCGACCTGGGAGAGTCCCTAAGACATTCCCAGCGCACCTTGTGCGTGACCTGAACGTATCCCATGCTATGAGATATCGTTAACAGTAGTCGCCCGACCCCAGAAGAAAGTACTAAACAATTCCTCAAACTGGGGGCAGAGAGGAAGTATAAACAAAAGCAAACTGAGCACCTCTTCTCTCGAAGAATTATGCGTCTTGCGCAATTTTGGCGCTGACACGTCGCCTTTTTTCAACGGAAAAAACTTCCGGCAACCATCAGTAACTGAGGGATAAGTTACTAGAAAACATACGACTCCTGAAAGGTCTGGGATGTACTGATTGTTGATGACCAAGTCTAGGTTCTGCGACCTTCTAAGAGGACAAACTCTGTCTTCCCTGACTGTGCTTCAGATTCCAGAGGAAGAGCCAGGATTATGTATGACTCTTCTGACTTCCGCTCCTCTCGTGGAAGAAAAAACACACCCGATTGCTTCTCATTTAAGAATCGCAACGCACCTGCTGGGAGAGCAAGTTCTGTTCGCGTGCCTACATGATGATTAACTTCCTAGTCTAGTAGACAGGAAGAATGTCAAACGTCATCCGATTGAAGCTGCGCTCTGATCAAATAGACGACATACGGACCAAGGGTCCGCTCCGTTCTTTTACCAGGGCTGCAGAAGCTGTTTAGCCTGGCTCCCCCCGCTGCTACAAGGGGAGAGCAGTCAAACCCTGCCTCGAATGGGCTTGGCTCCTCTTTTCCTTTGCTTCCTTGCCTCTGGTTTGAAAGTACTTCTCCCTACAGGTCTACTTCGAAAAGGCTGGGCAGAATGAGAATATAATGTCCCCTCCTTAGCTTGAGTAGCCTTCTGAGCCCAATTTGCAGGCACTTCCTTCACTAAATCCTGCGGAAAAAGAACTGAAGATATGGGCGCAAAAGCAACTCCGATTTCTAACATGGAGTGATACCCGCAAAAAAGAAGGAACCCAAGGTAGCTCTTTTCTTTATAACTCCTGCAGTAAGTAAAGCAGCCAGTTCGTTAGAACCATCCCTGACTGCCCTGTCCGTACAAGACATAAGTTGGATAAGACTACTTGTGTCCATGTCCTTTATCTTGGTTACTCTTCTGCTTAAGACTCCCAGTGACCACTCAAGTAAATTAAATACCTCAACTCTCTGAACTATCCTTTCAAGAGCTGGTCAAACTACGACATTGACCACTACAGTCTATTCCTTCTCATGGCCAGGAGACGGGAAGAATCTACCAGGCTTGAGAAGTCTCCCTGTGCAGACGCCGGAACTCCCAAACCCAAGACTTCCCCCGTCTCATACCAAACGTTCGACTTAGAAGCTAACTAGGCTGGTGGAAAAGCGAAGCATGTCCTGCCCAGAGCTTTCCTTAAATCCATCCATGCTCTTATTAACTTCAATACTCTCTTAGAGCGGGAAAGCACCTTTTTTTTTTTGTATAGAAGGAAGTCTCCCCTGCCTTGCCTAAGGTAAACTCATAAGGGGGAGATCGCGGAGTAACTGGTGTAAAATAGTCTGGAAAAAATTCCGAGAAGACTAGCTTTTTTTTTTTTTTTTGTCCACCGAATGTTGAGGTGGTTTCTCTTCCTTTCTCTCTGAGATATCCTCCAATTAATCCTCGTGAGATAGAACCTCATCCGGGTCTACTTTTAACAAATCAGAGATTAGTGCTAAGTAGGCGCATCAGTGGTAACATGGGCGCGCTTGCGTTGATCCATATCCACATCCAATTGACAGCCACTTGCCTTGGTTTGCTGTCATGATTGATTTTATAATAGATTAAATCTAGCTGGCGCTGGCGCTTCGCCTCGTCCTGGCGCGCCGCGCTCACGTGATATTCGCGCTATCGCCGCTGCTCACGCTGGCGCTCTGCCCACTCATGACTCGACTGGCGTGGGTCGTAGCGCTGGCGCTTGGCGCCGACACTCAGCGCCTTCATCAATTAACTTCTGAGCCTCGTCACGTTTCCGCTCAAGCTCTGCTTGCGCCTCGCGCCTGCCATTTGGCGAACGTCGTCAAGCTTAAACTAACGATCGGCTGTCTGCTTCTTTGAATAGCTGTTGTGAGACAGAGCTCTGCCGAGACAAATCTACATCGACCTGCCGCTGAACATTGAAACTGGGAGACCGCCTGTGCGATATCACGTCGGTCCCAGAGACGACAGGCCGCCTGTGCGACAATGGGTCTACCACCGAAGACTAACGCCCAAGATCACAGTCAACAGCCGGAAGATAAGACTGCATCATCAACGAGAGCTGTTGTTTGAAATGTAAATACGCAGAACGAATCTAATATTGTTCTCAGCTCAGCGCCTGAAAAGCGCGTATAATATTTGACAACATTAATAGCTCACTCTATCTATAACGAGGGTGAGCGCCTTGGCGCCTTCCTGGCGCTCAAGAGGACTTCTGTTCGGGTCTTAAAAGACTGTAGCGCCTAGCTACTCTCTCGATTCCTTTCGTCGTTCGACTTAACTTCTCCCCTCCCGGGAGCTTGACAGAGGTCTAAGACTAGGATAACGACAGATCCGAACAGAAGCACTCTCCACTGAATAAAATTCACTGTGTAATTTAACACTAAAAATTTTCATTCTATTCTTTGTTAAAAAGAAAGTTTCACAATCATTTGAAAACCATAGTATACGTTCTCTCAAACGAAATGAACTCATTTACAGAGAGACTTACAATTCTCTCAATCGTTCGAATGGGAATGAAAAATTACTGAATCCCATATAAATGCAGCGAAAAATTAAATATTAAATATTACCTTAGTAGGTATAATATTTATAAAATAAAATAAACCCTTAAATTAAGGAATTCCAATAAGAGATGAATCATCACTCGTACTTATTGGAACATTTACACTTAATATAAAAACAATCTTAGTACAGTATTCCAATACGGAAACAACGATACATAGAATCATGTGCTACATCGATTCGTATAAACATTAAGTGAAATTTAACTTCCTTTAATTTCTGACTAAGGAAAAATACTGACAGGATCAATTAATTTAAAAATAAAATGTTCCTTTTATATAGTACAATTAAAAAACTTGAGAAGTAAGAAGAATGTACTATTCATAAAAATCTCAACGATATATTGCAATATTGTAACAATACTGATAACTGCGTAACAACTGAATGCTAGTTAATCTTTGCAAACAGACTGAAGATTACCTCAAGAGAACTATTAAAAGGATAAAATTTTCTTAGATTAATAATCCTTTAATTAAATTTATAACTTAATATTTCAAAAGAAAGTATTCACTTATAATTCTTTGTAAAAGCAAGTCGGACTTATAGCCTACGACATAAGGCTGTGACGTCATCAATGGACAAGATGTTTACCTTTCGTCCTATACTTTCGTGAGGTTTAAAATAGGTCTGTAAACCTTTTAATCTTACCTTTTAAGTAATAAATACGTGATCACATTTCAAATAAAAGAAAAAGGCGAAATAACGTCCAAACAGAGTACAGTAAAAAGCGAGAGTGAATTTCCAATAGAACCGACGGCCATGCCGGCAGGGAAAAATCTGAAGAGGTTGGTATAGTTCTACCTGTTGTACCGTGAGGGCACTAGTGTACACCTGGCATATCTGCGATAGCCACGCGGGATTTTTGAATTTCCTGCCGAGGCGTCAGGGACGCTAGCCATTCTTATATAACCAGCGGGTAAGTTTTACATTTAAAAATATATATATATATATATATATATATATATATATATATATATATATATATATATATATATATATATATATATATATATGATAAATTTTTGCACATTTAGATGTGTTTTTCATATTCAAATAAGCCATATATATTTTGGATACATTAATGTCTGGATTCTCTTAACGACCTCAGGATCAGAGCCCCAGGCGAAATCACACAAAGACAAGAGCTTGTGACCGGCCGGGAATCGAACCCTGGTCCGGGAAGCTTGTATAGACAGTGTCTAAACCACTTGGCCACGAAGAAAGATAAAAGTCAATGACAATTCTTCTGTACTTATACCTGTGGAATTTAGGTCACAAGCTCTTGTCTTTGTGTGATTTCGCCTGGGGCTCTGATCCCGAGGTCGTTAAGAGAATCCAGACATTGTATCAAAAATATATATGGCTTATTTGAATATGAAAAACACGTCTAAATGTGCAAAAATTTATCATTAATCGAATGCCAAGTAACAAACTACCAATTAGCTGCGATGGTGAAGATGGGTTGATTTCAATTCTAAGTACAAAGCACCTGAATTCGACAGGTATAAGTACAGAAGAATTGTCATTGACTTTTATCTTTCTTCGTGGCCAAGTGGTTTAGTCACTGTCTATACAAGCTTCCCGGACCAGGGTTCGATTCCCAGCCGGTCACAAGCTCTTGTCTTTGTGTGATTTCGCCTGGGGCTCTGAGCCCGAGGTCGTTAAGAGAATCCAGACATTAATGTATCAAAAATATATATGGCTTATTTGAATATATATATATATATATATATATATATATATATATATATATATATATATATATATATATATATATATATATATATATATATATATATAATTCATAACACCAAGTTATACATAATTTTATAATATACAAATAACTGGTTGTGAACATTTGGCATTTTGAGAGAGAGAGAGAGAGAGAGAGAGAGAGAGAGAGAGAGAGAGAGAGAGAGAGAGAGAGAGAGAGAGAGAGTATTCAATCAACTAAACACATTTCATTTATTTAAGTACCTTTCGTGTTAATAAATAATCATAGACCTTATCACTGGGCTGCGATCTTACCCATACCCATATGACTTACAATAAACGTACATCTGATAATCTTTTACTCATAAACAATATCGTAACCTGAAAGCATAATTCAATATTGATACACATTTGCTCCAACAATAATCATCTGCCAAATAAGCTATAGGCCTACTACTATCATTATATCTTATCATAGAAATTGCCTAACTAAAGATTAATTCAAAAAAAGGTAAATAGGCATACCTAGGAAATTGTAATCTAGAAAAAGGTAATGGAAAAAAATACATTAGATATCTTGGGAAGCTTTCAAATTCTGCCCTGCGATTTTGATGTTAGGTTAGGCTGGCTTGATATAGCCTACGAACGTAGCTGGCTTAGCCACTTGGGCCCTAGCTTAGTTAGGGTTATTACTATTAGCCTAAGAATACCCTTAACAGTGACACTTGTGTTAATAACCCCTAAAACATGTACGGTTCCCTTATTTAGGCTATAATATACGCTAGGCCTAATAATCATACGATGTACTGTAGTAAACTTTAAGCTAGACCAACAATACTAGACCTAGGTTAAGGCCTAATCAACAATGCTATCAATACATCAATATAATTTCGATTTTCAACTGATTAGGCTCTATTACATTACTTACCTTTCTGATATCTTACGATCTGCAGTATATTTCTTTTAAAATAGCAGCCGCTTATACTATATTGAAGCTTCACTGACTATACCAATGAATCCTTGTATGAACTCCTTGTATAAACCTTTTTCGAACCGATTCAAATTATCCCAAGTTAGTCTCTGATCATTCTTATATTCATAATACAAAATAAGGCCATTAATACAGCCAATCTTGTACAAAATTTGAATAATTTGAACATCGAAATACAGGTTTCAATGATAGCATAACGAAGTACAGTAAACAAACAATGACCGGGCCAGGGTTGCCAGATTATTTCGACTGGATTGTCGTACATGAGCCTTAAAATTGTCGTTTTTCAACCAAAATTATCATACACAGTTTCAATATAATTATTAGTGAGTTAAATGATTGACTTATTTCAAAATATTTTAGTATGATTGTTTAATTAAACACATACATACATTGTATATACCTAAGGTATGTATCGGACCGGACCCAAAATAATCGTACATGTATGATAATTATCGTACGAATGGCAACTCTGAATGACCAGCTCCCAGTTTGCTGGTTCTCTTCGCAATGGTCCTCAATTTCTCAAAATTTTCACTGCAAAAATACTCTACAATTAATGGATTAATAGTGTCGTTTAATTTGCACATTCGATTTATATATCTTTCCACAATATTCTGATCTTTTACTTAAACGGATTTGATTATGAATGAAAATTTGAGAGGTTGGACAGCTAGATGGTAGGAAGAAATGCTGGTATAATAGAATGCTAATTAATGGGTGCAGCTAAGGACCAAAAGAATGATGCGAAGTTATTTCTGTGATGTCTTTAAAATCAATGGAAAAAAAAACCCATAGGCCCAGGCTTATTCTTGTGATAATACATGTTATCTATGTTTTGGATTGTTATGGGGTCAACTAACTTTGATTTTCATACACCATCGTTGTTTCCGTTTCCAAAATCTGGAGACATTGCCTAGGTCTATATGGTTCATATGCAGCAGATGCACTTATTAAAGCAAGTTTTGTGGGTCTTCTTATACACACACACACACTATATATATATATATATATATATATATATATATATATATATATATATATATATATATATATATATATATATATATATATATATATATATATAACGGATTTTGAGCGAAGCGAAAAATCTATTTTTGGGTGAGATAGCCATGGCGTCCTGATGGAAGGTTCCTTTTTGGTAGCTTCCTTGGGTAAATAACTACTAAGATATTCCCAGAGAATTTAACCACAGGTTATCACAGAATTCTAACTTCTGGAGCGAGTATCCTAAAGGTTTCCCTTTTAAGACATCGTATATCAACAGGGGACACATGTATTAACGCGCCACATAGCTATCTACACCCCGAACAGAGTTAATGCTTCGGTGTGTAAGGGCTGAGAATAGCTAGGAGCCGTTCCATAGCTAATCTCATTCGTGGCTACTTCTGGTACTCGAGACGTAAACAAACGGGCGCCATTGCTTAAATGACGTCACGGCCGTCTTCATCCTGAAGCCAGTTGCTTGCCTATCACCATGATACAGCAGAGCAGGGTGGGACCTAAAAACTGGACGAAGTAGCAGGGAGGGTCCATCAGGACGCCATGGCTATCTCACCCAAAAATAGATTTTTAGCTTCGCTCAAAATCCGTTTTTTGGGCTCAAGCCATGGCGTCCTGATGGAAGAATACTAGAGAATCAATGTATCGTGGTAGATTTTCCCCTATTAGTAAGTGCCAAGGGCATTGACAAATTAGCATAGTAATCTTAGTAAAGAACTGTAGGGAAGAATCTTCCTGCCCCCCTTGGCAGTGAAGTTCCCACGGGCCATGCCGACGTCAAAGTGGTATTGAAGGGCTATTCACCCTGATAGAAGAACTTGAAGAACTTGGAGACGAAGCTGAATGTTTGGCATTCGTATAGGAACATTCTGAAAAGCAGACCAGTGGTGGTTGGACACTGTGTGCTGAGAAGGTTGGTTTCATCTCCAGGGTATGAAGAGTAAGTATTCGTATTGGAACATTACATAATCAGAGTGAATATAAATTAAGAGTTAGTATCTTAATTTCTCCATGAACCATAAGGAAAAGGGGATAATAAAACTATGACAGGCATGTATTTCATAGTAAGTAGGAGCTGATTGAGACGCACAGGTAATAAAATAGAAATTTTATTTCACAAATGCAGAAATTAAATGAATTGCAGCAATAAGTAAAGTTCATTTACAGTAATTATAATGTACATAGTAATAAAGACTTGCTCTTGAATCTGAAAAGGAATTTCAAATTTATTAGTAGGCACTCGTTCTCGAGGAACGTTAGTCTTTGATTAAAACACATCATGTTCAGGGCATGCGGCACTTGTGTGACAACTATGACATTTCACCTGGGATAAGAACAGTTATAAAAGCACTAAGTGTTTTCGACATCACTATGTATCGCTCGAGGGTCAACATAGGCACCCGAAGAGTTAGAGTCCCAAGTAACTCACTGTTCTATGCAGAGTTAGGTGCAGGTTTCATGACACTACCTGCGGCTACCACAAAATGTTTGACTTCGTGCACTTGTTTCGCATAATGTTTAAAGAAAACGCGCGAGGACTTCCAGCCTGTGAAGCTTTTAAGGCTTTCAAAGTCCATACTCTGAAAGAAATTCAGAGATGATGCAACTTTCCTAGGATCATGACCGGCGGGTGTACTGTCAGGATCCGCTCTGCGAATGAAGTAGGTGATTTTCGCTCTTAATTGTTTCAGTGACAGGTCGCTGCCCGATGTTTCTCCTTTGAAGAGTTGGCCTCCACCAAAGTTCGAAGTTCTGCGAAGATAGACCTTGAGGCTCTCTACTGGGCATAAAGAGACATCTTCCTTCAGGGGGCATATTCTCCAGGGGCCCCATCTTTTGGTGGGTAATTCATTTTTGGCGAGAAACGTCGGATCAGGGGAGAGGGTAATGTCTCCTGTATCAGTAAACAGGATGTGACCCTCTTCTCTTGATAATGCCACTATTTCGCTGACTCGGGCTCCCGAAGCAAGAGCAAAGAGAAATATAACTTTCTGAGTCAGATCCTTGAGAGGGCATGAATCATTATCCAAGTTGGAGGCGAAATGGAGCACCTTGTCTAATGACCAGGAGATCGGTTTCGGTGGGGGTGCTGGGCGTAGACGAGCACATGCTTTCGGTAGTTTATTGAAGATGTCGCTGGACAGATCAATTTGGAAGGCATACAGAATTGGTCTGGTCAAGGCCGATTTGCAGGTTGAAATCGTATTGGCTGCTAATCCTTGTCCATGAAGGTGAATGAAGAAGGACATGCAGAAATCAATTGTGATTTCTTTAGGATTTTTTGTCTTGACGAAAGAGACCCATTTTCTCCAGGATGATTCGTATTGCCGTCTTGTGGATTCGGTCTTGTATTCCTCTAGGAAGTCTAGATTTTTCTTCGAGATCCCAAACCTCTTCTTTGCGGCTAGGGAGAGAAAATCATGAGATGAAGGTCCTTGATTTTCGATGATGAAGCGAAGACAGTCGACTTCTGTACTTGTTGGGAGAGAACTGGGCCCGGGAGAGGGATCAGCTTGGGCTGCAGCTCCAGGACCAGGGGGTACCAGTTGCTCCGGGGCCACTTGGGAGCCACTAGGGCCGCTGTCCCTTTGAAGGTTCTCAGTTTGGAGAGGACTTTCAGCAGAAGGTTGGTGGGAGGGAACAGGTAGATCTTGGACCATCTGTTCCAGTCCAGTGACATGGCATCCACTGCTTCTGCCTTGGGGTCCTCGTACGGGGCCACATACCGAGGAAGTTGATTGTTGTCGCTCGTTGCGAAGAGATCTATCTGAAGTTCTGGGACTTGGTGAGAGATGAAGGAGAATGATCTTGAGTCTAGAGACCATTCCGACTCTATCGGGTTTGTTCGAGATAGAGCATCCGCTGTCACGTTGCGGAATCCTTGTAGGTGAACTGCAGACAGGTGCCACTTCTTCTCTGCCAGACGGAAGATTGGGAGAAGCGCCTGATTTATCTGGGGCGATCTTGAGCCTTGGCGATTGAGACATCGAACTACCACCGAGTTGTCTAGGGTTAGACGAATGTGGATCGAGGGAGGCGGGGATAGTTTCTTCAGAGTTAGAAGGACCGCCATGGCCTCCAAGATGTTGATGTGGAACGTCTTGAACAGGGGAGACCAGGTGCCTTGAGCCTGTTTTTGGTGGGAGTGACCTCCCCAACCCTCCAGCGAAGCGTCCGTGTGGATGTTGAGTGATGGAGGTGGGTGTTGAAGAGGAATGGACCTTTTCAGGGCCTTTGGTTCCGACCACGGCTTGAGGAGAAGTCGAAGTCTGTTTGGGAGCCGTCTCTTGAGGTCTCTTCGAGCGATGGATGCAGAACGTCTCCAGACTCCCGCGGCATCCTTTAGCTGTGCACGAAGCACTGGGTTTGTTACTGAGGCGAACTGTAGAGAGCCTAGAACTCGTTCCTGCTGGCGTCTTGAAATCCGTTTGGATTTCAGTAGTCGCTTGACAGACCCTGCTATTTCCTTCCTTTTCTTCTGGGGGATGGAAAGGCGGTGTGACTGAAGGTTCCATTGGATTCCTAACCACTGGAACTTCTGAGCTGGAGAGAGGCGAGATTTCTTCTCGTTTATCTTGAATCCCAGGTGTTCTAGGTACTGGGTGACTTTGTTGCAGGATTTTACACAATCCTCGGGCGATGGAGCCCAAACTAGCCAGTCGTCGAGGTAGGCCATCACCTGGACGTTTCGGAGGCGGAGCTGTTGTACTATGGCGTCCGCCAGCTTTGTGAAGATCCGAGGGGCCACATTGAGGCCGAAGGGCATGGCCCTGAAGGCGTAGCTTTTCCTTTGGAGTCGAAATCCTAGGTAGGAGGAAGCGTGATGGTTCATTGGAACGTGCCAGTAGGCATCCGCCAGGTCTATGGAGACCGTGTAGGAACCTCGAGGCAGAAGGGTCCTTATTTGTTGAAGAGTCAGCATCTTGAACTTGTCGTTCGCTATGAACTTGTTGAGGGGGGATAAGTCCAGAATGATTCTGAGTTTGTCGGAGTCTTTCTTGGGGACACAAAACAGTCTTCCTTGGAACCTGGTGGACTTTACCTTCCTTATCACCTTCTTGTTCAAGAGATCTAGGACATATTCTTCCAGAAGGGGGGTTGATTGTTGGAAGAACTGCTGGAATGTTGGGGGTGGTTGAGTCCAACTCCAGCCTAGACCCTTCTTGACGATGCTGTGTGCCCAGGGATCGAAGGTCCAACGATCCTGGAATTGGCGGAGTCTTCCTCCCACCGGAAGCACTTCATTGCTTCTGGTGTCCCGAAGGCTTGCTGCCTCGGCCGCTAGCTCCCTTTCCTCCTCTGCCTCTGGAGGGACGGCGAGACGCGTCTCTGCCTGCACCTCTGTTTGAGCCTCTACCTTTGGGACGAAAGGTAGTCGTCTGTTGCTCGAAAGCAGGGGTGAAGACCGGTGACTGTGACAACACCGGTTGGGTGACCAGTTGAAAGGTCTGTTGTGGCTGAGCTGCCACTTGGGAGGTAGCGGGTCCCAGAAACTGACGTCTTGGTTGACGTTGCTGGGGTTTCTGTTTCGAAGATTTCCTCTTAGGTTGAGGTCCGTCGTCCTGAGAGGGTTTCCTCTTCTTTGACATGCCCCACTTGTGGAGAAGGTTCCTATTCTCCGTGGCGGCTTTGTCGGTGATCTCCTTCACAAGGTCAGAAGGAAAGAGGTGTTTGCCCCAGATGTTGGAGGAAATCAGCCTCCGGGGTTCGTGTTTCACAGTGGCACCTGCGAACACGAATTCACGACAGGCTCTCCGAGCCTTCATGAAGTGGAACATGTCCTTCACCAGGGTTGCCATGTGGGATTTGGCAAGTACCATGTAGTGGTCTGGTACTCTGGTGTCACAGGCCATAATGTCAAGTTGGACCTGGTGGGACATAGATGCTGCGAGCCTCTCCTTCGTATCTTGTTCCCGACGAAGGAGGTGATCGTTAAGTTTCGGGAGGTCTTCATTAAACTGACGTCCGGCGACGTCAGGATCTAGCTTTCCCACGACGAAAGTATGCTGGATGTCCTTCCAGTGTCGAGCGTCAGGGGGAGTAACTATGGAGAAGGGTCTGCACTCCTCCAGTGCAGGGCAGGCTTTCCCCTCTTCCACAGCTTTAAGGCACGCAGCGAAGGCCTTTTCCATGAATGGAAGTACCGCATTTTCAGGTGCGACGTAGGTAGGGTGCTTCTTGCTCAGGGCCGGAAGCTTAGAGCAGGTAAAACCCCTACTCTTGAACGTGTTGGCTAGCATAGCCTGGGCCTTCGCGAGATCGAACACTATCTCTTCTTTCGGTTCGGTCTCTTCTTTAGAGGCAGGTTCGGAGCGAAGTCGGACGTAACAGTCCGGGTAGGCCTCGAAGTTTGGGAAGAACTCCACGTCTTCCAGAGGGACCGTGCCGATCTTGTCGCTGACGAAGATCCTGCCGGTCGCGATAACCATATGCTCAGCATACCTCCATGGGTTGGCATGTGAGCAAGCGGGGAGATCCTTAACCGAGATCTTCTTCGGTTCTTTGGATCCCATCATGGACCTGATGAACTCCTGATTCTCCTTTAACCTGTCGTCCATGACGGCTCTAATCAACCGGATCATTTCCTGAGTGGATGATGAGGGTTCCGGGGTCGTGGAGGTAGACGGGATAGACACTTCCGTCGGTGTAGGAGTAGGGGCGGAGATGGAAGGAGGAGCGACCTCTTGCTCCGACTCGGCGTATTCCACCTGGTCTTCGTCATCTTCAGCTCCTTGAGCCATAAGGGTCTTCTCCGTGTCTTCCGAGACATCTGACATGTGTTCGTCATCTTCGGAATCCAGGCGGCACTCGTGCATGGACTGGGCCATGACTACATCAGGTTCCACTGTAATTTGGACAGTGGGGATCGAATCCTTGGGTACCACAGAATCAGGGGAGGCCTTAGGGAACAGGAGTGACCTCATTTCTTCAGTGGCCAGGTACGGTCCGGTGGCATTCTTCTGGAAGCCACGCACCCACTTGCGTAGCTTCTCCCGAGAAGTGTCCCTGACCTCCGCTGAGGGAGGGTTATGGAAGGCATCAACTAGGTGAGCCTGGCAGACCGTACAATTCAGTGGGTCCCAGAATTTCAGATCCCTTTTCTTGTTAGCACAAGGGGCGTGAGTCCTGCAAGCCGTATGCCCGTAGAAGTGCGGGCGTTTCACAGCGCAGAAGTCGAAGTCACACTTCATCTGCTCCTCCTGTGGAAGAAAGAGAAAATGAGTATGGGGG
Source organism: Palaemon carinicauda (assembly GCF_036898095.1). Taxonomy (NCBI): domain Eukaryota; kingdom Metazoa; phylum Arthropoda; class Malacostraca; order Decapoda; family Palaemonidae; genus Palaemon; species Palaemon carinicauda. The sequence goes on along the minus strand of NC_090761.1, from coordinate 63,173,220 downwards.
GAGTCATAAGAGTGGCTCTTAAGCTAAGTTAACATTAATCATTAATTTTAACTTAATGAAGGGTGTGATGCATAGAGATTGAAGTAGTAAAGAAAACATACTCCATGCATCCCGCCCGGCTGGCTACCGCAAGCTTTATCCTTGGATAATCCGAGATGGCCGAAGGCACAGGATAGTATTCCTTAAAAGTCCATAGGGCAATGGAATTCCATGGAAAATGCCAAGGATAAGTTTGGGACCGAGATCACTCAGTCCCAAATTAGGGGGCTAACAGGTCCCTTAGGGTAACTGCTTCCGGCAACCAGCCGCGCTAAGATACACGCAGCATGCTGGAATTTTGAAGAATGCAAAGAGACAGCATGATTACTAATAGAACAGTACCAAGGCACTGATCTTAAGAGTGTAAACAGGCCATCTGTTTGCAGTGTAGGGCTATCAGTATTCATATGATAGCTAGTAGAAGGGGGTGCAAGTAGTCTTGACGCCTCCGGGGGGTTCCGGCAGACCTCCGGCACGCCGGAGGCCGCTCCAGCAGAGTTTCTGGCATTAGAACGGACAATATGTAAGTCAAGAGTAATACCAGGGTGGCGGCCACCGGCACAACGGCGGCACGCCGGCAGAGGAGCGGCGGCTCCGGCAGTCGGAGGATGCCGGATTGGTGACTGGGACAAGGATGGTTATAGCGGAACCAGGTTGCCGGCAGTGGATGCCGGCACTCCGGTGGCCGACCGGCAGGCGGACGGCGAAGCTAGGAGGAAGGAGGAGAGCCATCGGCAGGAGCCGGCGGTGGTCGGCAGTCCCCCGGCACGCGGGGGGCTGGCGGCATGAGGGTAGGGGAGAGTCACCAAGGTAGGCGGGTATCGCCGACAGTGGAGGCGGCAAGGGACCGGCACCCGGATAGTGAGAGAGACAGGGGGAGGGATGTAAGAAGTCCAGTCATGGACTCCCAGACATCCCCCCCTGAGAGGGTGTACCCATGATAGAGGCTGGCTCTATCACCCAGAAGCAGGGGTCTCAGAGGACCGGGAGCTAGGGTAGCCCAAGGGAGGGCTAGGGGACACCCAAAGAGGGGGAGACCTCTACATGCAGAACACATCCAGTGGCTAACCCCATAGGACACTATGAAGGGTATATGTACCAGAGCGGACTGCACATAGAAGCTCAAGGTAGCCCTATCACTCCACCCTAAGGAGGAGTTGTAGGACAGGGGACAGATGGGTATAGACTAACCTAAGTGTAGGCTAGGCTATACAAGAGATAGGTGGGGAGGGGAGAAGAGAAGAGTCTTCCATGGAAGGAGCGGCCACTAGGGAAAGGGAGGACACTCCCTAACCTAAGATAAGGCAGCCTGGCTGAAACGGTGCATGGGTACAGTTTCAGCAGGGGACAGAATAACCTTTCCAAAACCTAACCTAGAGCAGGGCTAAGAGCCCTGAACTAGGAAAGATAGAAGACATATCGCTATCGCAGGACAGTCATAGACTAGTCCTAGCCATAGAGGAAGGGCTAGCCGTTCCTCACTCTCGGACGCAACCCTAAGGGGGGTTCATTCCCTTAGGGAGGACTGAGAGGCGATAAAATACTCCGTTAGGCACTTGATCCCTTTACTTAGTAAGGGAATCAAGGCTAAACAGAGGGAATGCCAAGGCAGGGGATGAAGGAAGCATATAGGGGTCCTACAAGTAGGTTAGGTTAGGAAGGGACACTAACTAACCTATCCCCTATATGGTCCCTGAAGGCGAAACACTTGCATCACAGTCGAAAGTATTGTAAAATAATGCCACTATCTTCATAACTTAGCCTAGGATCACTAATAAAATCATGCATGAACACTTATATATAGGCGCTCTGGCCTGGGGGCTATAGAAGCCGACTGGTATGAGGTCAATCGATGACCGATAAAAAGCGTCGAAACACGATATAAAAGTTCCTAGCTATGAAGACTAAATAAACTAATGTTATCGATTAGTAAATAAGGCCGGAAGCGTTGTTGTGGCTAACTAAATAAGGCATGCATAACAACAACGACGCCATAAAATGGCGGGTCCGGTAGAGGCACAGCTCTGCCACAAAACAACAATTATCTCAGAAAGTAATATTTACTTTACGGTCAGAGCTTAACTAAACAATACTGGAACCTTGTACTCAACTTTCCAGAAGAAGGCGAGGCCGAAGGTAGCGACATAACGTAGATGCAAAGCGATAAGTAAGGCACAGGGAAAATCCGTCTAAGTAGGGCGAGCTACTGAACAAAGGATGAAGACGGTCGTGACGTCATTTAAGCAATGGCGCCCGTTTGTTTACGTCTCGAGTACCAGAAGTAGCCACGAATGAGATTAGCTATGGAACGGCTCCTAGCTATTCTCAGCCCTTACACACCGAAGCATTAACTCTGTTCGGGGTGTAGATAGCTATGTGGCGCGTTAATACATGCGTCCCCTGTTGATATACGATGTCTTAAAAGGGAAACCTTTAGGATACTCGCTCCAGAAGTTAGAATTCTGTGATAACCTGTGGTTAAATTCTCTGGGAATATCTTAGTAGTTATTTACCCAAGGAAGCTACCAAAAAGGAACCTTCCATCAGGACGCCATGGCTTGAGCCCAAAAATATATATATATATATATATATATATATATATATATATATATATATATATATATATATATATATATATATATATATATATATATATATATATATATATATATAAGAAATACGATACCCTCAAGAAAGAGAGCTCTACCCCAAGACAGGGGAAGACCGTGGTACATGGGCTATGGCACTACCCAAGACTAGTGAACAATGGTTTATTTTGGAGTGTCCTTCTCCTAGAAAGGCTGTTTACCATAGCTAAAGAGTCTCTTCTACTCTTACCAAGAAGAAAGTAGCCACTAATCGATTTACACTGGCTGCCGATTAAAGCAAGAATTGAATTTAAAATATGTACAATAACCCACCAAGTTATTAGAACCGGCCGTCCAAAATACTTAAGAGAATTGCTACATATTGCACAACCAACAAATCGTGTCGACACGAGAGTAGTTACAGATGGCTTCAAACTATTGGAATCTAGATATATGTCTACTGTAGGTTCCAGAGCCTTTTTATATGCAGCCCCGAGACTATATAATAAGCTCCCACAAAACATTCGCATGATTGAAGACATTAGGGCTTTCAAGAGGAAACTGAAGACTTATTTCATGTCTTTTGACGGTGACGATTTAACAGTAAAGAAGAATACGAGACATGAAACGTTAAATATTCTGAATGAATAAGGTAAAATAACAGTGAAGGTCCTGTAGAGAGTAGGGTTCTCCTGCTGTATGGGATTGGAAAAGCAGCCATCAAAGTAAAATATGAGGACAGAGAATGTGGAAAGAATGGGTCAGAATATTCAATGCTCTCTAGCGGTAGTATCTCAACGGATGGCTGGTGCCCTGGCCAACCTACTACCCAATGTATATTAGCAACACTCTTTGATGGACCGACAAAGAACCCTCCACCTTGGAAAACTTACTGCAAAAGATGGATCCTTCTCTACCACTTAGTTTCTAGCTGGGAATAATCTCCTCCTCAGATGTTCTGATCTCCGAAACACTGAAGGATGGGTGCACAACTGGAAATTGGAATTTTCTCAGGTTTACAAGAGACAACTCAGATTTGGAATCATCTTCCTTAAAAAAGTGTGGTACATATGCTCTCTTCAGAAATAGGTGATGAGCTCTTGGTTTTATTTGACAACATATCCGTAATTCATGAGTGTACATTTTAGCACTTTGCATCAGTAAAGTACCTTAATTTTAGGGTTTTGCTTGTGTCATCTTTAATTAGGATGTTTAATTAAACCACTTAAAATACTGGATGGAAGGAAGTTACAATTAGCAGCGAGCCCTCTGAGTTCTAACAATGTCACATGGTGGTTAATAATAATTTAGAGCAAGGCTAACATGACAAATTCGAAGATAATTTGTATTTTTCCTAACCATACAAACCTTAGCTATTTACATTGGGTTTACCTTTTAGCGTAGCTGAAATGGCGAGCCATTAGAATTTAACGAGGGTGTATTACCCCCCCGCTAGTTAGTGGGGGGGGGGGGTAGGGGAGTGGTAGCTAGCTACCCCTCCCCCCCTCACACACTGGTGAAGCTCACTTTCACTTAGAGGTAGGACTTGTCTTGGGGGACAGGGCTGGCGGGCAAATATGTGTAAATAGCTAAGGTTTGTATGGTTAGGAAAAATACAAATTATCTTCGAATTTGTCATTTGTTCCGTAACCGAAATACAAACCACGCTATTTACATTGGGTGACTTACCCCTTAGGTAGGGTGGAAAGTCCCCAGCCATACTGGCTTTGGCTTTACCCGGGGACTCAGAATCCGAGTGAGTCGCACTCGAGAAAAGGAGTCCCTGCACCTCACAAGTTCCTTGCTCCGCAAGGAACCGTGTGGCCTACATAAGCTTGTGTGTGAAGGAAGAAGTGTGACCCGTCCTAGGCAGTTGACCTGGAATTCCAGAAGGAACTCTGGGTTAAGACGTTCCCAATACCACCTCTTCAGGGTATGGGGGACGCGACAGTATTGACTCAATACTCGGAACACAAGGAAGCATGGTTTACCTGCAGAGGTTCGAGGTCAGCTATGCAGAGACCAGGATGCTGCTTCCCCGTAGAGGGGATGATGAAGAAAGAAGTAAGGGCCAGACATACTTCTTTCGTTCATGCAGACTAAAACCTGATAACAATGCCCTCAACCTTCTGCTACCTGTCCAAAAAGGAGCCTGAGGTTAGACCAGCTGTTGTGTAGCCACCACAGAGCGATAGAAAACGTATCGAAACTCTTGTGGGTCACGCCCTGCAGGAAGCGGGCTGCGAAGGTCATTAGACGCTTCCAGACTCCAGCTTGTAGCACCTGCGTCACAGAGTAGTATTACTCGAAGGTGAGGGACGTTGCGATGTATCCAACATCGTGCTGTAGGGCGACATGAAGGGGGAGGGTCTGGAGACAGGTCGAGATGAATGTCCTTGAGTCCGAGCTGAAGATGTATACTGGTGACTCTCCCCCGTGTCCTCCTTGTGCTCCCAAATCGGCTGCAACTGAGGACAAACTGCAGCTGTTCCCAAAGCTAACCCCTCGATTCCTTTACTGGCAAGAAGGAGAAGGTTTTGGGACATCAGATACAGAATGGAGACTCGAAATCTTGAAGGAATTGGACCGAAGGGCCCGGACCCCAAGATTCTGAGTCTAGCCAACAACTCAGGAGCGAACCTGAATGTTGCCTTCCCCCCTTCCTTAGAAAGGGCGGAGTCGTACGAGACCAAGAAGATTGCTTACACACTGGCCGCGGCCAGAGTGAGGAGGAGACCCAAGACGGAATACAATCAGAGGCCTGACGTAAAGGGTCTTGAGAAGATCTCTTAAGGGACTAAAAAGTCCGAGCCATGCTCCAAGTTGGAGGTCTCACTCTGACTAGGGCAGGGACGTTCGTAGCTTTGCATGAGCGAGGAAAGATCCAGTGGGAAGGAAAAAGTTATTCCTTCAAGCCTGAAGGTCAGGGAAAGGCTGAGCGACAGGCTTCATTGCAGAGAGCGGAAAGGAGTTTCCTCCCGCCGAAAGGCAATAAGATCGTTATTGCTGGAGAAGAGGCCTCAAGGGGAGAGGTATATCTCCCACGGCACCAACCACCGAAGACTCTTCACTTCGCCTGGAAGACCCCTGCGGATGACTATCGCAGATGACGCGACCTCCGTCCCGCGACTGTAGCGGGTTGTCTCTTCTTGAGGAGGAGGCGTAGTGTCTCCAGGCATGAAGCCAAAGCGACGCCCCGGCTCGTGAAAGATGTTGCAGTGTGGTTGTTTGAGTAGTCTGTTCCGTGGGAGAAGCCCTCCCGGGAGTTCCGTCAGGGGAAGCAGAGGGTCCGGGAACCGTTCTGCGCATAGTCCCAGTGGAGCTCTCCCATTGAAAGGTTGACAGACAACCTGGTCTTGTTGAGACCCATTCTCAACAGACAACAAAGGAGGGAAGACGCAGGCGTCGAAGTTGTCCCTCCATCACCGGAATGCATCTTGCCAGAGTCTCGGGGTCTGAGACTGGGGGGAAGAACAGCGGAAGCTTGAGGTTCCAAGCTGTCGCGATCAGGTCCCCCAGACCAGGACTTGCTGGTTACTCAAGGCCAAAGACCCCCAGGTACACTCTCTCTACGAGGCTCTGCTCTGATAGTCGGAGAGAACATTCCTCTGCCTGGAATGAGAGAGCTGATGGTGGAATTGAGAGTATCTCAATCATCTTGATATCTCTACTGCAAGATGTGAAGGTGTGAAAATGCGTCCCCTGCTGGTTAGAACACGCCAGAATCATGGAGTCGACGCGCACGGAGCTACTCGGCAGGAGCTGTAGGATCTGTAGAGGGGCCAGACTACGGCCCCTAATCCTGCCTGAATGATGGAGAGGTATCCTTCAGGTCCTGACCATAGGCCTGGACCGGAACATGCCCCCCCCACCCCCCCTTTTTCTTCGACGAGTCCGAGAACAGCATCAAGAATGTGGGGAAAGGACGAGAATATCCACTCCCATCAAGAGGTTCCATAGGTCAACACCCATTGCAGGGCTAATCGTTCCGCTGGTCCCATAGGGGCCAGAAAACGGATTTTGAGCGAAGCGAAAAATCTATTTTTGGGTGAGATAGCCATGACGTCCTGATGGAAGGTTCCTTCAGTAGCTTCCTTGGGTATATTTAACTACAGGGATATTCCCAGAGAATTAAACTAAAGGTTATCACAGAATTCTAACTTCTGGTGCGAGTACCCTAAAGGTTTCCCTCTAGGATATCGTATATCAATAGGGGACGTATGTACAGTGGAACCTCTACACACGAACGTATCTACATCCGAATTTTCCAACATCCGAAGTAAAATTCGAGCAAATTTTTGACTCTACACCCGAATTTTATTTCGACACACGAAGTAGCAATTTTCGTCGTACCGGTTGTATCCGAATTTTTTGACACGCGAAGTAAAATTCGAACACGTTCCTACTCTACACCCGAATTATTTTTTCGACACCCGAAGTAAACAATACTCGTATGCGTAGTCGGTGCTCATAGCGCCTGATGTGTTTTTTATTTCCGCCAATAGAAGGCAGCACTTCAACCTCGGAGGGACCCTCAATTAGCGTGGCTTGGGTTAGTCCTCTGTTCTCGTTGGCTTTATGTGGTTGTGCCCTGTGCGTTCTGCTATTAATTGTGTTTTAATCGTGATTTTTTACATTCATCCTTTTACGGTATTTTACGAAAATCATGGGTCCTAAAAGGCTTAGTTTCGCAAGTGGTAGTGGTAGTGGTGAGAAAAGGAATAAGGGAATGCTTTCTTTAGAAGTAAAGCAAGGAATTATTGAAAAGCATGAGCGTGGCGTCCGTATGAGTGAACTTGCAATAAGTTCCGCGCAAATAAAAGAGGTGTTAGGAAAATATCAAGACGTGGTCGACTTCATCGACAAATACCATCCAAAGAAATTGCAGGTTTGTCGTGTAGCTGCGCAGTTTGATGATGTTTCCCTAACTTATTTTCGAAACATTCTGAAAAGCTGTACCAAGCAACTTTCTATCGATAGCTTCTTTAAAAAAACTACGAAGCGAACTCGTGATGAAGAGGAAGGAAGTGGTTCAAAGAAAACAGCAAAGAGTGAAGAGAAAAAAATTCAATCAATTTTAAGTGTAGAGAGTGAAAGTGATTAAAATTAATCATCAAAAAGAAAAAAAGAAAATGTAAAAAAAAAATATAAATTATAAAAAAAAAAAAGTTAAGTTATGTTAAAGTTCACTTAGTGTAAGTTAGAATAAGTTACGGTAGTGTACGTTTATCGTAGTTAACCTCTCTACCTCCTCGCCGCCCGTCCGTCTCCTCTCTGCGTAGCAAGACTAACAACACCTGCGCTGGAGTTTCTAAGGTAAAGTGACGCTAAAATCCCGTTTCTTATTTATCATTTTTTGCTAATTCTTCTTATTTACATGTCTATTCTTCTTATTTACATGTCTATTATCTAATTTAGTGTTCATTATTCTCATGGGAAAATTATGTGTAGTAGTTTATTAAGAAGTTATCATAGGTTTTTGGGCTCAACCACGGATTAATCCTATTTCAATGTATTCTTATGGGAAAATTCGTTTCGACAACCGAACATTTTCTACATCCGAAGTTGGTTCTGGAACGGATTAAATTCGTATGTAGAGGTTCCACTGTATTAACACGCCACATAGCTATCTGCACCCCATATAGAGTTAACACTTCGATATGGAAAGGTAGAGAATAACTGGGGAGCCGTTCCACAGTTACACTCGTCCGTGGCTGCTTTTGGTACTCGAAACGTAAACAAACGGGCGCCATTGCTAAATGACGTCACGTCCGTCCTCATTCTGAGGCCAGCTCCTTGCTAATCTCCATGATACAGCAGGACAGGGCGGGGCCTGAAAGGCTGGACTAGAATAGACGGGAGGGTCCATCAGGACGTCATGGCTATCTCACCCAAAAATAGATTTTTCGCTTCGCTCAAAATCCGTTTTTTGGGCTCAAGCCATGACGTCCTGATGGAAGTGTACCAGAGAATTAATGTATCGTGGAAAATTTCCCCTTTTAAGCAAGTGCCAAGGGCTCCGAATAGAGGTATGTAATGTGTCCTCGCTAGATCATTGAAGGGCTACTCACCCTGCGGAGAGTTCGTGCAGGACTCGGAGACAAGACAGAAGGTTAATATTCGGGTAGGAATATTCTAAAGCATAGGTAAGTGATAATTAATCACTACGCTCCTTTGGAGGAGAGATCAATCTGGTCTCGAAGGCAGGACGAAGGTAAGTATTCAAGTAGGAATATTACACAGCATGAGTGAGTATATAATACAGGTAAATTTATATTATTCTTCTCATTCCAAAATGAAGTGGTTAAATGAAACTATGACAATCATGTATTTCATAATAATAATAGGAGCGGAGAGAGACGCACATGTAATAAAATAGACATTTTATTTCATAGATTGCAGATTATAGTGATAACAATTGCAATAATAAGTGTAAGTTAATTTACAATAATAAAGAATAATGTACATAGAAAACAAAAGACTTCAATCTTGAATCTGAAAGAAATTTCACTTTTAGAAACACAAGTTCCGGAGGAACGTCAGTCTTTTTCAAAGAAAAACACATCATGCCCTAGAGCATGTGGCACTCATGTGAAGTCTATGACATTTCACCTTAATAGGAACAGTCTATTAGAAACACTAAATGTCCATGAAATCACTAAGTATCACACGAGGGTCAACACAGGCACCCGTAGAGTTAAAGTCCCAAGTAACTCGCTGTTCTATGCAGAGTTAAACGGCAGGTTTCATAACACTACCTGCGGCTACCACGAAATGTTTAACTTCATGCACTTGCTTCGCGTAGTGCTTGAAGAAAACGCGCGACGATTTCCACCCTGTGAAGCTCTTGAGGCTTTCGAAATCCATGCTCTGGAAGAAATTCAGAGAAGACGCGACTTTTCTAGGATCATGACCTGCGGGTGCACTGTCAGGATCCGCTCTGCGAATGAAGTAGGTGATTTTCGCTCTTAATTGTTTCAGTGACAGGTCACTACCCGATGTTTCTCCTTTGAAGAGTTGACCTCCACCGAAGTCTGAAGTTCTTCAAAGATAGACCTTAAGACTCTCCACTGGGCATAGAGAGACATCTTCCTTCAGGGGGCCGATTCTCCAAGGGCCCCATCTCTTGGTGGGTAGTTCATTCTTTGCGAGAAACGTCGGATCAGGGAAGAGGGTAAGTTCTCCTGTATCTGTGAACAGGATATGACCCTCGTCTCTTGACAATGCCACTATTTCGCTAACTCGGGCTCCCGAGGCGAGAGCAAAAAGGAAGATAACTTTTTGAGTCAGGTCTTTTAGAGGGCACGAATCGTTGTCCAGGTTAGAGGCAAAATGGAGCACCTTGTCCAGGGACCAGGAGATAGGTTTTGGCGGAGGTGCTGGGCGTAGTCTAGCGCATGCCTTTGGTAGTTTATTGAAGATATCACTGGACAGATCAATCTGGAAAGCGTACAGTAGTGGTCTAGTCAAAGCCGATTTGCAGGTGAAAATCGTGTTGGCTGCTAAGCCTTGTCCATGAAGGTGAATATAGAAGGACATGCAAAAATCAATGGTGATTTCCGTAGGATTTTTTGCTTTGACGAACGAGACCCACTTTCTCCAGGAAGATTCGTATTGCCGTCGTGTGGATTCGGTCTTGTATTCCTCGAGGAAGTCTAGACTTTTCTTCGAGATCCCAAACCTTTTCTTTGCGGCCAAGGAGAGAAAATCATGAGATGAAGGTCCCTGACTTTCAGTGATGAAGCGAAGACAGTCGACTTCTGTACTTGTTGAGAGAGAACTGGGCCCGGGAGGGGGATCAGCGCGGGCTGCAGCTCCAGGACCAGAGGGTACCAATTGCTCCGGGGCCACTTGGGAGGGAGGGAACAGGTATATCCTGGACCATCTGTTCCAATCCAGTGACATGGCATCCACTGCTTCTGCCTTGAGGTCCTCGTACGGGGCCACATATCGAGGAAGTTGATTGTTGTCGCTCGTTGCGAAGAGATCGATCTGAAGTTCCGGGACTTGGCGAGAGATGAAGGAGAATGATCTTGCGTCTAGAGACCATTCCGACTCTATTGGGCTTGTCCGTGATAGAGCGTCCGCCGTCACGTTGCGGAATCCTTGTAGGTGAACTGCAGACAGGTGCCATTTCTTCTTTTCTGCCAGACGAAAGATCGGAAGAAGTACCTGATTTATCTGGGGCGATCTCGAGCCCTGACGATTGAGACATCTAACTACCACCGAGTTGTCCAGAGTCAGACAGATGTGGATCGAGGGAGGCGGGAGTTTCTTCAGGGTGAGAAGAACTGCCATGGCCTCCAAGATGTTGATGTGAAACGTCTTGAATAGGGGAGACCATGTTCCCTGAACCTGTCGTTGGTGGGAGTGACCTCCCCAACCCTCCAGTGAAGCGTCCGTGTGGATGTTGATCGATGGAGGCGGGTGTTGAAGAGGCATGGACCTTTTCAGGGCCTTTGCTTCCGACCACGGCTTTAATAGTAAGCGAAGTCTGTTTGGAAGCCGTCTCTTGAGGTCTCTTCGAGCGATGGATGCGGAACGTCTCCAGACTCCCGCGGCATCCTTTAGCTGTGCGCGAAGCACTGGGTTTGTCACAGAGGCGAACTGTAGAGAGCCTAGAACTTGTTCCTGCTGTCGTCTTGAGATCCGTTTGGATTTCAGAAGTCTTCTGACAGACCCTGCTATTTCCTTCCTTTTCTTCTGCAGGATGGAAAGGCGGTGTGACTGAAGATTCCAATGGATTCCCAACCATTGGAACTTCTGAGCTGGAGAGAGGCGAGATTTCTCGGTGTTTATCTTGAATCCCAGATGTTCTAGGAACTGGGTGACTTTGTTGCAGGCTCTTACACAATCTTCGGGCGATGTCGCCCAGACCAGCCAGTCGTCTAGGTAAGCCATCACTTGGACGCCGCGAAGGCGGAGCTGTTGGACGATGGCGTCTGCCAGCTTGGTGAAGATCCGTGGAGCCACATTGAGCCCAAAGGGCATGGCCCTGAAGGCGTAACTTTTCCTTTGGAGTCGAAATCCTAGGTAGGAGGAAGCGTGATGATTCATTGGAACGTGCCAGTAGGCATCCGCCAGGTCTATGGAGACCGTGTAGGCCCCTTGAGGCAGAAGGGTCCTTATTTGTTGGAGAGTCAGCATCTTGAACTTGCTGTTCGCAATGAACTTGTTGAGAGGGGATAAGTCTAGAATGACTCTGAGTTTGTCGGAGTCCTTCTTGGGAACGCAAAATAGCCTCCCTTGGAACCTGGTTGACTTTACCCTCCTGATCACCTTCTTGTTCAAGAGTTCTAGGACGTATTCTTCCAGGATGGGGGTTGACTGTTGGAAGAATTGCTGGAAGGCTGGGGGTGGTTGCGTCCAGCTCCAGCCTAGTCCCTTCTTGACGATGCTGTGTGCCCAGGGATCGAAGGTCCAACGATCCTGGAATTGGCGGAGTCTTCCTCCCACCGGAAGCACTTCATTGCTTCTGGTGTCCCGAGGGTTTGCCACCTCGGCCGCTAGCTCCCCTTCCTCCTCTGCCTCTGGAGGGGCGGCGAGACGAATCTCTGCCGGAACCTCTGCTTGAGCCCCTACCTCTGGGACGAAAGGTAGTAGCATGTTGCTCAAATGCAGGGGTAAAGACCCGTGACTGCGACACCACCGGCTGGGGGACCAACTGAAAGGTCTGCTGTGGCTGTGCTGCCACTTGGGGAGTAGCGGAACCCGGAAACTGCCGTCTCTGTTGACGTTGCTGGGGTTTCGGTTTCTGGGACTTCCTCTTAGGTTGAGGGCCATCGTCCTGAGAGGATTTCCTTTTTCTCGACATGCCCCACTTGGGAAGAAGGTTCCTGTTCTCCGTGGCGGCCTTGTCAGCAATCTCTTTCACCAGGGAGGAGGGAAAGAGAGATTTACCCCAGATATAGGAGGAAATCAGTCTCCGGGGTTCGTGTTTTACCGTCGCGCTGGCAAACACGAATTCACGACAGGCTCTGCGAGCCTTAGTGAAGTTGTACAGGTCCTTAGTCACCGTTGCCAAATGTGTTTTGGCTAGGACCATGTAGAAGTCCGGGACTCTAGTGTCCCCGGCCATGAGTTCGAGCTGTACCTGGAGGGATAGCGATGCGGCAAGCCTCTCCTTCGTATCCTGTTCCCTACGAAGGAGGTGATCATTTAGCCTTGGGAAGTCCTCATTGAACTGACGACCGGCTACGTCAGGCTCTAACTTCCCCACCGTGAAGGTTGACTGGATGTCTTTCCAGAGCCTATCATCGGGAGGAACGGTAAGGGAGAAGGGTCTGCACTCCTACAGTACAGGGCAAGGTTTCCCTTCCTCCACTGCTTTCAAGACCGCTGTGAAGGCCTTTTCTATAAAGGGGAAGGTTACAGCATTCGGCGCAACAAAGGTTGGGCGCTTCTTACTGAGCGCCGGCATCTTGGAGTTGGTGAAACCCCTACTCTTCACCGCACTGGCTAGCATAGCCTGGGCCTTCGCGAGATCGAACACGATTACTTCCTTCGGTTCGGTCTCTTCCTTTGAGGGTGCTTCGGACCTGAGCCGGATGTAACAGTCCGGATAAGCCTCGAAGTTCGGGAAGAATTCCACTTCTTCCAACAAGATCGAGCCGACCTTCTCACTGATGAAGATCTTACCAGTTGTGATCGGCATATGCTCGGCATATCTCCATGGGTTAGTATCCGAGCAAGAGGGGAGGTCCTTAACCGAAATCCGTTTCGGTTGTTTAAAACTCACTAGGGTAGACCGGAATTGCTCATGGGTCTCACGAAGTTTTCTTTCCATGAGGGCTTCAAGCATCTTGAAGACCTCCTGAGTGCCTGATGGAAGAGGGTTCGGGGTGGCGGAAGTCGAAGGAACAGGTTCCTCGGACGGTGCAGGAGTCGCTGCGGGAGTAGGAGTGGGAACGACCTCAGACTCCGAATCAGGATATTCCACCTGATCTTCCTCATAGTCGAGCTCCTCGCCCATGAGGTTCTTCTCCGTCTCTTCCGACACTTCCGACATACGTTCCACGTTATCGGAATCCAAGTGGCACTCATGCATGGACTGGTCCATGACGATATCAGGTTCCACCACGAGCTGGATGGTGGGGATCTGATCACTGGGGATCACAGAGTCTTTAGATGCCTTTGGAAACAGCAAGGCCCTCAAATCTTTGCTGGCGAGATACGGTCCGGTGGCGTTCTTCTGGAAGCCACGCACCCACTTGCGTAGCTTCTCTCGAGCGTTGTCCCTTGCCTCTGCTGAAGGAGGATCATCGAACGCCTCGACCAAACGACTCTTGCAGACTGTACAGTGCTGCGGGTCCCAGTATTTCAGGTCGCCTCTCTTGGCGGCGCAGGGGGCGTGGGTCCGGCACGCCTTGTGCCCGTAGAAGTCCGGGCGCTTCACTCCACAAAAGTTGCTTTCGCACTTCATATACTCCTCCTGTAAAAGAAAGAGATCATGAGTACATGGAAGGCATAAGAATGACTTACATTACTCTAAAATTAAGATAACTTAATCTAAGTTTTTAAGCATTAAAACAATTCATAAGGTATTATAATGCCTGAGAGTAGAGAGCGGGAAAGGATGTAGATAGACACATACTTGTGAATCCCGCCCAGTCGGTTACCGTAACCTTATCAGTATGCAATTTCTTTTGGGCCACAAAACGGAAATCCACATGGATAAGCCGTGGTGGGTAGAAGCTAAGCCTCTAGCTGAAATTGCCTGCGAGGTGTAGCAGGGACTGCGACCACTCAGATCCCTGGTTAGAAGGGGAGCAGAGAACACCCCTTATTAGATATAGGTTCCAGCAATCGGCTGCGCGAAGACACACAGAGTATGCTGGAATATTGTAATGTGCAATCAGACAGCACAGCCACAATTTCAAAGGTAAGACAATACCTATATGTAGAAGTGGCCAAGCCATCTGGCTGCAGTATGTTGGCTGTCGGCATATTGTCGGCAGGTATGAGAAGGGGTGCATGTCCCTTAACGTCTCCAAGGGGTGCCGGCAGACCGACGGCACGCCGGAGGTCGATCCTGCAGGGTGGAAGGCATCAAGACAGACACATTGAGTATCTGAAATGTAATACCATCGTGGCGACCTCCGGCAGGAGACGGCAGCTCCGGCAGCCGACGGCTGACGGCCTGGTGAGCTTGGATCAATTCATAAGAAAGGAAAGCATATGGTTGTATACCTAGACCGACGGCAATCAATGCCGGCACGCAGATGGCCGGCACGGAGGGTCAGCCAGCTGCTACTAGGTAAACTGTATGCCGACGGAAGGCGGAAGTTTCCGGCACATGGAAGGCTGACGTCTTAGAGGAGGGAGGGCATCTTATGAAAGAATGTCACCAGAGGTAAGGCGGTATCGCCGGCAGTGGAGGCGGCAAGGGACCGGCACCAGGATAGACGGAGAGAAAGGTAAGGAGGGATGGGAGGGGTAAGACCACATACCCCTCCGGCATCCCTCTGGAGAGAGTGCACTCATGATAGGCGTAGATACTCATAGCATCCGGCGGAAGGGGGCCGGCAGTCGGCCGGGTGCCTGGGGTAACCCAAGGGAGGGTTAGAGGGCACTCAAGAGGGGGAAACCCCCGCCGGCCGGACCGCTGCCTGCGACTACCCCCATAGAACGCTATGAAGGGTATGTGTACCAGAGCGGCCAGCTCAGCAGGAGAACAAGTTAGCCCTACCACTCCACCCAAGGGAGGAGTTGTAAGACTAAGGACAGATGTGTATAGGCAAGCCTACACCAAAGGGATAGGTGGGGAGGGAGAAGATGAGGGGTCTTTCATAGGGGATGTTCTGTACAAGAGCGGCCACCAAGGAGAGGGAGAACGCTCCCTAACCTAGGTTAGGTAACCAGAATGAGAATGGTACAGGAGTACCGTCTCAAACTATAAAAGGACAGAAACAACCCCCAGAGCTTAACCTAGAGAAGGAGGGCTAACTCCTAGGCTAGGCAAGCTTGAAAGACACATCGCAAGTTGCAGGGAGGAAGGAGTAACCCAACCAGGTGCAACTGAGGAAGGGCAGAGCCGTTCCATATTTCTCGGTTACAACCCTAAGGGGGAATCATTCCCTTAGGGTAGACAGAGAAGCGATAGATACTCTGTTTGTAGACAAGATTCCCCTATATAGAAGGGAAAGCATGGCCACACAGAGGAAATGCCCGCAGGCAGGGGATTATGGAGCATATAGGGGTTCCTACATTTAGGTTAGGGTGGAAAGATACGCAATCAACCCAGTCCCCTATATGGTCCCCGAAGGCGAAAACACTTACATCACAGTTAACAGTATGTTTAATAATGCCACAATCTTCATAACTTAACCTAGGAACACTGGTATATATATCATGCATGAACACAAGCACTAGGCTATCCAGCCTAGGGGCTAAGCTAGCGATCTAGTAGATGAGCTCTAAAACACGATATAAGTAATTCCTAGCTATGAAGACTAAATAACTAATAATATTAATTAGTTACGAGACTGGATAAAGCCGTTCTGGCTAACTAAATAAAGCATGCAATAGAACAGCGACGCCATAAAATGGCGCGTCCGGGATCGGCACAGCTCCGCCACAAAACAATATTTTACGAAAAGTAGAAGTTACTTTACGGCTAGAGCTTATTTAAACAATACTGGGACCTGGTACTCAACTTTCCAGAAGAAGGCGAGGCTGAAGGTAACAACATAACGGGGATGTAAGTCGCTGAAAATCGCACAAAGGGAAATCCGACCAAAGCAAGGGGCTACAGGCTGAAGGATGAGGACAGACGTGACGTCATTTAGCAATGGCGCCCGTTTGTTTACGTTTCGAGTACTAAAAGCAGCCATGGACGAGTGTAACTGTGGAACGGCTCCCCAGTTATTCTCCACCTTTCCATATCGAAGTGTTAACTCTATATGGGGTGCAGATAGCTATGTGGCGTGTTAATACATACGTCCCCTGTTGATATACGATATCCTAGAGGGAAACCTTTAGGGTACTCGCACCAGAAGTTAGAATTCTGTGATAACCTTTAGTTTAATTCTCTGGGAATATCCCTGTAGTTAAATATACCCCAGGAAGCTACTGAAGGAACCTTCCATCAGGACGTCATGGCTTGAGCCCAAAAAGTCCGGTTAATCGTTGCCTGAAACCACCGGAACTTGGACCGCCCAACATGGAACTTATCCTGAGGCGACCGTTCGGAACTATAGACGGGTCAATGAGGAAAGGAGAACTAGGAAACGTTCCCAGGTAGGGCTGAAAGCTCTGCTTGACTGAGAACAGGTACTGCGACTCTCCTCAGCCTTGCCACAGTCAACCGAAGGGAAGGCTCGGAGGAGGTGGCAACAGAATCTGGCATCCCCAGGTGGTCACCCATCCAAGTACCGACCAGAACCGACGTTGCTTAACCTCGCTGGACGGACGAGAAGCGGGGTTTCCAACGTGGTAAGGCCGTTGACTCAATATCAATGCCAGATATTCCAGATGTTGAGGCAGAAGAAGAGAAGGCTCCTAGCAAAATACCATGAACCCCCACTCATGGTAAGCATCCGGAGGCTTGTCCCGGCGCTGAAGAAGGTTGAACCCGAGCCTACCGGAGTTGACCAGGCCTCCAAAAAGCGAAGGAGGCGGAAGCCTGCACCTGAGCGGCCATGAGGAAAGCAGGGAGAGTTCTCTGGGGAAAAAACCTGCGATGCCACGGCGGGATCGCCACACTGCATCTTAAGCAGAAATACCTGCAGTCTAGGCTGAATTCCACGAGCTTCCTGGAAGATGGATGGAATGGAAACTGAAAGTACCCGTCCTTCCGATCCAGGGTTTAAGGAGTCCTGTCGCCTCGTTATCAGTCTGATCAATTCTGCTGTTCCACGCTGGACGAAGTTTGTTCGACAAACTTGATCAGGGCTGAGAGGTCGACTACGGAACTCCCGTCTCAAATACTTCCTTACAAGAAAGGATCGACTGAAGAAGCTGGGGGTGAAGCCGTCGATGATCCTATGGAGGACCTTCTCCTAAGGTATGGATCATTCTGCCCAAACGGGCAAACTCTTGCCGACCCTATGGCATAGAGGTTCAGAGACACTGAATTCGCTGACAGAGACGGCAGGCGCGATATCCTTGGCTGATCACAGAGATCGTGCAGGAATGGGCATCGGGAAGCTGTCATCCGGATGAGTAACCTTAGGGATCCTCCCAGCGTGAAACCTGCAAGGGGGGGGTGCCAATCCTAGAGTTCGTGAACTCTGCCGCTCCCTCTAGGACTATGCCCCCCACCGGGGGAGCCTCCCGTGCCATCTGTTCCTGACAGGAAGAAAATGCAATTGGACACCTTGTCTCAGTTGTCGTAGCCGGAGCCCTGCAGAGTCTGGAAGAAAGCACCTTGGAGGAGTGAAAACAGAAGTCGACTTCCTCCGCACAGCCGCTGTCTATGTCTCTGTCCTTGGGCACAAACAAACTCTTCTCAAGGATGGAAGGGTGTCTGAGGCTGTCGACATCCACGGATGAGACACCCGAAAGGAAGACCTCGGTCAGCACGTCCAGATGGTCCAACATCGAGCTTGCCCGCAAGTTCGATACTTGAAGTTGAAACGCCAAGGTGCTTGAGCCCGAGAGGAGGAAAGTACCCCTGACCTTCCTGTAGCTTCCTTGAACCAAACCTCGGGCCGTAACCGAGGGGAAAGGACCTGGTAAGCCCCTTACACAAGATGGAGAAGAGGAAGGGGTAAACAGTCACCCCTTGGCCGATGGAGAAATCTCGAACGGAAAGCCCCCCGCCAAAAATCCTTCCAGGGAATGACGGGGAAGGGCTAACCCAGGTTCTGGAAAGAGGAGTGTTGCTCAGACCTCCCTGAATATTCTTCTTATTCTTGCATGTGCCATGCTCTGCGTTTACGGGGTGAGGCCGTGTTCTGGAAATACGCTCTAGAAGAACTCGCCAGGCTGGTCATGCTGCGAAAACCCCAATGGGAATCGTGGTCGCAATCGCCCTGGAGCTCGCGCGATGGTAAATCAATGATTCGCGCATGGGCGAACGTAAAAGCGCCCATGCGCGGTCA
This sequence comes from Palaemon carinicauda, assembly GCF_036898095.1. NCBI lineage: Eukaryota > Metazoa > Arthropoda > Malacostraca > Decapoda > Palaemonidae > Palaemon > Palaemon carinicauda. The sequence goes on along the minus strand of NC_090761.1, from coordinate 63,154,550 downwards.
CGCAGGATCACAAACGAAGGTGAGCGAAGGAGCGCAGAAGGAGGGCGAGCGTGGTAGGAAGGGCGAGAGCTGGTGGTCGGCGAGCGATAACCCATAGGCGAGCAATGGATACTGCAAGAATTAAGCCGACGTTCGTGTGAAGAAACACTGTAGGTTCGCGCGACGGAACCCCGTCGGTTCGCGCATGAGCGTAGACGTGCAGGCACGTGGGCGTGCGGTCGCGCGGGAGTGTGGCCGCGCAGGCACGCGGGCGAGCACAGGCGGTCGGAAGACCGATGGCGCGTCGGCAAGCGATGGCGCGTTGACGAGCGATGGCGCGATCTGGCGAGGCGATAGCCCGCAGGAGAGTGACGAAGCGTTGGCAAGCGATGGCGCGACAACGCGTTGGCGAGCGGTGGTGCGTTAACAAAATGCTAGCGAGCAGATGAAGAATCGCGCGGGTGCATAGGCGATTGCCAACGTGAGAGAGACTAGTGATGGTTAGCGCGCATCGCGCTAACAGAAGGCGCGCAGGTACATCAGGAAGGTGAGCGCTGAAGCCAGCTGTTAATCAGGCGATCCTAGACGGTCAGAAACCCGTTGGCGCCCATTGGTGCGCGGCAAAGAAGGGCTTGCAGATGTGTGCTGGCGATTGAAGAAAGCTGGCGCACAGAAGGACAGAAGAAAAGGTGAGCGCTGGCGAGCAGGTGGAAGATATACGGCAAGACTCAGCTACCGGAGATCGTGGTCCACAGCAGGCGAGCGCTAGATCGCTACTGATGGTGGTCAGGGGAACTGACACGCGTGGCAGATCGATGGCGATCGTTGACGCGTAGGAGATCGTTGGCGAGCAGGTGAACGTTGACGCGTCTAAGGTCGCTGGTGAGCTGATGATCGCTGACGAGCAAAAGGCAACGTGTGGAAGCCTGCGCATAGATGGAGAGTCCTTGACCCCGTGAGGGCGAACGTGGGCGCACAGGGCGCGTAACAGGAACCAACAGGAACAGCAGAGATGATCATCATGAGAGCGCTGACGAACAGGAGAGCGCTGACGAACAGAAGAGCGCTGGCGAACAGGAGAGCACTAGCGATCAGGAAGCGCTGATGAGCAGGAGAGCGCCTGTGCGCTAACACTGAGCAGGAGCAGGAGAGAACACAGCAGAAGGGTGCGCAGGGCAACCCTGACACGCAAGGGAAGAACCCCAGTGGGAGGCAACCCTTGCCCCGAAGGGATCGTTGTCCGTCGGGAGACAGATGTCCGTCGGAAGACCGTTGCCTGTCCGCCGGGAGACTGATGTCCGTCGGAAGACCGTTGTCCGTCGGGAAGACCGTTGTCCGTCGGGAAGACCGTTGCCCGTCGGAAGACAAGGTAGACTGCTGTCCATCTGCACCAGGAGCAGAAGATCAAGAAGAAGGAGTTGTAGGCTGCAAACGGAGATTAAAAAAGGCGCCTCTTAGCACCCTTATAGGGAGATGAGAGGCCCTTACGACGAGGCGGACGGTGAGCCTTACGGCGAAGGAGGCCAACAGCAACAGCAGCAGAAGAATCCTCCAAAGAGGTGTCTCTATGAGTGTACTCTCTCGCGAACGAAAGAGAAACACTTCGTAGAAGAGACTGGTCAGCCAGTGACCTAAAAGGAGCAATCCTCCGAAGAGGGGCTCCTGCAGTTGCCCAGCCCCTTAAGCGAAACTGCAGGTGTGACTGCTCAGCACCAAGAGCATAGTCGCACGAAAAAAAGGCAAGAGAAGAACCCCCCAAAAGGGGAAAAACTCAAGCCTGGACAGGAAAAACTTCCCTCGGAAGGAAAGTTACCCACCCAAGGAGGCAAGCCTCCTGAGAGTTCTAAAATGAACTGGAGAGCTGTCAATCGTCACGGGAGTACTTCCAGTAGAAGGAGACACGCCCCTGACGAAAATCCAAAGGGGAGGCAGCAACAGCCAAATCCCCAGGCCTCAACAAGACAGCTCACACCGTTGCCATATTACAGAAACGAACTAGATCGGTAACTGTAAAAAAATAAAACAAAAATCATTAGTACACATTCATTCCCCCGGGAAGGCTCCGAAGAGGAATCCCGAGGGAAAGGAAACAAGAATTACACAACAGGCACGTGCCCTCACAACCACTTACACTCACGGAAGGAGAGCTGTAACCAAAACAGAATTATAACAATTATAATTATGAAACTATGTAATTATGTAATTTAAAAATGAATGAACACTAAAGAACGAACGAAAACCCCGAAAGGAATCGTTCTACAAGCTGAAAAATTAACAACTACAATTAGATTCATAAACTAATTGAGACAAAACGTACGGCGTAGCAACCCCCCCACACGGGAAGGAAGCTACAAGGGGCGTAGTAAAACGTAGTAAAAGGGTGAACGACCTCAAGAGAGAGAGAGAGAGAGAAAGACCGAAGTCAAACTCGATCGCAACCCATAAAATTACGCCGTGGTGGCCTAACTGCCGAGGACTCCACGGAGATATCGTACACTACACACACAACTCTGAAAAGGAAACTTACTGATTTCTATACTCAAATATATATACAAACATGAAAAAATGTTTACATATATATTGAGTAAAAGAAAAGTAAGTGATTAAGTAAAGACAAAACAAACAATGGCTGCCAAGCGAGGACAAAGACAGAGACGTCTGTCCCAGTCCGAGCCAAAAGTGAAAGTGAGCTTCACCGGTGTGTGAGGGGGGGGGTAGCTAGCTACCACTCCCCTAACCCCCCGCTAACTAGCGCGGGGGTAATACACCCTCGTTAAATTCTAATGGCTCGCCATTTCAGCTACGCTAAAAGGTAAACCCAATGTAAATAGCGTGGTTTGTATTTCGGTTATGGAACAAAGGTTTTTTTTCAAAGCTTAATGACTTAATAAATATGTAATGTACAAAGAAAGGGAAGCGTCAAGAAACTACAATATCAATCATAAAAAAACAAATCCAAATAATATTTATTTGTCCTTTACAGGCATACTGGCATTATATACATAATTTGGTACTTCATACATTGCTCACCACTATTCCTTTCATAGCTTTGTAAGTGGAGAAGATCAAGTTTAGAGAGATGTATAGAAAGCAAGGCTTTTTAAATTTCCAAATAAGTTTTAAACTGAAACAAATTTCACCAACACAACTAGAAAAATGACTATAAGATGGATATTAAATACTTTTATCATAGCAAAGAGACAAAAATAATCTATTGAATGATTCATTCAAAACATTACAAAAGAATGTTCATTGTTGACGTTACTCTTGCAAGGAAAGAAACCACTTTCACATACCAATGTTTCAACTTCATTAGATTTTGATTCAATTCAATCAACATAGAATAGTCATCCAATACAGTCCTATAAAAACTAAATAAGATGTTTATAATTAGCAATTACAGTAATGAGAGTTTAATTTACATACTAATAGATGATGACTTGCACGATCAACATGCACTAAAGTAGTGTACTGAACTGTATATATATATAAAGAATTGATAGTTGGCTACATTAATAACATTCATCAATGTAATAAAAATTAATTACAAAATAGAGTGAAAGCTATTTCATAAATTACTTACAAAATAGGACACTTGAAAGTGCATAAAACTGTCACAAATGTTGAATTTTTTCTTTCACTATCAGTAATCACAAAACAATATTTACAGGATATACAAGCAGTTTTTATATACAGACAGTATTATGTTTTCTTATAAATATTCAGTGATGTTAAGAACACTGCCATCATCCGTAAGTTCTAGCTTTACGGCAGACACCTCCCGTTGCACTGAATGTTCATCTGATCTGAAGTCCATATCGGGATAGCTATGCAACTCTATATCTCTCTTCCTTCTCTTAGATGGATACGTCACTTGTCTTATAGTTGGTGGTTTGAGATCGACAACCTTTTCACATTTTACTTCAATCCTTTCAACCCTCCTTTTTCTATAATTAGGGGTCTTTCCAGAATTGGCCATAAGTTTTTGTTCCATTTTGCAAGTCTTTTTCAAATTTGTAAATGCTTGTTCTACTTCAGTATGAGCTTTCTGTAAGGCAGCTAAGTTTCTGACACTAAATGAATAACTCTGCATTTGTAACAATAAATCTCTGAATTCTTCTGCTACTTTCTGCAAAGGTTTGGCAGGAGTTGATGTCAAGACCACCGGCTGAGCAATCGGCAGAGCTGAGTCTTCGGCATCATGGTGATCTTGCATATCTTCAAATTCCTGAATAACTTCAGTTACTTCAGAAATAACCTCCTTTTCATCAAATGATGTGAGGGACTTCCTGGTTGGAAGGAGAAAATAATCACAGAGTTCCTCGTCCTTTTCTTTCCTGAATCTTCCTTTTTGAGGTTCCAGCTCCTTGGGATCATCTTTGGTGCCAAGAAGGCGCATCCGAGCCAGATGCATGTAATACGCTATCGTCTTTGCAGGAGGATAGAAGTGGGTGTTGTTTGTATCAACATTGGGGAAATTTTCTTTTACAAGGTGTCGCAAACTCTTTTTCATTTTAGCTACACTTGTAAGTCCCTGTGTCACCATTGTCTGTATCCAGTCGAGAAGTTGAGGATTAAGCTCCCGCCATACACCAACACCCTATAAAATGAAGGCAAAAAATTAGAATTCCAATACTAAACGTAGCAGAATATTGACAATATTGACAAACAAATGTGACAGGAACAAATATAATGTGTTTGTGTTTATGTATGTATCTTCTTCGTCTTATTTAACTTGGTAGGTGTTTTAACAAGTCAATGGCAATAAACCTCATTAAATCTCAGTTGGTGGGAAATGCTAAGTATCAATATATCACTTCAAATTTTATACCGTCCTCGTAACTATAGTTAAGACGAATTGATTAACTGCGGAGTACACCTCGTTAACAGGTTTTTGTTTACAGTAACCAAGCATGGTTACTGGCGAGAATTTGGAAAGACAAATCTTGGGATTCGGTCTTTGGTCCTCCCAGCGTTAACACGTAGCTCGGGCCAACACAGTCTCGAGGGCGTCTCTGCCTGGTGCCCCCAGGTTGTCAGGCTTTATGTTAGCCTACGCCGTACTACGGTTATATATTGTGGAATACTTCCCAAATATTCTTTACAGGTGGAGTTTTATGGAATAAACCTATGTCACATCCATCCGCGTTTAAACACTGAACCAATAAGAACCCACTCAGACGAATCGAGATGCTTATCCTACAGTCTATTACATTGGCGCCCCCCGGGTCATTGGTTCAGTGTGCGACGAAGAAGCTCCACCTGGTTTTCGCCAGCTCCAGAGATAAGGCATCTCCCTGGATTACGCTCCGAAGCAAGTTTTACGATAGGATGGACATCTGTGTGTGAGTACCGCTGTACGCGTAGCAGATGGTCCAGTGTTTATCCACTATAGACACCTATCGTGGGTGGGAGGAGGCAGCCGTGACCAGACTTCTGGACAGTATCGGCCGTGATCAAGCCTCGTCAGGAGCTGGGGTGGTTTTGTACGTCGCACAAAGTGGTTCCGGTTGTTTTTAGCGTTACACACTGTTTTGTATACCAGCGAGGACTAGCGTAGTGACTGGTGACACTTTTACCATGGATATCTTCAGCTGTCACATATGTGTGTTATTGTGTTCAATTATATTTTGTTGTGTGTTATTGTGTTCGATTGTATTGGTGTTGTGAGGTGCTTTGGACTGGCGTGAGTTCACCTGTGTATTAACGCGGATGGACAGCGACTCGCCATTTGTGTATGGTGCCTTAAAGCACGGAGAGACTTTTGCCTGTGCCGTGCATGGTTATGTCTTGACTCTGAATGGAATCTATTAATTGTGGTGGTTATATGCCAGGCGCTTTCACACACGTTTGTTGTGAATGAACCGATAAGGGAACTTTTTTGGCTGTTGGCTTGTGATACATGACAATATTAATCTGTGGTATTGAGTACATTAGTGCCTGTTATTAGTGTATCAAATTAAATTACTGAGTAAAGATTTGTGTAAAGGTTATTTTTTTTCAAATTGTAAAGTAATAAATTTTGGGAAATAGCTTATTCCAAGTTGGTAGTTGTGTAATGTAATTTCAGCGTAGATATTTGTCAACGCTGTAGTCAACTTGTATTATTGTAGCCTTTGATCTACCCTTGACCTGCTCAGCTCTTTGTAACCGTCATTTAAAATGTTAGTAGTGTGATAATTGTAATTAGGCAAACTTGGTCTTGGTACTTGTTGAATTATTGAAGTATAATCCATTCTGTAATAGTAGGACTTGTGAGAAGGGATTTGTACTTGAAAGCAAAATAGTTTTGGCTTGTCGGATAAATGAAATTGATTAAATTAAATTAGTTCAAAATAATAACAGGTAAATAATTATATTATTTGGTACTTTGGCATTTGAGTGTGTGGTTTTCTAAATTGTGGAATGCTTACTTGGTAGTAATTATCAGTTTTTTTTATTTTTTTAAAATTAATTTAACTTGGAATTTCAGTAAAAGATGTTGCTTGTCCAAATTATACTGACCGCATTCCAGTAAATTTGTCTTCCAAATTGTGGTGCATCTAAACTTCTTTTAACTTAGTAAGTTCTCAAAGTATTTGCTAGTACATATTGACCTGGATATTTTTTTTTTTTCTAAAATTGTTTATGACCGGTTGTAATTTACTTGTGTTCCATTAATGTGCCTTTGGTTAACTTAATTTGTACTTTTGTGGTTCCTATAATACTTGTAATATGTTGCTTTTATTGTAATTTAGAATACAGTATAATTCAGGTGATATTTTGGCGGGGGGCTTAGACGTTGACTTAGACGTCACAATTTTTGTTTTCTGTGTCCGCCCGGCTGTAAAAGTAGTAGTGTTGGTGTGCTGGTTCTCCAGTTGTGGAACGTGTTGGTTGCACGTTCGCCTTTGTGTTCTTCAACGCTTTGTCATCGCACTAGATTGGTTCAAGCCTTTGTCCACTAGTTCTCGCCCAGGATGGTCCGCCGACGTAGTTTGTTGGTGCGTGGGTTACCAGCCGGGTGTCCTGCTGAAGAAGTCCGTGCCTACCTGCGGAAAAAAACTCATGACGAGCCTGAATTTGTGTTCCTGGGCACATGTCATGCCATTCTGGTGTTCCGCACTGCGGAAGAAGCAACTGCATGCTGCACCAGAGCTACCAGTTGGAAGTTTATGGACAGTCCCCTCACTGTTCAGGCATTGCCGTTCGACCGAGAGATGCAAGTCGCTGGTATGATACAGCAAGAGGAGCTGCAGAATGAGTCGAAGGAGGTCCAGGTTCAACGCAAGTCCAGACGATCATGGCGTTACTCCAGGACTTGCCTTTGTCCGAGAGGAAGAGATCGCTTCGCAGTTAGTGAACATGTGCGATGGCGCTGCGTCCCCTGGGCCCATTGTTGAAACTTACGCCAGCCCATCCTCAGGACCTGCAACCCAGCAGAGTCCAATGCCATATCCTCGGCCTAGTCATGCAGAATGCAAGATATCGTCCCACTTCACTGGTGACCATTCCAAGTCTGGTGTCAGCTACGCGCTATGGAAGCAAGAAGTGGAAGCGTTAGTGTCTCTGGATGTGTACTCCGAGCCGGAGATCCTACAAGCCATCCGTCGTTCACTCAAAGGTCCTGCCGCAGAGGTCCTCCTGCACGTCTCAGGTCAGTGTTCAGTTGCACGGTTGCTGTAACATTTGGATCATCACTTTGGTAATGTTCTCCCCATTGACAAGCTCCTTGGTCAGTTCTGGTTAGCGACCCAGAAGAAAGAAGAGACCGTGGCATCGTGGGGTTGCCGACTCGAGGATTTGATGTTCCAGATCGTCCTTCGTGATCCATCCATGATGTCTGAAGAGCATGCATCCAAGATGCTCCGCAAGAAGTTCTGGTCCGGCTTGCAGTCCCCATCGATGAAGATGTCCCTTCGTTACCAGATGGACATGGGTGTGTCCTTTGAGAACATGCACGTTTCGGCACGGGTCACAGAGCTAGAAGGATCTTCATCATCAAAGTCCATCCAGTCTCAGCAAGTGTCACCACCTATATCCCAATCACAGAAGAAGGACTTTGATGACGTCATGAAAAGGATGGACGTCTTGCAGACACAGGTTGAGGCCCTGCAGAAGTTACTGGAGTCTGGGAGGGGACGTGGTCGGGGTCGTGGATGTCGAGGCAGAGGACAGGGCTCCAGCACATCTCTACTGCAAGCACCTGCTCCTGCAGCCACCCCAGTTGACCAATCCCCTACAGCATCACAGTCAACCTGTCCGCCTTTTCGGGGCATATGCTACAAGTGTCGTCAGCCTGGACACATCAGGGCCGAGTGTCCTTTAAATGGGTAAAATCCAGCATAATGGGGCATATGCTGGGTGCCGACAGGGAGCGCCCCGTCATTGACCGGTTGGTTAGCCCATCTTGTGAAGTAGATGTTTCCGTAGAAGGCGAGGATGTTACTGCATTACTCGACTCTGGATCCATGCTGAGCACCATATCTCATCAGTTTCAGCAACAGCTTGGTTTGGAGGTATATTCCCTGGAAGAATTGCTTCGGGTGAAGATTGCTGATGGAACCATCCTTAAGTATCTCGGTTATGTTGAAGTCAGCCTTCGATTTCCGGACCTAGATCTTAGTCTCGATACCTTAATGCTCGTGGTCCCCAACACTGAATATCATCGTCAAGTACCTGTTCTCGTAGGTACGAACATATTGAGCCGATGTGAAGCAGACTGCAAGGGACCTACTCGTCTGGACAGGTTATCCGCTCCCTGGAAGATGGCATTCAAGGCCATGGTGAAACAACAAACCATTACATCGACTGTTCAGAGTTTGGGCTCTGTAAGGACCACCAGGCCCATCGTCATCCCTGCTGGGGGTCGCCGATTGGTTCATGGTGTTAGTCGGTTCAGTGTACTGTCCGCACCTACCTTAGTGGCAATAGAAGATCCATCCCGATCGTCTCTCCCTGGCGGTTTGGTGGTGACCCCAGCCATAACCATGGTGGAGCCTGGGGCTTCTACCAGCCGGATTCCTGTGGAAATCATTAACTTTTCCAGCAAGGAGGTGACCATCTGCCCGAAGACAGTGTTGTGCGAGTTGCATAATGTAGACCTGGTGCAGCAATCCGTTGCGCCTACTCCTGGTTCCCAACCGGCGCCGTCTACAGCAGTGGATCGTGGTGCAAAAATGGATGATGAAGCATTTTTGGCCAAGTTTGACCTATCACAGCATTTGTCTCCAGACCAGGTAGCCCAAGCTCGGAGGATGATCCAGAATTGGAAGTCAATGTTTTCGCTGCACAACCTGGACCTTGGGCATACACAACATGTACAGCACCAAATCAACTTGAAGGATGATCAACCCTTTAAAGAGTGACATCGGCGCATCCCCCCAGCCATGGTTGATGAGGTCCGTAAGCATATCCAGGAGATGCTTGATCTTGGTGTTATTTGCGAGTCTAAGAGTCCCTACTCATCTAATGTAGTGCTCATCCGTAAAAAGGACAAGTCGCTTCGTTTCTGTCTGGACTTGCGAAAGCTCAACTCCTTAACCATCAGGGATTCTTATGCCTTGCCACGCATCGATGACACGCTCGACAACCTGCATGGTGCCAAGTGGTTTAGTACTTTGGACTTGAAAAGTGGGTACTGACTAGTAGAGTTGGCCGAGGAAGACAAGCACAAGACTGCATTCACCGTTGGTAACCTGGGGTTCTGGGAGTGTAACGGGATGCCATTTGGTCTCACAAATGCACCAGCTACCTTTCAACGACTTATGGAGCATTGTATGGGTGACTTGTACCTCACGTATTGTCTACTGTATCTCGACGACATCATCGTTTATTCGTCTACGTTTGAGGAACACCTGGTCAGGCTGGAAGCTGTGTTTGAACGCTTGCAGCAGGCTGGTTTAAAGCTCAAACCCTCAAAGTGTCATCTCTTTGCCCGGGAGATCAAGTACCTTGGTCATGTAGTGTCCGAGAGGGGTATCCACACAGATCCCGAGAAGATCAGCAGTGTTCAGTCCTGGCCCATTCCGAAGTCTGTGAAGGATGTCCAGAGTTTCCTTGGATTTGTCGGCTATTACCGTCGTTTTGAGCAAGACTTCGCCCGTATTGCTCGTCCGCTGCATCGGCTGACAGAAGGCCCAGTTATAAAGGTCCATGGTGGGAAAACTCGGAAACCACCTGCCTCATTCCATTGGAAGGAAGAGCACCAGAAGGCTTTTGAAGAGTTAATCGCCCGTGTTACTTCCGCGCCACTGTTGGGGTTTGCTGACTACAAGCAGCCATTTATTCTCCATACCGACGCCAGTTCTGAGGGCTTAGGGGCAATCCTCTATCAACAGCAGGAAGGTCGGGAACGCGTCATTGCTTATGCCTCTCGTGGATTGAGGAACTCCGAGAAGAACTACCCTGCACACAAGTTAGAGTTTCTCGCCTTAAAATGGGCCGTCTGTGAAAAGTTTCATGACTACTTGTATGGAGCCCAATTCACTGCCTATACAGACAACAACCCTCTCACGTATGTCCTCAGTTCTGCCAAGCTTGATGCCACTGGACATCGCTGGGTTGCTCAGTTGGCCAATTACAATTTCTCAATCGTGTATCGGAGCGGCAAAACTAACGTGGATGCTGATGCCCTATCTCGTATCCAGTGGCCAAGTTCCATTTGTCAAAAGGTGTCCAGTCCAGTTGTTAATGCCGTATTTGGTTCTGTCCAAGAGGATGTTCCAGTTGTGGAGTCAATCTGCTGTTCTCAACAGTGCCAGGTATCTAGCCTGCCCGCGGATGGTCTCCATAGTATGACCAAGGAGGACTGGAGGTAGGCCCAGAGAGAAGATCCCCATCTCGTGAAAGTCATCAGTCGGCTAGGAGAGAAGTCTTCAGAAAAATGTTCCTCAAACATTTTGGCAGTTAAGCAACTGATGAGGGAGAGAGATCATCTTGTCTTGGAAGATGGAATCTTGATCCGGAACACACTCGTCCATGGTTTGCCGAAGCGTCAGGTCGTACTTCCCAGTAAGTTTTACCAGTGGGCCTTGGAAGGATGTCATGACGAAGTTGGTCATCTCGGTCGTGGTCGAACACTCTCTCTTCTTCAAGACCGTTTCTTCTGGACTGGTATGTCAACAACAGTTGCTAATTACATCAAGGGATGCCTGCCTTGCGTCAGACGGAAGTCCGCCATCAACCAACGTGTTCCTTTGGTGAATATCAGCTCATCACAACCTCTGGAGTTAGTCTGCATGGATTATCTCAAGTTAGAGTCTTCGAAAGGTGGAGTGGAAAACATCCTTGTCATCACCGATCACTTTACAAAGTATGCCCAAGCCTATCCGTGCAAGAAGCAGACAGCATCAACCACAGCCAAGCTCCTGTTCAAAAACTTCATCTGTCATTATGGTTTCCCCCAAAGGCTACACTCAGATCAGGGTCGCAACTTCGAGTCCAGGGTGATTCAGTCACTCTGCAATCTGGCGGGTATCGGGAAAAGTCGTACCACACCGTATCGTCCTCAAGGGAACGGCCAGTGTGGACGTTTCAATCGCACACTCCTCGACATGATGGGTACGCTGAAGCCTGAACAAAAGAGGAATTGGAAGACACAGGTTGCATCATTGGTCCATGCATACAACTCTACCAAGCATGAAACAACAGGCTTTTCGCCTCATTATTTAATGTTCGGACAGTCACCGCGCCTCGCCGTAGATCTTCGCTTTGGTCTGGATGAGGTCCTGCATGCTCAAGGGGCAGCACAGTCCCAGAGAGACTACATCAGTTAATTGGAGAAGTCCCTCCAGAGTGCTTACGAGTTGGCATCAGCATATAGTACTGACAAGAAGGCCAAACAGAAGAAAAATTATGACCTGCATGCTCGTTCTGCTATTCTCAGGGAAGGAGATAAAGTCCTCATCAGGAATGTGGCCTTCACAGGGACCCACAAATTAGCGGATCGTTGGCAGCCAGATATTTACGTTGTCATCAGTCATCCCAACTCCGAAGTTCCCGTCTATGTTGTCCAGCCTGTAGACAAGAAGGGACCAAAGAAGACCCTACATCAGAACTTGCTGCTTCCCTTGAGCAGCGCAATAGAGTACCGGACAGATGACGACGTCTCAGTAGAGCGCAAAATAGCGGATAATTCATCTATGACCAGTGTAGATACTCCTGTAGCCAATATCACTGACTCATCAGATGATTCTGATGATTCAGAGTCTGGCATGCGGGTTCACCCTCGCCTCCGACCCGAGCCCATCCCTACTCCAAGAAAGCGTCCCATTCCAATGCCACGAAGTAGTCCACCTCAACCAGCAGAGCCAGTTATGGAGCCCCAGTTCCTGGTCCTGACGTCGTGCCAGATATTCGGTCTGCTCTGGAAGAGAGTGAGGAAGAAATTCAGGTATTTGAAGAACCAGTTATGCCAGCTGCTGATCCAGAGAGTTCAGAGGCTTCTTCCCAAGAGGAGCCCGAGGAAGCTGCTGCTCTAGGTTCTGAAGAACCTATTCCTCCCCCTCGTCGGTCAACTCGACAGCGCCGGGCTCCACGGTGGTTGCATCCCGAGGCATATGAGATGTCACATTCTGTGTATCCTTCAAGAGTTGCCAACAGGGTCAACATGCTGAGCAAGCTCGTCTGTGCTATTTTGGAGGAGCCCTAGTCTGATTAAACACTATTATGAACTCTGATTTGTACAGCTAATTTTGATATGTTACCAATTACTTAACCATGTGTCCATGTAATTAGGTACATACTCCTTTACAAATGTCGGGACGACATTTTCTCGAAAGGGGGGAGTATGTGACAGGAACAAATATAATGTGTTTGTGTTCATGTATGTATCTTCTTCGTCTTATTTAACTTGGTAGGTGTTTTAACAAGTCAATGGCAGTAAACCTCATTAAATCTCAGTTGGTGGGAAATGCTAAGTATCAATATATTACTTCAAATTTTATACCGTCCTCGTAACTATAGTTAAGACGAATTGATTAACTGCGGAGTACACCTCGTTAACAGGTTTTTGTTTACAGTAACCAAGCATGGTTACTGGCGAGAATTTGGAAAGACAAATCTTGGGATTCGGTCTTTGGTCCTCCCAGTGTTAACACGTAGCTCGGGCCAACACAGTCTCGAGGGCGTCTCTGCCTGGTGCCCCCAGGTTGTCAGGCTTTATGTTAGCCTACGCCATACTACGGTTATATATTGTGGAATACTTCCCAAATATTCTTTACAGGTTGGTACGAGTGTGTGCTTTGAGGTGTATTGTGAAATGTATGCATTCCGATTGGATTTCTATAATGTCCAACATTTAATCTATTATTAGTGATCCGTTTAATTGCCATTGTTAAATAGAACATTGCCATTGTTAAAATCCCTAATAGTCTGTGTCGAATGCTTTGCAGAACATATATCTTTAAACCTAATATAATATTGCTGAGGATAATTGTGATAACTATGCTATGCCATGTTGTAATATTCTAGTCACTAAAGTGTGTATATGTGTATCTATCTGACAATTTGTATATTATTGATTGTTTGTTTATCAGGTGGAGTTTTATGGAATAAACCCACGTCACATCCATCAGCGTTTAAACACTGAACTAATAAGAACCCACTCAGACGAATCGAGACGCTTATCCTACCGTCTATTACACAAATATACAGTGTAAACAATTACTGAGCAATTAACCCTTTTACCCCCGGGGTATTTGGAAATTTCCAACCCTTAACCCCCAGGGGGTTATTTTTTTCCCAGCACATTTTGCAGTATATTTTCTTTAAATTGCTCTAACAGCCTTAATTTTTGTCATAGAGAGGTCAGGTTGGTCTCATTCTCTTGGAAAATGCCTGAATTTTCTCAAAAAAATTATCAAAAAATATGAAAAACTAATTTTTATAGCATTTTTTTGCAAGGACGTACCGGTACGTCCATGGGGGTAAAGGGATGGCTTTTGTGAAACGTACCAGTACGTCCTTTGGGGGTAAAAGGGTTAATTATCTTATATGAATATCCTCTATATCGGATTAACAAAAACTTAATAGGATGTTCATATTGTAGCTACAGTGAAATGCGTTGAAATCATTCATCTATTAGTGTTTACATTTGAAGAACATAGAAGAGTTGTAAACCCTGTTGTGATTTATGGGCAGGTCTTAAGAAAGGTAAGGCAATTCTGTTATCCTGGACATGCATTGGACTGTGAATAGGTTGAGAAGGAAGAAAGAAAGTGACAACAGCATGGATTAAATGGAGCGATTGCCATACTATTCAGTATCTAATAAAAATGTTTGTTAAATACAGATCAAAGATTTGTTCATAAGGCTTGTACAACTCTAAGTAGAGTAGCAGCAATATGGGCATTGACAAAGAAAATGGGAGAAATTTTGATAAGCGTGTCCTTAGAATGTCAATATACAGTACTGTTTAGTAAGTCTTTGGGATACAACAGTTTCAACTTATATTTTAACATACAACACAGCCCACAAAGGAATTTTATTATTTTTTTTTTTAATTTGTCTTCCATGTGTTTTGTAATTCTAGTTATGTTTCTATGTCCTTAAGTGCATTTTATGTCCTACATTATGACTTTACTATTGCATTAGCAGTATATCAGTATGTAATGTATTTAGGTGTGTTGCAACTTGCACCAAAACTTGTTACAGCACATTGTAAAAGTGGATCTCTGCTGTAAACAGAGGACCTACTGTATTCCTAGCAAGAGTACTATGGGTAGATCATATTACGAACAATGGCTGAGAACTCAAAGATTGTGATGGTCTGGACATGAGATACAAATGGATGAGGAATAGTTAGTCCGAAAAACAGTAAATATGTAAGTAGTAGGGCAAAAACATGTTGGAAGACAGAGGAAATAATGGGAAAAGGTGATAGAGGAAGGCCAAGCCCTGATGGAATTGCAAATAAACAGACTAGATAGAAAGATATTCTAGAATATTTAATTTCCTGTCTAAAAGGAGGAGCCAGCATGAAAACATTTGATGGGATGATTTAATTGGAGTCAAGAATTTGGGATAAAAAGAAAGGTGCTGAGGCCTGTGAAGCCATTTAGTGCCACAGTGTAATTTGGGAAAACCCTCCAGTTACACTATGATGTTAAAGTTAGAGGTTAAACAGCAAGATAAGAAAGTTGGAATAAAGGTAAAGTAAAAGGATATAAAGCAAGTGCAGCTAAGGGCCAAAGGAAGGCTGTGAAGACCCACCTGAGGTGCACTGATGGCACTCTTCCCCTACAAAGGATAAGGGTGATTATAATAGCAATGGGTAAAAAGAACATTATAACTCAAGGTATGAGGCCTCAACTTCCCTACACAGTGAAGATATAGGAACTTGCAAAGAAACTGAAAGAAATTCTGAAGAGGTGTGGCTACCCAATACCGAGATTCATGGCTGGAATTCCTTGGCTAGAGGATCATGTCAGCAATGAAGTAGTTAGCTGCAGAGATGTAACATATATAAGACAGAAAATATGACAAATTCGAAGATAATTTGTATTTTTCCTAACCATACAAACCTTAGCTATTTACATAGGGTTTACCTTTTAGCGCAGCTGAAATGACGAGCCAATAGTTTTAACGAGGGTTAATTACCCCCGCGCTAGTTAGCGGGGGGTGGGGAAGGGTAGCTTGCTACCCCTCCCCCCTCCACACACCGGTGACATGCTTCACTTCACTTAGAGGTAGGACTTGACTTGGGGGTCAGGGATGGCGGGCACATATGTGTAAATAGCTAAGGTTTGTATGGTTAGGAAAAATACAAATTATCTTCGAATTTGTCATTTGTTCCGTAACCGAAATACAAACCACGCTATTTACATAGGGTGACTTACCCCTTAGGAAGGGTAGAAAGTCCCCAGCCTTACTGACTTCGGCTTGCCCGGGGGCTCGATCCCTCAGTGAGCAGCACTAGAGAGAGGGAGCCCCTGTACCTCACAAGTTCCTAGCATCGCTAGGAACGAGTGGCCTACATAAGCAGTGTGAGGAAGAGAGTGACTCGTCCTATGAAGTTGACCTTGAGACCTTCAGATAGGAATTCTAGGATAGGACGTTCCCAATACCACCTCGTCAGGGTATGGGAGATGCAACAGTATTAAGCTTAATACTAAGAGCACAAAGAAGCATGGGTTACCTGCAGAGGTCGAGGTCAGCTATGCGAGGACCAGGATGCTGCTTCCCCAAGAGAGGGGAGAATGAAGAAAAAAGTAAGGGTCAGACATACTCTTTCATTCACGCAGACTAAGACCGGGTAACAACGCCCTCAACCTACTGCTACTTGTCCAAAAAGGAGCCTGAGGTTAGACCAGCTGTTGTGCAGCCACCACAGGGCCGATAGAAAACGTATCGAGGCTCCTGTGGGTCACGTCTTTCAGGTAGTAGGCTGTGAAGGTCGTTTGGCGCTTCCAGACCCCAGCTTGAAGTACCTGCGCCACAGAGAAGTTTCACTTGAAGGCCAGGGCTGTAGCAATACCCCTGACATCGTGGGCCCGAGGGCGACGTGACGGAGGAGGGTTAGGATTCAGGGCATGGTGGATAACCCTTCGAATCCAAGCTGAGATGGTGTTCCTGGTGACCCTCCTCTTAGTCCTGCCTGTGCTCACAAACAAAGCTCGCACTTGAAGACGGACTGCAGCCGTTCTCTTCAAGTAGTACCTCAGACACCTCACTGGACATAGTTGCGGCTGGTCTGGGTCGCTTGTTACAGAACGGAGACTCGCGATCCTGAAAGAGTCGAACCGAGGATCCGGCACTCCAGGATTCTGAGTCTAGGCAACAAACTCAGGGAAGAACCTGAACGTTACCTCCCCCCATCCCCTTGAATGGGCGATGTCGTACGAGAGACCATGAAGTTCACTAACCCGCTTGGCCGAAGCCAAGGCGAGTAGGAAAGCCATCTTCCAAGACAGGTGGCGATCTGAGGCCTGGCGTAATAGCTCGAAGGGAGGTCTCTTAAGAGACCTGAGGACTCGAACCACGTTCCAAGGAGGGGGTCTCACTTCCGACTGGGGGCAGGTAAGCTCATAGCTACGTATGAGTAAAGAGAGTTCTAGTAATGAAGAAATATCCACGCCCTTCAATCTGAAGGCCAAGCTTAAGGCTGAGCGATAGCCTTTCACTGCCGAGACAGAAAGGCGCATTTCTTCCCGCAGATACACGAGGAAGTCCGCTATTGCTGGAATAGTGGCATCGAGTGGAGAGATACCCCTTCCACGACACCAACCACAAAAGACTCTCCACTTTGCTTGGTAGACTCCCTCAGAGGACCTTCGCAGGTGCCGAGACATTCTCTCCGCAACCTGTTACGAAAAGCCTCTCTCTGCGAGGAGACGCTGGATAGTCTCCAGGCGTGAAGCCGAAGCGAGGCTACGGCCCTGTGAGGGACGCCGGAGTGGGGTTGTCTGAGAAGCTCGTGTCGTGGAGGAAGCTCCCTCGGGAGTTCCGTCAGGAGCTGCAGAAGGTCCGGAAACCATTCCGCGTGATGCCATAGCGGAGCTACCAGAGTCATCGAACAGTTGACCGATAGTCTGGTCCTGTTGAGCCCCCTTCTCATCAGACAGAACAGTAGGAAGGTGTACACGTCGATGTTGTCCCACCGTTGCTGGAAAGCATCTTGCCAGAGTGCCTTGGGATCCGGGACTGGGGAGCAGTACAGGGGCAGCTTGAAGTTCAAGGCTGTCGCGAACAAGTCCACAGTCGGGGAACCCCACAAAGTCAGGACTTTGTTGGCTATCTGAGGATCCAAAGACCACTCGGTACTCACTATCTGCGAAGCCCTGCTCAGACTGTCGGTGAGCACATTCCTCTTGCCAGGAATGAAGCGAGCTGATAGTGTTATCGAGTGGGTTTCGGTCCACCTCAGAGTCTCTACTGCAAGATGGGATAGCTGTTACGAAAAAGTGCCTCCCTGCTTGTTGATATAAGCCACTACCGTGGTGTTGTCGCTCATCACCACCACGGAGTGACCCGCCAGGGACCGTTGGAACTGCGGAAGAGCCAGAAAGACGGCCTTCAATTCTAGCAGGTTGATGTGTAGGTACTTTTCTGATTCTGACCAAAGGCCTGAGGCCCTCTGGTTCAGAACGTGCCTCCCCCACCCTTCTTTTGACGCGTCCGAAAACAGAGTCAATTCCGGGGGGAGGACGAGAACACTCACTCCCTTCCGCAGGTTCTCATCGACCAGCCACCACCGCAAGTCCGTCTGTTCCTCTCTTTCTCTTCAGCGTAGGAGAGACAGCCGTTGGTTTGTTACCCTGGTCGGCGAGTGCTGGTTTCATAACCCTCACTAACGCCCGTGCCAGAGGACCAAATCAAGTCTGTTGCTCCAAGGACACAGAGTCCGAAATCCTCGCTAAAGGGAAAGGAATCGGGCGATCCTTTGGAGTGGACACCACGGTACCTGCCTGAAAAGAAGGTGGGGAAGAATGATGTACTAACCTCTCCTCGTCCTACACTACCAACCTGTGTTTGGGTGGAGGTGATCCCGAGTGCCGTCTAGGAACACGCGTTCCTGCTGCTAACACCGGCTGCGGAATTCGCCGCGAACGATGGTCGCACGAGGGTGAATGGTCGCGCGGGAGGGCGATCGTGCGGGCGCGCAGGTGGATGATCGCGCGGGCACGCAGGCGAGTGGGCGCGAGGGTGGGCAGGTGAATGAACGCGTGTCCGAGGCGGCGAACGCAAGCGTTGGCGCGACGGCGAGGAAACGCGCTGCCGCGTGGGTGAGGAAGACCGCTGGCGATGTAGATCCACAGGCGATCGATGATGACCTGGTGAGCGCTGACGCGCAGGTTGACGATGGCGCGTTGTGGCATGTCGACGCGATGGCGAGCAGCATGCACAGGTGGGCGATCGCGCGATGGCGAGCAGCATGCGCAGGTGGGCGATCGCGCAATGGCGCGCAATGGCGAGCGATGGCGAGCAGCATTTGCAGGTGGGCGATCGCGCGATGGCGAGCTAGTAGCTGGCGAACCATGTTCCTTCAGAAGCGTTGGAGAACGTTGGCGCGCCGGCTGTAACACACGCGGAGAGACAGGTGATCGCTGACGCGTAGAACGCTGTTGAATAGTCGATACTAAAATCGCCTGTGCGCGCTGGCGAGCAGGTGAACGATGGCGAGCAGGTGATCGCTGGCGCGTAGGTGATCGCTGGCGAGCAGAAGGTCGACGCGTGTCCTGTGAAAGGACAGGTGGCGCGGCGAGGGCAGGTGGCGCGGCGCGTTCACGAGCAGGAACTGGAAGATCGCTGGCGCGTTGGCGAACATGTGCTTTTGACACACGAGCGGCACGATGTTGCATAGCCACAGGATCAGGCAGATGGTGAGCAGGGAGCTCAGCAGGAACTGTAGGATGGTCAGAGACCGCAGGGCGATGGTCCTCGAATGAGTGCTGACGCTCAGAAGAGAGCTGACGAGCAGGAGAGCGCTGGCGAGGAGGGCGAACATCAGGAGAGCGCCGACGAGCAGGAGATCGCCGACGAGCAGGAGATCGCCGACGAGCAGGAGAGCGCTGACGATCAGGAGAGCATTGACGAGCAGGAGAGCACCTGTGCGCTAGCACTGCTCGTGGAAGGGAAGGATCCCTTAGCCCCGAAGGGACCGTTGCCCGTCGGGTGACGAGTTCCCCAGAAGGCGAAGATCTGGCAGGAGTTGGTGAACGGTCTGCAGAGAGGTCCAAGGAAGACGGAGCTGTAGGTTGAGGCTGACGAGGAGAGTCCCCCTTGGAGGAAGAAGACCCAAAAAGGCGCCTCTTAACCCCCTTGTAAGGGGAAGGGAGGCCCTTGCGGCGTAGCGGACAGTGAGCCTTACGGCGGAGGCGGCCTCGGGGGAGATCGTCGGGACCATCGGTCCTCCGAAGGGGAGTCTTCGTCAAAGCACTTCCCTCAGAAGGAAGCTGAGCAGCAGCAGAGACCGAAGGACTCACTTCCCCCTTCGAAGGATGTACGGAAGGGGGAGGAGAGCCTTTAGCACCATCATCCGCAACAGCACCTACGGCGGATTGCCCAGCCACGTCGGAGGCCTCTTTCACCACGATGTCGACAATAGACAGAGGGTCTACCTCTGCTACCACCGGCGACTGCTTAACAGCGGCCCCCAACGAGACAAGGTCAATAAAAGCGACCCTTGAGGGCAAGCCCTTAAGCCCCAGGGACGACCAAATCTGTAAAAGATCATCATTGGTTAAGGCATTATCAATAACCTCCCCCGGAGGAGGAGGGGGAACCGCCTCGCTATGGGAGGCGACGCCCTCTCCCCCCACCCAAGGTCGGGAAACAGAACTAGGGCCTGCGCTACCACTCGGCCGACTCTCCTTAGGAGGCGGACGAGGGGGAGCTTCGGAGGAGGTTTTGGCGGCGGAAGAAGAGTCCCGAGAACCTTCCTCCTTCAAGGCTAACCCCGAAGGAGAACGGTCTCTCTTGGACTTCTTCTTACGCCGACGGCCAAACCTCTCCCACTGGGAGGCAGACCACTACCTGCACTCACAGCTCATGTTCTCCTGGTCACACTGTCGGCCCCGACATTGAGGGCAAAGGGTGTGCGGATCCGTAGTTACGTCCGACATGAAAGTCCCACAAGGACGACCGGCAACTCCAGGGCATGTACGCATTGTAAAGAAATAATAATGAAGGTCAACTTCCAACCAACACGCACGCTGTAAAGAAAAAGCAGAAAATTAAAGGCTGTCACGAGGATGATGAGCAGACACGTCTGATCACCGCCGAGCCAAAAGTGAAGTGAAGCAAGTCACCGGTGTGTGGAGGGGGGAGGGGTAGCAAGCTACCCTTCCCCACCCCCCGCTAACTAGCGCGGGGGTAATTAACCTTCGTTAAAACTATTGGCTCGTCATTTCAGCTGCGCTAAAAGGTAAACCCTATGTAAATAGCGTGGTTTGTATTTCGGTTACGGAACAAACTGAAATTATTACATACCTATCTTTATTTAGATTAATATGATTTGGGCATCTGATGAGGATAGTGAAGCAGTTTTTAAGAAAAATGTAGACATGAAATTGAAAAATAACTGATGATGGACTTAATATGGTAAATATATGTTAATCTAGCTAAACTGAGGTGTTATCCTTTAAAGCATAAGACACAGGTAGTAGGTTGACTGGCCAGATAGTACTATATTGGATCCATCTCACTGGTTACAGCTCATTTTTCCTTTGCCTACATATACAGTACACTGAATAGCCTGGCATATTCTTTCCACATTCTCCTCTGTCCTCATACACTTGACAAGACTGAGATTACCAAACAATATTTCTTCACTCAAGAGGTTAACCCTTGTACCCCCAAAGGACGTACTGGTACGTTTCACAAACCTCATCCCTTTACCCCATGGACGTACCAGTACGTTCTTGCAAAAAACTGCTATTTAATTTTTCTTTTACATATTTTTGATAATTTTTTGAGAAACTTCAAGAATTTTCCAAGAGAATGAGACCAACCTGACCTCTCTATGACAAAAATTAAGGCTGTTAGAGCAATTTAAAAATAATATACTGCAAAATGTGCTTGAAAAAAAATTAACCCCTGGGGGTTAAGGGTTGGAAATTTCCAAATAGCCTGGGGGTAAAAGGGTTAACTACTGCACAACAGTTGTTCAGTAACTACTTTTATTTTGGTAAGGGTAGAAGAGACTCTTTGCTATGGTAAGCAGCTCTTCTAGAACGAGGACACTCCAAAATCTACCATTGTTCTCTAGTCTTGGGCAGTGCCATAGCCTCTGTACCATGGTTTTTCACTGTCTTGGGGTAGCATTCTCTTGCTTCAGAATACATTCGAGCACACTTTTCTATCTTATTTCTCTTTCCCTAGTTATTTGAAGTTTTTATAGTTTATATATAAAAGTTCTATGTTAATGTTGTTACTGTTTTTATATTCTATATTGTTCATTACTTCTTTTGTAATTTATTTCATTATTTCCTTTCCTCACTGGGCTATTTTTATCTGTTGGAGCCCTTGGGCTTATAGCATCCTGCTGTTCCAACTAGGGTTGTAGCTTAGCAAGTAATAATAATAATAATAATAACAATACCATACCGTGTACTAAGACACCTTCCCTATCTGATTTGGTTCTTGGTCTCCACCATGTCTCTTTCAGGATAAAGGGGAGAAGGGTGGAGTCCTTCATGCCAATCGACAGTGAGCGAACTATATCAGGTACAAGACCGAGCACCCATAAAGCAGGAGTACAAACTCATGTACTGTGTATCGTGTTTCAAGACACCTTTACTGTGTGGGTTGGTTCTCATTACCGAACAATCTTTCTCCCGCATAACATGGAGAGATCGTTCGGAGTCTCACATGATTTCTATCAATCCCCCATCCTTGAGTTTTTTTATGATATCTCCTTCTTAGACCCACAAGGCCGAGGACGAGGAAGAAGAACTAAAAGAGGAGGAGAAATTTACATGCTTCTTCCATACCAAGGTCTAGGAAACCAAAGACAAATCTCCCATGGAAGAAGAGGCCACAGGGACCTTTTCGAAAGAATCAGAGATCACAAACAGCATGTGCCACATCCTTCAATACCTACATAGGTGTAACAGGAGTCAGAAAGATACTGCAGTGGCATCCATTGAAGTCTTGGCAACGACAGAAGTTTGTCCCACTGACGGAGCACAAACGATACCCATGGAATGCAATTTATTTAGGTTCTAATTACTGCCAGTGTTGTACATTGAGAAACACTACTACTTGCACCTTTCTGACCATTAAGAATCATTTTATTAATAAAAAATTTGAGATTATTTTCATTATAGTTCAACCAGACCATAAATTCACATAAAATCCCAAAGTAGTAGCCAATGGAACTGTTTACAAGAGAAAAGTAAAAATGGAGCAAGACAAAGTAACAGAATTTTTTATAGGTTAGTGGAAAGAGACTAAATGGAGCAGATAAAATGTTGGGAACAGAATACAACATAGCCAAGGCCAAAAATAACAGTGAATGGCAAACACAAAAGTACAAAGAAATACAGAAAGCCATTATGGATACAGAGAGAGAGAGAGAGAGAGAGAGAGAGAGAGAGAGAGAGAGAGAGAGAGAGAGAGAAACTCTTAAATGTACAGAACACAATTTTAAAATAAATACTTACAAGCCCAATAACATGGTTTTGATGATGGCTATTTTCTGGCACAGTAACAATAAATCCTCTGATGCACGTTATGTCATTCATAGCTTTCAAGTCTTTCCTCAATATTCTTACAGTCTTGATTTCAGTCCACTTCGTATTTTTAGTGAGCTGTAAAAAAAAAAACAATAAAAGTTAACATTAAGAGGCCTAAAATAATCAACTTTTACCCTTACAGTAAAATTATAATTATCTTAATTCTATTAGGTCCAGCTGAGATGGTTTGTTGTGTTTATCTATATATATTAATAACATTTTAGGCCCGTTAAATAAAACCTCCTGTAAAATACGTAGCCTCTAGTCCAAAAATATTTTCACAAAAATATCTCCGGATAACTCTAACGGCATTTTCCTGCTAATGAAATACAGTATTTCATAATATCTACTTTAGATAACATTGCTGACCTATCTTCTGTGAAAACAGAACCATTGTTAGCTAGTGGGAGTTGGTTCACTTTATAACAAACCATACCTCATATTGTGGATATCGATATCTTTTACATATAGGCGGCATGTTATTTGGCATGCTAAATTGAGTACGAACATTTTTCATAAATAGTACTGTATTTTTGGGCTCAGCCATGTCGTCCTGATGGAAGGTTCCTTTAGACAGCTTTCTAAGGGATATTTGGATACAGTGATACTCCCAGAGAATTAACTACAAGTTCCCAGAATTCCAACTCCTGGCACAAGTATCCTTAATATAACTTTTAAGGATATCGCATAATATCAGGGGACGTATTTCTTGATACGACACATAGCAATCTTCACCTCGAATAGATTTTACGCTTTGAGGGGGAAGAGTGGCGAAAATGAAGGGGAGCCGTTATCAAGGTTACCCGGTGGATCCCCTCCCAGTACTACTACGGCGTATTTATTCCTTGTTGCATTTAAGCATTGATAGCCGCAGATAGAGTAGTTTCGGGTGGGGTCTTTCGTTACATAGTTGTATACTCCTTTTCAAACGAAGGGAAGGTCCATCAGGACGACATGGCCATATCACCCAAAAATAGATTTTTCGCTTTGCTCAAAATCCGTTTTTTGGGCTCAGCCATGTCGTCCTGATGGAAGTTTACCAGAGAATTACTTGAAAGTACTATATCTGTGGGTTTGTACAAGTGCCTTTACTTTGATTGAGTTCCTTATATGGTCTCCCAGACCTTACATATATGACATTACCGTTATTTGTCATATCCGCTAAGTTTGGAACTAACTTAGGGCTTCCTGCCCCCTGCAGGGAAATTGTCGATATCGACTATAAGGCGTCAAAGTTTGGATTCTGTAGGAACAATGTGGAACTGTTAAAGATTACCAGGTTGTTCTTTCAGAGGTTTTACTCTCAAGCATATATTTTAGGAAAATAAAAGGCTCTGGATCGTTTATTCGTATTCATGAAGGGCGAATAAGACGCAGATACATTTATAGATCTTTTATTTTTATAGATAAAATATAAAAATAAAAATAGGAAAATGTATCATAGAAAGAATCCTTGTAACATATCTACATCTCTGGATATATATCTTTAACCGGTAAGGGAAGAGAATATATATCTGTTAGTTCATTTGTAAATACCACCCACTATTAGATGTTGGATATGTTTCAACACTGTGTACAAATGTTCACACGGCACTGGTGTTATTGGTTAGATTACCTATATAGAACAGTCCAAAAATCACCATAGTGATTTTCATTAAAAGGTATTACACTCGAAGATCCTGATACCTGTTCACCCAATACACTGTTAAGTTCCAAAACAGTCCACTGTTCATCGCAGCACTAGACGACATGTTTTATAACACTACCTGCCCCCACCACAAAGTGTTTTATTTCATGCACTTGCTTCGCGTAATGTTTATAGAAAACTCTAGATGATTTCCACCCCATATATGAGCGGAGTCTATCAAAGTCCATATGTTGAAAGAAGTTTAACGAGGAAGCAACTTTTCTAGGATCGTGACCTGCAGGTGTACTGTCAGGATCCGCTCTGAGAATAAAGTAGGCGAGTTTTGCCCTCAGTTGTTTTAGGGATAAGTTTGATCCTGAGGTTTCGCTTAGGAAGAGCTGTCCCTCCTTGAAGTCTGAAGTTCTTCGAAAATAGACCTTAAGACACTCTACTGGACACAGAGAGACATCTTCCTTCAGAGGGCAGATTCTCAAAGGACCCCACCTTTTGGTGGGCAGCTCATTTTTGACGAGAAAGGTAGGATCGGGGAAAAGATTCAGTTCTCCCTCTTCTGTGAACTGAATATGGCCTTCGTTTCTAGATAGGGCCACTATTTCACTAACTCTAACCCCTGAGGCTATAGCGAACAAGAATATCAGTTTCTGTGTTAGATCCTTTAGGGTAAAATCTTTGTTGTTCAAATTCGAAGGATAGTGCAAGACTTTGTCCAAGGACCATGATATGGGCTTTGGAGGGGTTGCTGGTTTGAGTCTAGTGCATGCTTTCGGAATCTTACTGAAGATTTTGTTTGACAGATCCACCTGGAAGGCGTAAAGAAGAGGTCTAGTCAAAGCTGACTTACACGTAGTTATTGTGGTGGAAGCCAGGCCTTGTTCATGAAGGTAGATGAAGAAGGAAAGGCAGAAGTCTATTGGGATTTCTGCCGGTCTCTTTGCTTTCATAAAGGAAACCCACTTCTTCCAAGACGATTTGTATTGTCTTCTGGTTGACTTTGACTTGTATTCTTCTATAAAGTCGATGTTGTCTTTTGAGATCCCGAACCTTTTCTTGGCTGCTAAGGCGAGAAAATCATGATGCAGGTTTTGGGTTCTCAATGATAAAGCGTAGACAGTCAATTTCTGAACCAGTTGGGATAGAACTGGATTCAGTAGAGGAAACAGCTTCAATTTCAGTTCTATAACTAGAGGGAACCAATTGCTCCTGGGCCATTTGAGGGCCATTACTGCTGCTGTTCCCCTGAAGGATCTCAGATTGTTTGGGGGGCTTCAGCAGGAGATTTGATGGTGAGAACAGATACTGTAGATATGATTCCATATGGCGTCCGTTGCTTCTGCCCGAGGGTCCTCGTAAGGGGCCACGTATCGAGGTAGTTTCTTGTTGTCGCTCCTTGCGAAGAGGTCGATCTGCAGTTCCCGGACTTTTTCCAAGATGAAGGAGAATGAGTCTGCGTCCAGGGACCATTCTGTTTCTATCGGCTTTTGCCTGGATAGAGCATCCGCCGTCACATTGCGGAACCCTTGCAGGTGAACTGCTGATAAGTGCCATCTTTTCTTCCTTGCCAAGCGAAAGACGGCTAACAACACGTGATTAATGTAAGGTGATCTTGAGCCTTGTCGGGTCAGACATTTCACTATTACTTCGCTGTCCAAGACCAGCCTGATGTGGGCTGATCTGTGAGGGGATAGTTTCTTCAACGTTAGGAAGACTGCCACTGCTTCCAAAATGTTGATGTGAAAAGTCTTGAACTGGTGTGACCAGTTCCCTTGCACTTTCCTTTGATGGCAATGGCCTCCCCATCCTTCCGATGAGGCATCTGTGTGGATGACCACTGAAGGTTGAAGTGGTTGTAAGGGAATTGTCCTTGTCAGACTTTTGACCTTTGACCACGGTCTTAGAAGCGATCGCAGTAGGGTCGGTGTCAATCTCTGTTGATCTCTTCGAGCATTTGATGCGTATCTTCTCCAGACTCCTGACGCATCTTTTAGTTGTGCTTTTAGCACTGGGTCTGTCACTGCTGCAAACTGGAGAGAGCCCAGTACTCTTTCCTGTTGGTGTCTTAAAATCTTGTTGAGTTTCAGTAGTCTCCTGACAGATCCCGCAATCTCTCTCCTCTTCTTCGGTGGAATGGAGAGGCGGTGTGACTGCAAGACCCAATGGATTCCTAACCATTGAGACTCCTGAGCTGAAGAGAGGCGAGACTTCTTGTAGTTGATCTTGAAGCCCAGATGATCCAGGAACTGAATCACCTTTGTGGCTGCTTGCAAACAAGCTGTCTTGGATGCTGACCACACCAGCCAGTCGTCCAGGTATGCCGCTACCTGAATACCTTTTAAGCGTAGCTGTTGGAAGACTGTGTCTACGAGTTTGTGAATATCCTTGGGGCTATGTTTAGTCCGAAGGGCATGGCTGTGAAGACATAATTTGTCTTCTGTAGCCTGAATCCTAGGTAGGAGGAGAGGGGGCGGCTGACTGGTAGGTGCCAATAAGCATCTGCCAGGTCTATGAGACTGTGTACGCCCCTTTTGGTAACAGGGTCCTTATGTGTTGTAGGGTTAGAATCCGGAATTTGTTGTTCTCGATGAACTTGTTGAGTGGAGACAAGTCTAGAATGACTCTGAGTTTGTCTGAGTCCTTCTTGGGAACACAAAACAGCCTTCCCTGGAACTTGATGGACTTAATTTTCCTTATTACCTTTTTGCTCAAGAGCTCTAAGGTATATTCTTCCAATAAGGGGGTGGAGTGTTGGAAGAATTGAGGAAAGGGGGGTGGAGTTTTGTTCCATTTCCACCCGAGTCCATTCTTGATTAGGCTGTGGGCCCAGGGATCGAAGGTCCAACGATCCCAAAAGTGGAAGAGTCTTCCTCCTACCTGGAGCATCTCATTGCTGAGATGTTCCAGAGAGTTTGTTACCCTGACCACGTCCTCCTCTACCCTTTGAGGAGTTTCTTGAGGAGCCTCTTCTAGAGCCTCTGCCTCTAGGGCGAAAGGTAGTGGTGTGCCTCTCGAAGCCTGGATCAAAAACCGGCGACTGAGCTATCAGCTGCTGGGGCACCACTTGGAAGGTGATTTGCGGCTGGACAACCATTTGGGGCACTATGGTCATGGTGACAGTTGGATGTTGTGCAGGTCTCTGAGACACACGTGGCTTCTTTGTCTTCCTGTTCTTGGGTTGGAGACCAGCGTCAGAGGATGATTTCCTCTTGGAAGACATGCCTCACTTCTGGAGAAGGTTCCTATTCTCCGTGGCGGCTTTAGCAATGACCTCCTGGACTACTTCTTTTGGGAAGAGGTCCTTGCCCCAGATGCATGAAGTGATCAACTTCCTGGGCTCGTGTTTGACCGATGCGTTGACAAACACTTGCTCTCTACAGGCCCTGCTGGCCTTTACGAAAGCATACATGTCCTTAACAAGGGTAGCCATGTGAGTCTTGGCTAGGACCATGTACATATCTGGGATATTTGAAAGGCCTGCACACATTTCCATACAGTTCTGGAGAGACAAAGAGGCAGCTAGTCTTTCTTTTGTCTCTTGTCCCCTTCTTAGAAGATGTTCCGAAAACTTTGGAAGGTTCTCGTTGAACTGTTGTCCTGCTATCTCTGGATCCAGTTTTGAGACTGAGAAAGTTAAAGGAACCTCGTTCCATTCCTTCTCGCAGGTAGGCAGAGCTAGAGACAATGGTCTGCACTCCTCTAGCATAGGGCATGGTTTACCCCCGTCAACTGCTTTCAGCACGTAGTCGAGAGCTTTGGCCAAAAAAGGGAAAGCTCTGGAGGAAGGAATTGAATTGAATATGGGATTTAGGCATTAAGCCAAGCACTGGGGCATCAAAGGCCATTCAGCGCTATATAACTAAAATCATTCAATCATATCTGTACACTCACAACATTTAGTATCATTTTAACCTTTAATACAAATCGTAACACTTTCATACAATAAAATCTAGATGTGAAATAAATAGGGATTAAAAGGGTAAAATAAATAAATAAATTAATAAAATCAATTATAGCTCGTAATATAACCCAATACTTTGTATAAATTTTCTCAAGTTCAGGGTATTACAGTTTTCCCCCAGTATATCTCTTAACGGTTTGTCCTGGAGTAAATGTGTCCTCCTCTGGAGATTAAAAACAGGACAATCGACTAAAATATGTTTAACATCCATTGTCACTTGACAGGTATTACAAAGAGGGGCCTGTCTCCCTTCCCCACTCTTCATTAAATAATTGTGCGTTGCATGTGTATGGCCAATACGCAGCCTAGTTAAAATAATGGTATCCCTTCTCCTGAGAACGCCCGAGCGTTTCGCTTCTCTAACTTCCCTCCTCATCACTTGTTGTTCCTTGCAGAACGATTCTATCATTTGTTGAAGCTGTTCTAGGAGCGCCTCACCCTTGGTTAACAGCGGATCCAAATGAGGCGTTGGGGTCGAAGAAGTTGACAGCATAAGTTGATATGCCGTCATGGAAAACTGAGGGTCTTCCGTTATTGTTGATACGGATCCTTCTTCCTCCGCGGGTGGTTGGGCCACCTCTTCTTCAGGATTTTCTTGCAGAAGATCCTTTTCGGTGTCTGTGGACACCTCCAACATCCGCTCATGATGGATGTCCATGCCTTCAAGTGCCTTGTTGATGTCAGCCTCTATCGTCAGCTGGATGAAGGGAGGCTTGACCTGTTCCTAAGGCACAACCGCGTCAGATTGGGCCTTAGGGAACAGATGGCATCTCATAGCTTCGTTGGACAGGTAAGGTCCCAGAGAGTTCTTTGGGAACCCTTTTACCCATTTCCGAAGCGTTTCCCTCGCTGTATCCCTTGACTCCGTCTTCTCAGGATCACTAAATCCTCCAGTCATCAAGGCCGAGCAGACGGTGCAACCCTTCGGATCCCAATACCTCAGGGTTTCAGTTGCGATGGAGCAGGAGGCATGAGACCTGCACATCTTGTGGCCACAAAAGTCCCTACTTTTGTGGTTGCAGAACAGGACTGCACACTTCACCTTGACCTCCTCCTGAAAGGAAAGAAAAAGTGAAATGAGTATGGGGTAATTCATCTCGCTGATAAATTTTCACATGTATAAATAGTACACATTACTATTATTATCATAGCTTAGGCTAGTAAGCTAGAAAGGAAATAGGAAAGACACATATCTGTGTTTCCCCTCCAGGCAATTGTTGTGACCTCCTACAATATTAATATTTTTAACTTCCTTGTTAGGGAAAATACAGAGTGGAATAACTCTCGTACGTAGAGCCGGAGTCAGTGGATACTAACACTAACTCCACCAATTGTAGAATATTAATACTGAAAGGTAATCATTGGTGTTCTGATGATCTAGGATACATCAGAATATTGAAGGAATACTTCACCTAAACATTTTTTAATCGGTCTCAACAATGGACTGTGAAGGGATACACAGAGTATGTTGGAAAATTCATACTACTGTATCCTTATACAGTATACTGTAGTTTTCTAACTGCTATATTGTTATACTGTAGGAATACTGGCTATTGTATTGTCTTATACTGTAGTTTTGCTGGTATGCTACCGGGTTAGGCTAGTACCAGGCGGCACTAGCCAACAAAGAGAGAGAAAGCATGGAAAGAAGGACTACCATATTATAACTTAGTACAATAATTAGGGGTGTAGGGACTACTGTCTCTACTGCCTTCTTTCCAGAATGAGAATTCAAATGGAAGGGGAGAAATACATTGATTCTAGCTTCCATCCAGCCACAATTTCTGTTGCCGGCTGTACTGCCTGTTAGAGTTTGTGGATGGCAGTCCAAGGGAGGATTGAAGAATACTCAAAAGTGTAATGCGTTTCCCACCGGTAGCCGTTAGGGCCGGCTCAACCTTTCCCGGAGCTTTGCTTCCGTTAGGGAGATGGTCGAAGCGGCAACCTAACCGCCTTTGTAGGAGCCCGGCCGGTAACCCAGTCAGCCCAAAGAGCGGGGTGATTGTAGAATACCGGCCACAGGAATCATGGACTAAAGGAGAGAAGGGGAAGGGAAAGGGTCTTATATTTTACAGAGAAAGGTGGCGGCAGGTATGTCTCCTACTTTCGGCTGCAAATCAAGGAAGCATAGTTTCCTATACCGGCGCCGTCTTGGGCGGCAGAGGAATAACGATTCCCTAGCCTGAGACATTGCCGGATATAAGACATGTCTTCTGGTCCACAAGGGAGAAAGGTGGCGGCAATTATATTACTCACTTTCGGTTGTGGACTAGGGAAGCCGAACTACCTATGTCGACAACGGTGTAACCGGCAGGGGAATGACTATTCCCCCATCTGTAACACTGTCGGCATCAAGACTGAATACCCTGAGTTACTGTCGTATTTCAAAGCCGGGATGCTCGTCGGCAAAGAAGATCGACAAGAAATACTATCCCAGTCAAGCCGGAGTACACTACTCGATGGCGATGACAGAAGATAGGGTTGTCACCTGGGCTGACGGCACTCTGGGGGAAGGAAGGGTTTATCCTCATTTCTCTAAATGAGAAGAGTATAGAATTATGCTAGTAATTCTAGGAGATATTTATATCTCCGACCGAATTAATAAAACGATACTCGAGGATAAACGGGGGATAACGTAACTAAAGTATACTAAAACGCATTAGGCTAGCCTAACTCGAGTCGGGACCTTGGCTACGCTAGTACCACCGAGGCCCTATCGTATACGATAGAAACGTTTTTTCGGAAGAGGAAATATTACATGTGTAAATCTTATCTTCACTAGTATAATTTTGCCTAACTAGCTAGAATTTCTTTATAGCTAAATACCGGGAATGTCGTACTGCTAACTAAATAAAGCATTTATGATGTACGACAGCGGTCCTAAAATGGCTGCCTCCAGTGATGGCAGTGCTCCGCTTAACACACCTAAATTATGTTAATTTAACTGTGATAAGGGAGCCAAAAATTAAACACAGGAAAGATTAAATACTAAACTTTCCAGAGGATGAAGATGTAGGAGATTGCATGGTAATATTCCTACAAAACAGTAACAACACCAAGAGCAACGTGGGAGCACACCGTGCCTAAATAGCTGCGTGAAAATGAATTAATACGCCGTAGTAGTACTGGGAGGGGATCCACCGAGTAACCTTGATAACGGCTCCCCTTCATTTTTGCCACTCTTCCCCCTCAAAGTGTAAAATCTATTCGGGGTGAAGATTGCCATGTGTCATATCAAGAAATACGTCCCCTGATATTATGCGATATCCTTAAAAGTTATATTAAGGATACTCGCGCCAGGAATTAGAATTCTGGAAACCTGTGGTTAATTCTCTGGGAGTATCACTGTAGCCAAATATCCCTTAGAAAGCTGCCTAAAGGAACCTTCTATCAGGACGACATGGCTGAGCCCAAAAATAGTATATATGAATACATGGCCTTTAATTGTTTATCCTGTGATCAGCATCTTTTCGATGCACTCTATAAAGAGATCCTAAAATTCAACCAGGACTGTATTGAGAATTCAACACCATTATCTGTCTATCAAGCAGGCAATATCTGTTGTTTCATGTGAAATCTTTTTCAAAGGATCTTGTTTCTTCATAATTGTTCATACGCTATCCTTATTTTCTACTTTGTTTAACCTTGTGAAAGTGAAAGTTCCATTAGCTTTTTAACGCAAGTAAACTGTAATCTTAATCCTTAGGTTATAATTCTGGCAAATATGAATCACCATTCTTAAAGTTTGCCTGAGAACCTAGAATCCAGAATTTTAGATTGCCAAATATTTCACACCAAACCAAATAATAATTTCTAAATTGTAAGTACGGTAATTGGTTTTCAGTGAAACCCTTTACTTATAAGCCAAGGTCCATCTCTCACTTCCACTGATTTCTCACACATATTCAGCCACATTATACAAAATGTAAGGTGGTAAGCAACTGGAGATCCAAGGATCCTTCTGTCCATATGAAGAGCTACTTTTAGCTGTTGCTTTCATTTTTCTTTTGTTAAATAAGACTGATGTGTCTGTTGAACACAAAACAATGTAATATGTTAGCATAAGAAAACAAATTTAAATAATAAGTTTACACATTTGTGTAAATATTTTGTTTGCATCTTTAATATAAGCTACTAATCTTAAGAAAAGTACATTACCTTATACTCAGGAAACCTAAGAATTTCTTGAAAAATCACTTGCGCAGGACAATCGTATTTCTTTGTCCAGTTGCCTAGATCAACAACAGTCCCATTCTCAATGATACTCTGCAAATATAATAACAAAAACATCAAAACATGACAAATTCGAAGATAATTTGTATTTTTCCTAACCATACAAACCTTAGCTATTTACATTGGGTTTACCTTTTAGCGCAGCTGAAATGGCGAGCCATTAGAATTTAACGAGGGTGTATTACCCCCGCGCTAGTTAGCGGGGGGTAGGGGAGTGGTAGCTAGCTACCCCTCCCCCCCCTCACACACAGATGAATGCTCACTTTCACTTAGAGGTAGGACTTGTCTTGGGGGACAGGGCTGGCGGGCAAATATGTGTAAATAGCTAAGGTTTGTATGGTTAGGAAAAATACAAATTATCTTCGAATTTGTCATTTGTTCCGTAACCGAAATACAAACCACGCTATTTACATTGGGTGACTTACCCATTAGGTAGGGTGGAAAGTCCCCAGCCATACTGGCTTTGGCTTTGGCTTTACCCGGGGACTCAGAATCCGAGTGAGTCGCACTCGAGAAAAGGAGTCCCTGCACCTCACAAGTTCCTTGCTCCGCAAGGAACCGTGTGGCCTACATAAGCTTGTGTGTGAAGGAAGAAGTGTGACCCGTCCTAGGCAGTTGACCTGGAGTTCCAGAAGGAACTCTGGGTTAGGACGTTCCCAATACCACCTCGTCAGGGTATGGGGGACGCGACAGTATTGACTCAATACTCGGAACACAAGGAAGCATGGTTTACCTGCAGAGGTTCGAGGTCAGCTATGCAGAGACCAGGATGCTGCTTCCCCGTAGAGGGGATGATGAAGAAAGAAATAAGGGCCAGACATACTTCTTTCGTTCATGCAGACTAAAACCTGATAACAATGCCCTCAACCTTCTGCTACCTGTCCAAAAAGGAGCCTGAGGTTAGACCAGCTGTTGTGTAGCTACCACAGAGCGATAGAAAACGTATCGAGACTCTTGTGGGTCACGCCCTGCAGGAAGCGGGCTGCGAAGGTCATTAGACGCTTCCAGACTCCAGCTTGTAGCACCTGCGTCACAGAGTAGTATTACTCGAAGGCGAGGGACGTTGCGATGTATCCAACATCGTGCTGTAGGGCGACGTGACGGGGGAGGGTCTGGAGACAGGTCGAGATGAATGTCCTAGAGTCCGAGCTGAAGAGGTATACTGGTGACTCTCCCCCGTGTCCTCTTTGTGCTCCCAAATCGGCTGCAACTGAGGACAAACTGCAACTGTTCCCAAAGCTAACCTCTCGATTCCTTTATTACTGGCAAGAAAGAGAAGGTCTTGGGACATCAGATACAGAATGGAGACTCGAAATCTTGAAGGAATTGGACCGAAGGGCCGGGACCCCCAGATTCTGAGTCTAGCCAACAACTCAGGAGCGAACCTGAATGTTGCCTTCCCCTCTTCTGTAGAAAGGGCGGAGTCGTACGAGACCAAGAAGATTGCTTACACACTGGCCGTGGCCAGAGTGAGCAGGAGACCCAAGGCGGAATACAATCCGAGGCCTGTCGTAAAGGGTCTTGAGAAGATCTCTTAAAGGACTAAAAGTCCGAGCCATGCTCCAAGTTGGAGGTCTTCCTCTGACTAGGGCAGGGACGATCGTAGCTTCGCATGAGCGAGGAAAGATCCAGTGGGCAGGAAAAAGTTATTCCTTTAAGCCTGAAGGTCAGGGAAAGGCTGAGCGACAGGCTTCATTGCCGAGAGCGGAAAGGAGTTTCCTCCCGCCGAAAGGCAATAAGACCGTTATTGCTGGCGAAGAGGCCTCAAGGGAAGAGGTATATCTCCCACAGCACCAACCACCGACGACTCTTCACTTTGCCTGGAAGACCCCTGCGGATGACTATCGCAGATGACGCGACCTCCGTACCGCGACTATAGCGGGTTGTCTCTTCTTGAGGAGGAGGCGCAGTGTCTCCAGGCATGAAGCCGAAGAGACGCCCCGTTTCGGGAGAGATGTCGCAGTGTGGTTGTTTGAGTAGTCTGCGCCGTGGTAGAAGCTCTCCCGGGAGTTCCGTCAGGGGAAGCAGAGGGTCCAGAAACCGTTCTGCGCATAGTCCCAGTGGAGCTCTCCCATTGAAAGGTTGACAGACAACCTCGTCTTGTTGAGACCCATTGTCCACAGACAAAAAGGAGGGAAGACGCAGGTGTCGAAGTTGTCCCACCATCACCGGAATGCATCTTGCCAGAGTCTCGGGGTCTGAGACTGGGGGGAAGAACACCGGAAGCTTGAGGTTCCAAGCTGTCGCGATCAGGTCCCCCAGACCAGGACTTGCTGGTTAATCAAGGTCAAAGACCCCCAGGTACACTCTCTCTACGAGGCTCTGCTCGGATAGTTGGAGAGAACATTCCTCTGCCTGGAATGAGAGAGCCGATGGTGGTATTGAGAGAATCTCAATCATCCCGGTATCTCTACTGCAAGATGTGAAGGTGTGAAAATGCGTCCCCTGCTGGTTAGAACACGCCAGAATCATGAAGTCGACGCGCACGGGGCGACTCGGCAGGAGCTGTAGGATCTGTAGAGGGGCCAGACTACGGCCCCTAAGCCTGCCTGAATGATGGAGAGGTATCCTTCAGGTCTTGACCATAGGCCTGGACCGGAACATGCCCCCCCCCCCCCCCCCCCCCCCGCCCCTTTCCTTTGACGAGTCCGAGAACAGCATCAAGAATGTGGGGAAAGGAAGAGAATATCCACTACCATCAAGAGGTTCCATAGTTCAACACCCATTGCAGGTCTAATAGTTCCGCTGGTCCCATAGGGGCCAGGAAGTCCGGTTAAACGTTGCCTGAAACCACCGGAACTTGGACCGCCTCACACGGAACTTATCCTGAGGCGACCGTTCGGACTACTGTATAGACGGGTCAATGAGGAAAGGAGAACTAGGAAACGTTCCAAGGTAGGGCTTTCAGCTCTGCTTGACTGAGAACAGATACTGCGACTCTCCTCAGTCTTGCCACAGTCAACTGAAAGGAAGGCTCGGAGGATGTGGCAACAGAATCTGGCGTCCCCAGGTGGTCACCCATCCAAGTACCGACCAGAACCGACGTTGCTTAACCTCGCTGGACGGACGAGAAGCGGGGTTTCCAACGTGGTAAGGCCGTTGACTCAATATCATGGCCAGATACTCCAGATGTTGAGGCAGAAGAAGAAAAGGCTCCAAGCAAAATACCATGAACCCACACTCATGGTAAGCATCCGGAAGCTTGTCCCGGCGCTGAAGAAAGTCGAACCCGAGCCTACTGGTGTTGACCAGCCCTCCAAAAAGCAGAGGAGGCGGAAGCCTGCACCTGAGCGGCCATGAGGAAAGCAGGGAGAGTTCTCTGGGGAAGAAAACCTGCTATGCCACGGCGGGATAGCCACACTGCATCATAAGCAGGAATACTTGCAGTCTAGGCTAAATTCGACAAGCTCCATGGAAGATGGATGGAATGGAAACTGAAAGTACCCGTCCTTCCGATCCAGGGTTTAAGGAGTCCTGTCGCCTCGTTACCAGTCTGATCAATTCTGCTGTTCTACGCTGGCCGAAGTTTGTTCGACAAACTTGATCAGGGCTGAGAGGTCGACTACGGAACTCCCCTCTCAGATCGTTCCTTACAAGAAAGGATCGACTGAAGAGGCCGGGGGTGAAGCCGTCGATGATCTTATGGAGGACCTTCGCCTAAGGTATGGATCATTCTGCCCAACCGGGCAACTCTTGCCGACGCTATGGCATAGAGGTTCAGAGACACTGAATTCGCTGACAGAGACGGCAGGCGCGATATCCTTGGCTGATCACAGAGATTGTGCGGGAATGGGCATCGGGAAGCTGTCATCCAGATGAGTAACCTTAAGCATCCTCCCAGCGAGAAACCTACAATCCTAGAGTTCGTAAACTCTACTGCTCCTTTTAGGACTGCTGCTCGCCATCGCGCGATCGCCCACCTGTGCATGCTGCTCGCCATCGCGCGATCGCTCACCTGCGCATGATGCTCGCCATCGCTCGCCAACGCGTCGACATGCCACAACGTGCCATCGCCAACCTGCGCGTTAGCGCTCACCAGCTCACCACCGATCGCCTGTTGATCCATATCGCCAGCGGTCTTCCTCGCCTACGCGGCAGCGCGTTTCCTCGCCATCGCACTAACGCTTGCGTTCGCCGCCTCGGACTCGCGCTCATTCACCTGCCCACCCTCTCGACCGCGCGACCGCTCGCCTGCGCGCCCGCTCGCCTGCGCGACCGCTTGCCTGCACGCTCGCGCGATCATTCGCCCGCGCGCCCACGTCCCTGCACGCTCGCGCGATCATTCGCCCGCGCGCCCACACGCCCACGTGCCTGCACGTCAACGCTCATGCGCGTCCGCGCACATGCTCTCCAATGTTCGCCCGCGCGCGAACCAACGGTATTCCGTCACGCGGACGGACAGTGTTCCGTCGCGCGAACTGACTGTACTCCGTCGCGCGAACCGACGGTGTTCGGTCGCGCGAACCGACGGTGTTCCGTCGCGCGAACCTACAGTATTTCTTCGCACGAACGTCGGCTTAATTCTTGCAGTATCCATTGCTCGTCTATGGGTTATCGCTCGCCGACCACCCTTTCTACCACGCTCGCCATCCTTCTGCGCTCCTTCGTTTGCGTTCCTGCGTGACCGCGCATGGGCGCTTCCACGTTCGCCCACTCGCAAATCTTTGAATTACCATCACGCGAGCTCCAGGGCGATTGTGACCACGATTTCCATTGGGGTTTTCGCAGCATGGCCAGCCTGGCGAGTTCTTCTGGAGCGTATTTCCAGAACACGGCCTCACCCCGTAAACGCAGAGCATGGCACTTGCAAGAATAGGAAGAAACTTCAGGGAGGTCTGAGAAACACTCCTCTTTCCAGAACCTGGGTTAGCCCTTCCCCGTCATTCCCTGGAAGGATTTTTGGCAGGGGGCTTTCCGTTCGAGATTTCTCCATCGGCCAAGGGGTGACTGCTTACCCCTTCCTCTGGGGCCTTACCAGGTCCTTTCCCTCCTCGGTTACGGCCCGAGGTTTGGTTCAAGGAAGCTACAGGAAGAGCATGGGTACTTTCCTCCTTTCGGGCTCAGGCACCTTAGCCTTTCGTCGTTAAGTATCTAACTTGCGGACAAGCTCGATGTTGTACCATCGGGACGCGCTGACTGAGGGCTTCCTTCGGGTGTCTCATCTGTGGAGGTCGACAACCTCAGACACCCTTCCATCCTTGAGAAGAGTTTGTTTGTGCCAAAGGACAGAGACTTAGACAGCGGCTGTGCGGAGGAAATCAACTTCCGTTTTCACTCCTCCAAGGCGCTTTCTTCCAGACTCTGCAGGGCTCCAGCGCCCTTTTCTTTCAACCACGTCGGCCTAAGTTATCGGCTACGACAACTGGGACAAGGTGTCCAATTGCAGTTTCCTCCTGTCAGGAACAGATGGCACGGGAGGCTGGCCCCCCTGCGCAGGTGGGTGATCGCGCGATGGCGAGCAGCATCCGCAGGTGGGCGATCGCGCGATGGCGAGCAGCATCCGCAGATGGGCGATCGCGCGATGGCGAGCACCATGCGCAGGTGGGCGATCAGGCGATGGCGAGCAGCATGCGCAGGTGGGCGATCGCGCGATGGCGAGCAGCATGCGCAGGTGGGCGATCGCGAGCAGCATGCGCAGGTGGGCGATCGCGAGCAGCATGCGCAGGTGGGCGATCGCGAGCAGCATGCGCAGGAGGGCGATCGCGAGCAGCATGCGCAGGTGGGCGATCGCGAGCAGCATGCGCAGGTGGGCGATCGCGAGCAGCATGCGCAGGTGGGCGATCGCGAGCAGCATGCGCAGGTGGGCGATCGCGCGATGGCGAGCAGCATGCGCAGGTGGGCGATCGTGCGATGGCGAGCTAA
Source organism: Palaemon carinicauda (assembly GCF_036898095.1). Taxonomy (NCBI): domain Eukaryota; kingdom Metazoa; phylum Arthropoda; class Malacostraca; order Decapoda; family Palaemonidae; genus Palaemon; species Palaemon carinicauda. The sequence continues at coordinate 63,115,720 of NC_090761.1, read as the reverse complement.
TAGCTGGCGAACCATGTTCCTTCAGAAGCGTTGGAGAACGTTGGCGCGCCGGCTGTAACACACGCGGGCGATCCGGAGATCGCCGAGAGAGAGGTGATCGCTGACGTGTAGAACGCTGTTGAATAGGCGATACTAAAATCGCCTGTGCGCGCTGGCAAGCAGGTGATCGCTGGCGAACTGATGATCGCTGACGAGCAGAAGGCAACGCGTGGAAGCCTGCGCATAGAAGAAGAGTCCTTGACCCAGACCTGAACCGAAGTTCTAGATCGCGAGGGCGAACGTGGGCGCAAAGGGCGCGTAACAGGAACCAACAGGAACAGCAGGGATGATCATCATGAGAGCGCTGACGAACAGGAGAGCGCTGGCGAAAGGAGAGCGCTAGCGATCAGGAAGCGCTGATGAGCAGGAGAGCGCCTGTGCGCTAACACTGAGCAGGAGCAGGAGAGAACACAGCAGAAGGGCGCGCAGGGGAACCCTGACACGCAAGGGAAGAACCCCCATGGGAGGCAACCCTTTGCCCCGAAGGGAACGTTGTCCGTCGGGAGACAGATGTCCATCGGAAGACCGTTGCCTGTCCGCCGGGAGACTGATGTCCGTTGGAAGACCGTTGTCCGTCGGGAAGACCGTTGCCCGTCGGAAGACAAGATCAGACTGCTGTCCATCTGCACCAAGGCGGAAGATCAAGAAGAAGTTGTAGGCTGCAAACGGAGATTCAAAAAGGCGCCTCTTAGCACCCTTATAGGGAGATGAGAGGCCCTTACGACGAGGCGGACGGTGGGCCTTACGGCGAAGGAGGCCAACAGCAACAGCAGCAGAAGAATCCTCCGAAGAGGAGTCTCTATGAGTGTACTCTCTCGCGAACGAAAGAGAAACACTTCGTAGAAGAGACTGGTCAGCCAGTGACCTAAAAGGAGCAATCCTCCGAAGAGGGGCTCCTGCAGTTGCCCAGCCCCTTGAGCAAAAATGCAGGTGTGACCGCTCAGCACCAAGAGCATAGTCGCACGAAAAAAAGGCAAGAGAAGAACCCCCCAAAAGGGGAAAAACTCAAGCCTGGACAGGAAAAACTTCCCTCGGAAGGAAAGTTACCCGCCCAAGGAGGCAAGCCTCCTGAGAGTTCTAAAATGAACTGGAGAACTGTCCGTCGTCACGGGAGTACTTCCAGTAGAAGGAGACACGCCCCTGACGAAAATCAAAGGGGGGAGGCAGCAACAGCCGAATCCCCAGGCCTCAATAAGACAGCTCACACCGTTGCCATATTACAGAAACGAACTAGATCGGTAACTGGAAAAAAATAAAGCAAAAATCATTAGTACACATTCATTCCCCCGGGAAGGCTCCGAAGAGGAATCCCGAGGGAAAGGAAACAAGAATTACACAACAGGCACATGCCCTCACAACCACTTACACTCACGGAAGGAGAGCTGTAACCAAAACAGAATTATAACAATTATAATTAAGAAACTATGTAATTATGTAATTTAAAAATGAATGAACACTAAAGAAAGAACGAAAACCTCGAAAGGAATCGTTCTACAAGCTGAAAAATTAACAACTACAATTAGATTCATAAACTAATTGAGACAAACGTACGGCATAGCAACCCCCCCCCACACGGAAAGGAAGCTACAAAGGCGTAGTAACACGTAGTAAAAGGGTGAACGACCTCAAGAGAGAGAGAGAGAGAGAGAGAGAGAGAGAGAGAGAGAGAGAGAGAGAGAGAGAGAGAGAGAGAGAGAAAGACCAAAGTCAAATTCGATCGCCACCCATAAAATTACGCCGTGGAGGCCTAACTGCCGAGGACTCCACGTAGATATCGAACACTACACACACAACTCTGAAAAGGAAACTTACTGATTTCTATACTCAAATATATATACAAACATGAAAACATGTTTACATACATATCGAGTAAAAGAAAAGTAAGCGATTAAGTAAAGACAAAACAAACAATGGCTGCCAAGAGAGGACCAAGACAGAGACGTCTGTCACAGTCCGAGCCAAAAGTGAAAGTGAGCATTCATCTGTGTGTGAGGGGGGGGAGGGGTAGCTAGCTACCACTCCCCTACCCCCCGCTAACTAGCGCGGGGGTAATACACCCTCGTTAAATTCTAATGGGTCGCCATTTCAGCTGCGCTAAAAGGTAAACCCAATGTAAATAGCGTAGTTTGTATTTCGGTTACGGAACAAAATGTTATTTTCATTAGTAAAATAAATTTTTGAATATACTTACCCGATAATTATGTAGCTGTCAACTCCGTTGCCCGACAGAATTCTACGGAAGGGATACGCCAGCGATCGCTATACAAGAGGGGGGTGTACTCACAAGCGCCACCTGTGGCCAGGTACTGCAGTACTTCTTGTTGACACCACCTCAATTTTTCCTCGGTCCACTGGTTCTATGGGGAGGAAGGGTGGGTCAATTAAATCATGATTATCGGGTAAGTATATTCAAAAATTTATTTTACTAATGAAAATAACATTTTTCAATATTAAACTTACCCGATAATCATGTAGCTGATTCACACCCAGGGAGGTGGGTGAAAACCAGTGTACATGTATATCAAGAAGCTAAGTATCCCGTATTTCTTATTATCAGTTATTCAAAATAACAATGAAATTACAAGTACCTGGTAAGGAAGTCGACTTGAGCCATTACTCTGCCTTAAATAAGTTCGTCTTCCTTACTGAGCGCAGCGTTCCTCTTAGGAGGCTGAACAACTCTAAGGTGCTGAAGTATCAAGGGCTGCAACCCATACTAAAGGACCTCATCACAACCTTTAACCTCGGCGCTTCTCAAGAAAGAATTGACCACCCGCCAAATCAACAAGGATGTGGAAGGCTTCTTAGCCGACCGTACAACCCATAAAAAGTATTCAAGAGAAAGGTTAAAAGGTTATGGGAATGTAGTGGCTGAGCCCTCGCCTACTACTGCATTCGTTGCTACGAATGGTCCCAGGGTGTAGCAGTACTCGTAAAGAGACTGGACATCTTTGAGATAGAATGATGCGAACACTGACTTGCTTCTCCAATAGGTTGCATCCATAACACTCTGCAGAGAACGGCTCTGTTTGAAGGCCACTGAAGTAGCCACAGCTCCCACTTCATGTGTCCTTACCTTCAGCAAAGCAAGGTCTTCTTCCTTCAGATGAGAATGTGCTTCCCTAATCAGAAGCCTGAATAGTAAGAAACTGAGTTCTTAGAACTTGGAAAAGAAGGTTTCTTGATAGCACACCATAAGGCTTCTGATTGTCCTCGTAAAGGTTAAGACCTTTTTAGATAGTACCTAAGAGCTCTAACTGGGCAAAGTAATCTCTCCAGTTCATTCCCCACCAAGTTGGACAGGCTTGGGATCTCGAACGACTTAGGCCAAGGACGTGAAGGAAGCTCGTTTAGCAAAAACCGAGCTGCAAGGAACATGTAGCCGTTTCAGATGTGAAAACAATGATCCTGCTGAAGGCGTGGATCTCACTTACTCTTTTAGCTGTTGTCAAGCACACGAGGAAAAGAGTTTTTAATGTGAGGTCCTAAAAAGAGGCTGATTGGAGAGGTTCAAATCTTGATGACATAAGGAACCTTAGGACCACGTCTAGATTCCAGCCTGGAGTGGACAACCGACGTTCCTTTGAGGTCTCAAAAGACCTAGGGAGGTCCTGTAGATCTTTGTTGGTGGAAAGATCCAAGCCTCTGTGGCGGAAAACCGCTGCCAACATACTTCTGTAACCCTTGATCGTAGGAGCTGAAAGGGATCTTACTTTCCTTAGATGTAACAGGAAGTCAGCAATCTGGGTTACAGTGGTACTGGTTGAGGAAACTGCATTGGTCTTGTACCAGCTACGGAAGACTTCCCCTTGAGACTGATAGATTCTGAGAGTGGATGTTCTCCTTGCTCTGGCAATCGCTCTGGCTGCCTCCTTCGAAAAGCCCCTAGCTCTTGAGAGTCTTTCGAAAGTCTGAAGGCAGTCAGACGAAGAGCGTGGAGGTTTGGGTGTACCTTCTTTACGTGAGGTTGACGTAGAAGGTTCACTCCTAGAGGAAGAGTCCTGGGAATGTCGACCAGCCATTGCAGTACCTCTATGAACCATTCTCTCGCGAGCCAGAGCGGAGCCAACCCACGTCAGCCGTGTCCCTTTGCGAGAGGAGAACTTCTGAAGTACCCTGTTGACAATCTTGAACGGCGGGAATGCATACAGGTCGAGATGGGACCAATCCAGCAGAAAAGTATCCACGTGAACTGCTGCTGGGTCTGGAATCGGAGAACAATACAACAGGGGTCTCTAGGTTATCGAGGTAGCGAACAGATCTATGGTTGGCTGACCCCACAGGGCCCAAAGTCTGCTGCAAACACTCTTGTGAAGGGTCCACTCTGTGGGGATGACCTGACCCTTCCGGCTGAGGCGATCTGCCATGACATTCATACCGCCCTGAATGAACCTCGTTACCAGCGTGAGCTTTCGATCTTTTGACCAGATGAGGAGGTCCCTTGCGATCTAGAACAACTTCCACGAAAGAGTCCCTCCCTGCTTGAAGATGTAAGCCAGGGCTGTGGTGTTGTCAGAGTCCACCTCCACCACCTTGTGAAGCTGGAGGGACTTGAAGTTTATCAAGGCCAAAAGAACCGCCAACAACTCCTTGCAATTGATGTGAAGTGTCCTTTGCTCCTGATTCCATGTTCCCGAGCATTCCTGTCCGTCCAAAGTCGCACCCCAGCCCGTGTCTGATGCGTCCGAGAGGAGACGGCGGTCGGGTTTCTGAACAGCCAAATGTAGACTTCCTTGAGAAGAAAGCTGTTCTTACACCACGCGAGAGAAGACCTCCTCTCTTCGGAAACAGGAACTGAGACCGTCTCTAGTGTCATGTCCTTTATCCAGTGAGCAGCTAGATGATACTGAAGGGGGGGGAGGTGGAGTCTCCCTAACACGATGAACAGGGCCAGCGATGAAAGTGTCCCTGTTAGACTCATCCACTACCTGACTGAGCATCGGTTCCTTCTCAGCATGCTCTGGATGCATTCTAGGGCTTGGAAGATCCTTGGGGCCGACGGAAAAGCCCGAAAAGCTCGACTCTGAAGATCCATACCCAGGTAGACAATGGTCTGGGATGGGACAAGCTGAGACTCCTCAAAATTGACCAGGAGGCCCAGTTCCTTGGTCAGATCCATAGTCCATCTGAGAATCTCCAGACAGCGACGACTTGTGGGAGCTCTTAAAAGCCAGTCGTCTGACGGAGCCGGACACAAGATCATGGTACTGCTGCACAGTCTGTGAACTGTCAACCATGGGGAAGCGAGGAAGTACAGTGACAACCCGAAGCTGTCTAGACTGTCTGGGTCGTACAGACAACTCCTTATCGGGTTGCTGAGGTTGCCGCACTGCGTCACAACAAGTCACTTCTGCTGGTTGTTGAACGTCTTCCCAGTGACACACTGACTCCGTAAACAAAAAATCCTCTAACAAGGACTAAGCTTGGACTGCATGTCTTGCAACACAGCTCAAGGTCTATGGGAGCAGGTGTGGTAACAGACGGGGTTAGCGACTGAAGTGGAACCATTACCTTCCCTGGAAGCATGTTATGCTTAAATAAAAGTCCATAGGAGGCTACACAGCTAAAGGCTCCTCTCCAAATGACAGAGTCCTCAAGGGAATATCAGAAGGAGGGAGAAAAGCACTTTCTCATCTACAGGGACCATATCCGAGAAAAGCTAAGTTCTCTCAGTGAGGGTTTCACTGGTGCAAAAGCAGCAGACTAGAAGGCAACGTTATGAAACTGCTTGACAGTCTAGTGAGTTGGCAACAACCAAAGATGTGTGACTGAGAAGCATGCGGTAAGGTATGCAGAGCATGCTGTATGCAGATCATGCTGTATGTAGAGCATTCTGTAAGAGAAGCAGAGCATGTTGCATGGCGTGTAACATTTCTCAGAAATTCCATGACCAGTGCTAGATTGAGTAATATCGCATTACTGTCCATTGAAAGTGCACGTGCCGAGGGAATTGATTTAGACTGTTTTGTTGATGAATTTGATAGCCGGCATGATAATCGTAGAATTAAGCTGCACTAAATATACGATCTATAATCTACTTCACCTCAGGAAAGGGAAACTCGCCCTGTTGGCAACACTGCATTACTTCATGCATGTTGCATGGGGTTTTAATATCAACATAATATTTACATTACATTCATAACTCATGATTCATTTGTTTTGAAGATATTTTGCCATATTTGCGATTTGTTAAAAATGTTATTTTCATTAGTAAAATAAATTTTTGAATATACTTACCCGATAATCATGTAGCTGTCAACTCTGTTGCCCGACAGAATTCTATGGAGGGATACGCCAGCTATCACAATACTAGAAGGGGGTGTTCTTACCAGCGCCACCTGTGGCCAGGTACTCAAGTACTTCTTGTTGACACCTCCTCAATTATTCCTCGGTCCCACTGGTTCTCTATGGGGAGGAAGGGAGGGTCAATTAAATCATGATTATCGGGTAAGTATATTCAAAAATTTATTTTACTAATGAAAATAACATTTTTCAATATTAAACTTACCCGATAATCATGTAGCTGATTCACACCCAGGGGGGTGGGTGAAAACCAGTGTACAAGATTAAAGGATAGCTAAGTATCCCATATTTCATATAACAGTTATCTCAAATAACAATGAAATAATAAGTACCTGGTAAGGAAGTCGAATTGAACCGTTACTCTGTCTCTTTTTTAAGTTCGTCTTCCTTACTGAGCGCAGCGTTCCTCTTGGAGGCTGAATCAACCCAAAGGTGCTAAAGTATACAGGGCTGCAACCCATACTAAAGGACCTCATCACAACCTTTAACCTCGGCGCTTCTCAAGAAAGAATTGACCACCCGCCAAATCAAAAAGGATGTGGAAGGCTTCTTAGCCGACCGAACAACCCATAAAAAGTATTCAAGAGAAAGGTTAAAAAGTTATGGAATTATGGGAATGTAGTGGCTGAGCCCTCGCCTACTACTGCATTCGTTGCTACGAATGGACCCAGGGTGTAGCAGTACTCGTAAAGAGACTGGACATCTTTGAGATAGAATGATGCGAACACTGACTTGCTTCTCCAATAGGTTGCATCCATAACACTCTGCAGAGAACGGTTCTGTTTGAAGGCCACTGAAGTAGCCACAGCTCTCACTTCATGTGTCCTTACCTTCAGCAAAGCAAGGTCTTCTTCCTTCAGATGAGAATTTGCTTCTCTAATCAGAAGCCTGATGTAGTAAGAAACTGAGTTCTTAGACATTGGTAGAGAAGGCTTCTTGATAGCACACCATAAGGCTTCTGATTGTCCTCGTAATGGTTTTGACCTTCTTAAATAGTACTTAAGAGCTCTAACAGGGCAAAGTACTCTCTCTAGTTCGTTCCCCACCATGTTGGACAGGCTTGGGATCTCGAACGACTTAGGGCAAGGACGGGAAGGAAGCTCGTTTTAGCCAAAAAAACCGAGCCGCAAGGAACATGTAGCCGTTTCAGATGTGAAACCTATGTTCCTGCTGAAGGCGTGGATCTCACTTACTCTTTTACCTGTTGCTAAGCACACGAGGAAAAGAGTTTTTTAATGTGAGGTCCTTAAAAGAGGCTGATTGGAGCGGTTCAAATCCTGATGACATTAGGAACCTTAGGACCACGTCTAGATTCCAGCCTGGAGTGGACAACCGACGTTCCTTTGAGGTCTCAAAAGACCTAAGAGGTCCTGTAGATCTTTGTTGGAGGAAAGATCCAAGCCTCTGTGGCGGAAAACCGCTGCCAACAAACTTCTGTAACCCTTGATCGTAGGAGCTGATAGGGAGCTTACGTTCCTTAGATGTAACAGGAAGTCAGCAATCTGGGTTACATTGGTACTGGTTGAGGAAAACTGCATTGGCCTTGCACCAGCTTCGGAAGACTTCCCATAAAGACTGATAGACTCTGAGAGTGGATGTCGTCCTTGCTCTGGCAATCGCTCTGGCTGCCTCCTTCGAAAAGCCTCTAGCTCTTGAGAGTCTTTCGATAGTCTGAAGACAGTCAGACGAAGAGCGTGGAGGTGGGAGTACCTTCTTTACGTGAGGTTGACGCAGAAGGTCCACTCTAGGAGGAAGAGTCCTGGGAACGTCGACCAGCCATTGCAGTACCTCAGTGAAACATTCTCTCGCGGGCCAGAGGGGAGCAACCAACGTCAGCCGTGTCCCTTTGTGAGAGGCGAACTTCTGAAGTACCCTGTTGACAATCTTGAACGGCGGGAATGCATACAGGTTGAGATGGGACCAATCCAGCAGAAAGGCATCCACGCGAACTGCTGCTGGGTCTGGAATCGGAGAACAATACAAGAGGAGCCTCTTGGTCGTCGAGGTAGCGAATAGATCTATGGTTGGCTGATCCCACAGGGCCCAAAGTCTGCTGCAAACATTCTTGTGAAGGGTCCACTCTGTGGGGAAGACCTGACCCTTCCGGCTGAGGCGATCTGCCATGACATTCATATCGCCCTGAATGAGCCTCGTTACCAGCGTGAGCTTTCGATCTTTTGACCAAATGAGGAGGTCCCTTGCGATCTCGAACAACTTCCTCGAATGAGTCCCTCCCTGCTTGGAGATGTAAGCCAAGGCTGTGGTGTAGTCGGAGTTCACCTCCACCACCTTGTTAAGCTGGAGGGACTTGAAGTTTATCAAGGCCAAATGAACTGCCAACAACTCCTTGCAATAGATGTGAAGTGTCCTTTGCTCCTGATTCCATGTTCCCGAGCATTCCTGTCCGTCCAGTGTCGCACCCCAGCCCGTGTCCGATGCGTCCGAGAAGAGACGGTGGTCGGAGGACTGAACAGCCAATGGTAGACCTTCCTTGAGAAGAATGCTGTTCTTCCACCACGTTAGAGTAGACCTCATCTCTTCGGAAACAGGAACTGAACCCGTCTCTAGCGTCATGTCCTTTATCCAGTGAGCAGCTAGATGATACTGAAGGGGGCGGAGGTGGAGTCTCCCTAACTCGATGAACAGGGCCAGCGATGAAAGTGTCCCTGTTAGACTCATCCACTGCCTGACTAAGCATCGGTTCCTTCTCAGCATGCTCTGGATGCATTCTAGGGCTTGGAAGATCCTTGGGGCCGACGGACAAGTCCGAAAAGCTCGACTCTGAAGATCCATACCCAAGGAGACAATGGTCTGGGATGGAACGAGCTGAGACTCCTCAAAATTGACCAGGAGGCCCAGTTCCTTGGTCAGATCCATAGTCCATTTGAAAATCTCCAGACAGCGACGACTTGAGGGAGCTCTTAAAAGCCAGTCGTCTGACGGAGCCGGACACAAGATCATGATACTGCTGCACAGTCTGTAAACTGTCAATCATGGGCAAGCGAGGAAGTACAGTGACAACCCGAATCTGTCTAGACTGTCCAGGTCGTACAGACAACTCCTTAACGGGTTGCTGAGGTTGCCCACTGCGTCACAACAAGTCCCTTCTGTTGGTTGTTGAACGTCTTCCCCGTGACACATTGACTCCGTAAACAAAAAATCCTCTAACAAGGACTAAGCTTGGACTGCATGTCATGCAACACAGCTCAAGGTCTATGGGAGCAGGTGTGGTAACAGACGGGATTAGCGGCTGAAGTGTAACCATTACCTTCCCTGTAAGCATGTTATGCTTAAATAAAAGTCCATAAGAGGTTATGCAGCTAAAGGCTCCCTCCAAATGACAGAGTCCTCAAGGGAATATCAGAAGGAGGGAGAAAAGAACTTTCTCATCTACAGGGACCTTATCCTAGAAAAGCTAAGTTCTCTGAGTGAGGGTTCACTGGTGCAAAGCAGCAGACTAGAAGGCAACGTTATGAAACTGCTTGACAGTCTAGTGAGTTGGCAACAACCCAAGATGTGTTGAGAAGCATGCGGTAAGGTATGCAGAGTATGATGTATGCAGAGTATGCTGTATGCAGAGCATGCTGAATGCAGAGCATGCTGTATGCAGAGCATGTTGTATGCAGAGCATGCTGAATGCAGAGCATGCTGAATGCTGAGCATGTAGGAAGTAGAGCCTGCTGTAAGCAGAGCCTGCTGAAAGGAAAGCAGAGCGTGTGCATGGCGTTTAACATTTCTCAGAAATTCCATGACCAGTGCTAGAGTGCTTAATGCATGCTTGCATGGGGTTGAACCATGGAATGCTGAACAGCAGAGTCAGAACGAGCTGGAACAACAACAGAGGTTTCCTCAACTTGAGGGAAAACCTGAGGTTCAGACTGCATAGGCTGAACAACAGACGGAGCAGAAGGCAGGTGCAAGGGTGAAGGAGGTTGACTCCTAGCAAGAGTTGCACCCAAGGATTGTACCAGCTAAGCGGAGGACGGAGGCGGAGTAGTCCGTTCCTGTTCCTGAGAGATGAGTGGAGCATGAGAAGGTTGAGGCTGCGCAGAACAAGGTAAAGTTCTAGCAAGCTGAGGCTCCTGAGGCGCAAGTGCATGGTGTAGATGAGCTTGCCTAGATGAGGGTTGAACTCGGTGCAGCGCTGGTTGAGCAGACAGACTCACGGAGGGGAGAGGTTGTTGTACCCCAACCGAGAGTTGCACCACTGGAGGAGCAGCAAGGGGAGGAGGAGGAAGAGTGTAACTCTCCTGATCCCAAAGCAAGGGTTGCCTTAAAGAAGGCTGAGGCTGAACAACACTGTGAACAGCAAACTCCGAAAGTGGTTCAACATCGTACGCCTGGCAGATGGAGCTGCGACTGGGTGCAGCGAGTGCAGGCGGGTGCAGCACAGGCTGAACGGGTGCAGGAGGTTGGTGCACCACCGGTGCAGGCGGGTGCAGCATAGGCTGAACGGGTGCAGGAGGTTGGTGCACCACCGGTGCAGGCGGGTGCAGCACAGGCTGAACGGGTGCAGGAGGTTGGTGCACCACCGGTGCAGGCGGGTGCAGCACAGGCTGAACGGGTGCAGGAGGTTGGTGCACCACAGGTGCAGGAGGTGCAACACTCTCAGCACGACACTCACGCATCAAGTCCGAAAGCTGTGCTTGCATGGACTGTAGTAGAGTCCACAACATCGTACGCCTGGCAGATGGTGTTGCGACTGGGTGCAGCGAGTGCAGGCGGGTGCAGCACAGGCTGAACGGGTGCAGCCGGGTTGTTGAACTTTACTTCGTACGTCTGGCATAGGTCTGGACTTTACGTTTAAGAGGTCTGAGACCTGAGACCAGCGTAACTCTGCCTTTATTTTCTCCTCTAAATCTCTTCTGCAGACGAGCAAAAAAAAAAAAAAAAAAAAAAAAAAAAAAAAAAAGGGCTCAATCGTCTGCGGGTGGGAGTGACGGTCTCGGTAAGACACGCCCACAACCACCGAGGATACTTCTGTGCGCCGATCAAGGCCTGCCGAACCCTTATGCCCTTCGACATTGCTTCTCCCCTGGGCTTGGGAGCTTGCAAGAGGTCCCGGACTGGGAGGACGACTGGCGCGCACAAAAGTACCCTCACGCATAACACTGACATACTTTGCGCTAATCACTTATCACTTTGATTTCTGTTTGCACTTATTTCACTGAACTCGAAACTTTAAGTGGTTTGTACCTGAAACACGCAATTCTATCCTTCTCAAAAGTTAGTAATTGCGAAAACAGAATTACAATGTAACAGAAAAATCTAATGAAAGAAAATTCAGTGGCTGGAAAGAGACTAAACACTAGATCACTCTAGAAACGTTTAGTTTCTTCCCCTAAAGAGACTAGGGATAAGAGCAAAACGATAACGACGTTACTCGTACGCCTGGCAGGTTTGAGGGAAACGTTTATCCTCTTTCTCCCTCCGTCTCTATCTCTCTCTCTCTCTCTCTCTTGACTTAGAACCTGAGAGAAGAGCCCAAACATATATATCGTTAAAACATATTATTGTTAAAGGAAAAAACTGAAATATTTCCCAAAAAGAAAAGTTCCTTATTAGGATCAAAACCATTAAGTTAAGAAAGAATGAACAAAACGCTAGACACGGTTACTCTTACTGCAATGTGAAACCGTGAACATTCTTTCTCTATCGTAACGATAGAGTGCAAGTTGAAACGTTCTGAACGTCAACAACTGCCGAGACAAACAAAACGTTAGTTCAACTTTGAAAAAGTACGAGACTATCAAAGAAATTCTTTCAAAGACCTTAAAATAGCATAATATGTTAACAGGTAAAACCGAAATGACGGGCTCACGATAATTAACTTCGGTACCAAGAAAAGACCGCCTACTATTAGGAAGGTCGAATATAAACAAATATAAAAATTAATTTTAATAAGTTTATAATAAAAGGAAGTTAATCGAAGAGGCCTATAAGAGGCGGAGAGATATAAAATAAATCTATAACTTTTGTTAAGCAAAATTAAGAAAAAGAGTCTATACTCTCTTAGACACCAACACTTCCGTCTAAGGGAAGGGTCGGCCATTGAAAGGTGAACGAGAGTTCATACTCTCTTCGTCACCAAAAATAATCAAATTAATTCCAAAAGCTAACTAAGCTAAAATAGAAGTTTCCAGTAAAGCGACAGCCGAAATCAAAGAGAAATACTTCACCAAAGTCGTGAAAATACTCCAAGAACATAAGCGTATCCCAGAACGTCTTGTCAGAAGCACGACAGAGGAATAATTGAGGAGGTGTCAACAAGAAGTACTTGAGTACCTGGCCACAGGTGGCGCTGGTAAGAACACCCCCTTCTAGTATTGTGATAGCTGGCGTATCCCTCCATAGAATTCTGTCGGGCAACAGAGTTGACAGCTACATGATTATCGGGTAAGTTTAATATTGAAAAATATATTGCAAGGAATACATATATATTTTTTTATTTAAGTAATACGAATAACCTCCATTATCATAATGTTTGTGTAGGCATACATGTATATGATAACAAATGCAAGTTATGAAAGTAATGAGGTGTTATTATTGTCATTAAAGTTGAATGGGAAGAGGCTCAAGTTGAGGAGAAAGTGGCAGATGCATGCGTTGAGGTGGCTGACTCATAGCATGAGGTTCCTGCCTCAAGAGTTGCGCTTGCCTCAAGGGTTGAGGTGGCTGCGCAGAGAGAGGCTCTTGACTCACGAGTTGAGGTTCTTGAGGTGTGAGCTGCGAGAGTTGAGGTAGCGGCTGCGCAGAACGCAGTTCCTGTCTCACGAGTTGAGGTTCCTGAGGAGCTAGCCTCAAGAGTTGAGGCTCTCGCCTTGAGGAAAGTTGAGGTAGCAGCTGCGAGAGCTGAGGTGGCTGCCTCAAGGATGGTAGAGGTTGTCGTACCTCAAAAGGTTGTAGCCTCAAAGATGGTCTAACTGCAAGAAAATCTTGCCTCAAGGCATAAGACTCCTGCTCCCATTGTTGAGGTTGCCTTAAGGAAGGTTGAGGTTGCTGCACAACGCTGGTAACTGGCAACTCCGAACGCGGTAAGGTAGCTTGAGGAACCTCAACTTCGTACGCCTGGCAGACTGGACTGCGGTGAGGCGGAGCGCTCGCAGGAGGAGGTGTAACCTTCTCAGCCTGAAACTCACGCATTAAGACCGCAAGCTGCGACTGCATGGACTGCAGCAAAGTCATCTTGGGATCAACAGACGATAAGGTCTGTTGAGGCAAAGCCTTAACAGAAGATGAGGTCTGTTGAGGCATCGCCTTACCTCTCTTAGGAGGTGTGCAGTCACCTGATGACTGCGGAGAGTCAGAGCTAACCCAATGACTGCATCCGGGTTGTTGAACTCTAGAGGTCTGGACTTTACGTTTAAGAGGTCTTGAGACCTGAGTCCAGCGTTTTCTCCCCGAAATTTCTTCTGCAGACGAGCAAAAAAAGGGCTCAATCGTCTGCGGGTGGGAGTGACGGTCTCTGTAAGACACGCCCGCAACCACCGAGGATACTTCTGTGCGCCGATCAAGGCCTGCCGAACCCTTTTGCCCTTCGACATTGCTTCTCCCCTGGGCTTGGGAGCTTGCAAGAGGTCCCGGACTGGGAGGACGACTGGCACGCACAGAAGTACCCTCACGCACAACACTGACACACTTTGGGCTAATCACTTATCACTTTTGATTTTCTGTTTGCACTTATTTCACTGAACTCGAAACTTTAAGTGGTTTGTACCTGAAACACGCAATTCTATCCTTCCTTAAAAGTTAGTAATTGCGAAAACAGAATTACAATGTAACAGAAAAATCTAATGAAAGATAAATAATTCAGTGGCTGGAAAGAGACTAAACACTAGATCAAATAAACTACGTTTAAAATCTCTCACCGCATAAAGCTTGAGAACAAGAATAAAACTCTAGAAACGTTTACCTTCTTCCCCTAAAGAGACTAGGGAGAAGAGCAAAAACGATAACAACGTTACTCGCTTGAACGAAACGTTTATCCAGCTCTCTCTCCCTCCGTCTCTATCTCTCTCTCTCTCTCTCTCTCTTGACTTAGAACCTGAGAGAAGAGCCCAATCATATATATCGTTAAAACATATTATTGTTAAAGGAAAAAAACTGAAATATTTCCCAAATAAAAAGTTCCTTTATTAAAATTAAAACCATTAAGCTAAGAAAGAATGAACAAAACGTTAGAAACGGTTACTCTTACTGCAACGTGACACCGTGAAAATTCTCTCTCTATCGTAACGATAGAGCGCAAGTTGAACGTTCTGAACGTCAACAACTGCAGAGACAAAACAAAACGTTAGTTCAACTTTGAAAACAGTACGAGACTATCAAAGAAATTCTTTCAAAAACATTAAAATAGCATATGTTAACAGGAAAACCGAAATGACGGGCTCAATGTTAATTAACTTCGGTACCAAGAAAAGACCGCCTACTATTAGGAAAGGTCGAATATAAACAAATATAAAAATTGATTTTAATAAGTTTATAATAAAAGGAAGTTAATCGAAGAGGCCTATAAAAGGCGGAGAGATATAAAATAAATCTATAACTTTTGTTAAGCAAAATTAAGAAAGAGAGTCTATACTCTCTTAGACACCAACACTTCCGTAAAGGGAAGGGTCGGCCATTTAAAAGTGAAAGAGAGTTCATACTCTCTTCGTCACCATAATTAATCAAATTAATTCCAAAAGCTAGCTAAGCTAATGATAAAACTTCCTGAATAGCGAAAGCTAAACTCTAGAGCAAATACATCACCAAATCGTGAGCAAAAAACTCCAGAATCAACAGCGTATCCATATAGGTCTAGCCGGAGGCACGACAGAGGAAAAATTGAGGTGGTGTCAACAAGAAGTACTGCAGTACCTGGCCACAGGTGGCGCTTGTGAGTACACCCCCCTCTTGTATAGCGATCGCTGGCGTATCCCTTCCGTAGAATTCTGTCGGGCAACGGAGTTGACAGCTACATGATTATCGGGTAAGTTTAATATTGAAAAATTACGTTTGAATGTTGGATCTTGGATAAGAAAAAGTTCATATGTTAAACACTTTAAAATGTAGTACATGAAGACCCATTAAATTTTTTTTCAAGGGAGTTTCTTCTTAATATGAAATGGCATTCAGTGTCGTTGGTAGAACCTATAAAGAAAATAGTCTTACATCTATGGTTACTGTTTAGAGTACAGTACAACTCAATCTCTCAACATCCTAGATTACAAACAATCTATGTTTATGGAAAACTTTAAGTATACTCTAACATTAAACCTGAAACTATCTTCCACCAAATGAAAACTAGCTTCTATATAAAGAATTACTTTTAATTTAACTGGAAAAAAAAAGATATTCTTTAAAAGAAAGTAATTTAATCATAAACTCAAGAAGAAGAATTTAACTGCAAAATACTTGATAAAGGTTTTATTTTAGAACTCTACAGTTCAGTAGTTCTAAAGCCATTCTTACCTGTGATTTTAAATTGGGATCCTTCTTTCGTCTCTTGATTCTGGGCTTTCCTTCATCATCTCCTAACATTTTTATAGCTCTTTGCCTCTGCTTCCATGCCACTTTCCTATCTCTTCCATGCTGGCAGTCCAACACTTTTCTGTTAAGCATGACATATGGGACGAGATCTGGACCCCAAAAGATTCTGAAGGGTCTTGCGAAAGGAGAAAATTCTGGAAACACAACAAAAAATGAACTGATATCTTTTTTATTCAGTACAGGTTACAATTTTTGGAACTATTAAGGCACCCCTTTTTGCACTAGGGTAGATCAATTATGATTTTTTCATTAAACAGGTCAGTGAGCATATCTGAAATTTGTGGTAGAATAGCTAAAAAGCTCAACACATCAGATTCCGTAGTTGGTAAAATACACAAAAAGTTTATGATATTTTATCAAAGTACAATTACAGTGGAACATGTCACAATGAATACAACTGTAGACATACAATCATGAGAAATGTAAAAGAATGCATGTATAAAATTTATGAGAAAAATATTGGCACGGCTGGGTTAAAATCTTTGAAATTCTTGCCTAATATATACGAAAAGTAGTAACTGAATTAACCCATGTGATCTCTGCTTTCCATTTGCATCCACTCACTGCTGCATGAGAAAAGTAAAGGACAACATTTTTTGCCATTTTATTGACTCGTACAATTCTGAGACATTTATGATAATATCAAGTACGGTATCATGATAATGATAATAGTAATAAAGAGCCAATACTCCACTGGAACAATCCAAAAACAATGAAATTTCTTAAGAAGTTTCTGCAGAATTGAAAGTCAAATATAAATGGAGAATGGAATACATTTTCATTTTCATATACGCACAACTAAATTACTTTCTCAATGCAGAGAGCGAGTTAGACTTGCTGATGTACGAGAGTTTTGGCAGACTTTTGAATTTTACTGAACATTGTACAGTATGCATAATAGCTGTTAAAACAAATAACAATAAATAAATAAATGTTATATGAAGAAGGCTCTGAATGGCCACTTTGAAAAGGATTCCAAATGCAAGCAGGTTCTAATGCTGTAGAAAATGGGAAACTAACTTTTGCAGTTGTTGGAATTGGGAAATTTTAAATAAATTAAGTATCTAGGCTGTTATTAGCTTCTATGCATAAATTATAAAGTTAAATATGAGTGATTCAAGAGTTCTATTCAACTTTGTATATGATTTTCTTGGTTCAACTTTACTTTAGCACAATATTCTTAAACTAATTTCTACCAACATAAATTAATATAAAGTACCCTTACTAAAACGCTAGTCTGAATCCTATAACCTAGACTCAGCGATTAAGAATAACTTTGATACCTATTTTCATAAAACTTCCCTTTTTGCTCCCTTTGCTTTGGGTGTCATAACACAAGAAGAGTTGATCACTTTGTTTTGGGTGTCATAACACAAGAAGAGTTCGTAAAATTCCCAACACGAACAAGTGGTTTTCTGGTCTACACACTGATTCCCCATTTTCTGTATTATTAGCATTGACAGCCATACATAATCTCCTCAGAACAATTTTTAGAGGCATGTAACTATCTCTTAGACAATCTCCAATATCCACAGTTTCTACACAAGGTCCACTCCTTTTAATACTAGCTCCTCCCCCGACTATGTTACAATTTTGAAATAGTTCTTCTTTGATGCGTATTCAAGATATTTGTATTAACAGCATTCTAAAAAAAGTTGTAGTAAAATAAGAAGTGCTACTGATGTGTTTATATAGATAATGAGAACAGTTTTGATGCCATTAAATGTTGGAAAATTTATTTTGAAGTTTTACGGATGGGTTACACTAAGAAACACACCTGAAAATCGAAGTTTTAGGATTTAAGCCAGTTGGGAAGCAAACACAAGATTGATACTTAGCCTTAGGTTATGCTAAAGATATGGTAGTCTAAAGGGCATTTGAAAGAGGTGTAATCCCCCCGGTAGTTAAGCAAGAAGACAGCTCCTAGAGTAGGTTAGGTGGTGCTCTTGTTTGATACCCTTGTAATATAAGGCTTCTAACATTAACTTCTGGAATTTTAAATATAGATTGCCAACCAATTATTTTGGACTTACCTGTAAATAGACCCAGGACATTTATTTCCTCTATCAGGGACAATAAATATTTACACCTGTTCCCTAACTAATATTTTCCATGAGGTGTATGTATGATAGTGGCCACCGGTATGGATGATGATGGAAAACTAAGAATATGGCAGTGTATGGCAGGTCGCAAGGGGCGTTAGCCACCCCGTTAAGTAGGTAAGGACATGGCTTGTAGGTTAGGTGGGGTAGTTTAGGTTAGTTGGTGTTCATTTTTAAGCATACTGGAGGAACTGGCCGCTAATAGTGGTGTATGCGTGACAGCGGCCACCTGTATGTATGATTACGGCTAACTTAGAATACGGCAGTGGGAGGGGGGGTCGTATAGGTGCGTTAGTAAAACACTTGAATAAACCGAGTGAAGTCGTATACTTGAATGTGGCAGGTAAAATAACATAGAAAATGGGGAGGGGTTATAAGAGAAGAAGTAATCCTATTGGTGGAGGCTGAGTTTATGTGCAGGAGGGAGGAATTTATGCCCAGAAGGTCGAAAACTGCTATGTACAAATGAGCGAACGAGAGCGACTATTAGCATATTTTTTCATCGGTCTATTATACATCCAAGAAGGTAATGTATAGAGAAGAAAAGGCTTATTTTACTGTTATATACTGTTTCTCCAGTATGATTACCCAACCCAAAACCCCGAGTTCCCACTGGGGGTCCCCCATTATTGGTGGATATAGATATATATATATTTTCTAAAACTATTCACATGCGACAGGAACGCGTGTCACTTTCGAACAGAGCGGACCTTTTTCTATAGGAAAAAAGTAGTTTTTACCCTAGGTTACATTACCCTGTAATACATTAATATACCAAAAAGGCTTGTTTTACGTTTATATATCGATTCCCCAGTATGTTTTCCCCACCCAAAACCCCGAGTTCCCACTGGGGGTCTCCCATTATCGGAGGATATAGATGTATATATATTTCTGAAACTATTCATTTGCGACGGGAACGAGTGTCATTTTCGAAGAGAGCGTAATTTTTTCTATAAGAAAAAGTAGTTGTTTTCCTAGGTTACATCGCCCTGTAATACACTACAATGAAACTCAATTTTTAATCCAAATGGGAGGCACTGGCCGCTGATATACAAAGGCTCCTTATGAATATAAACTATATTACCTGACAAGGAACTCAGTGACGAGCCTCAGCGGTGTATAGCAAGCCTAAAAACCTAGCACTCAAACTCCTATGATATTAAATGTTCCTCACTGCTTACCTGTCATTCCAAAATTCTTTTTATTTGTATTCCATACGGCATACTTGGTACATGTCGAAACTTCAAGCCTTCGAAGAATTTCTTTGGCGTCGGCAAGGGTATTCACCAGACCCTTGTAGTTAGTGTACTTCTGGGTAAATAAAGGTACCCATGGTATTTCCTCTACTTTAATCTGTTCACATTCTTCAATTAACTCGTCTTCCTTTTTTAAACACTCTGCATCTTCCATCATGGCCAACTGGACATTACAGTTTACACAAAACTCAGAAATGTCTTTTGTTTACATTTACAGATGTTGACCAACGAACGTTAGAGTACGACCCAAGGTTACCAGATTACTTCCACTGGATTATCGTACATGAGCCTTAAAATTATCGTTTTTTAACCAAAGTTATCGTACATACTTTCAACATAATCATTAAGGAGTAACATAAACGACTTATTTCAAGGTATTTTAGTATAATTGTTAAATTAACACACACACACACACACACACACACACACACACATATATATATATATATATATATATATATATATATATATATATATATATATATATATATATATATATATATATATATATATATATATATATATATATATATATATATATATATATATATACCTAAGGTATGTATCGTACATCGTACCGGACCCGAAATAATCGTACATGTACGATAATTATCGTACGAATGGCAACCCTGGACTACGACCCATGGAGGCAACGCTGGGAAATCAAACAATTTGTTTACTTATCTTTTAACCATTGTTATTTCTCATTATTCATGATTAAATTTTAATCAGTTGAATACATTCTTGTATTTTATATATGTGGAATCTAGTGAATGATTCAATTTTACAATTCGTATAAGATGGTCATCATGCAAGAATATTACAGGAACGTTTGAATATGTTGCGACACCACAATTTTGTACTAGAAAAAAAAATGGAAATAAGGATAAGAGAGGGAAATTGTGTTGAATGATGTTTCAGATCATGATATTGGAAAATATATAAAACTTGTGGTTTAGAAATAAGTCTTTCGATTACTGATCTTCATTGTTATAATAAGATACTTTATAGCCCTAACTGTTGGTTGTCTTGTGGCTACAAATATTATTTTTTTCCTAACAGCATTCATAGGTATATTCTTTTGATAACTCAAAACGAATAGTCTTACACTGTGAAAGTCACTTATAGATAAGTAAAATAAGAGTCCCACATGGCACCAGATACTTTCGTTTGGTGGGACTAAATTAGCAGACTAATTGGATAGAAAAGAGAAAAAAAAAATTATCAAGGGAAGGTAGTAATTAGTAAGATATTTCTGATAAGATGAGGATTGTTTAAATGAATATACCAAGAGTAAAATATAAAAAAAAAAAAACCGATACAATATTAAACGAAGCAGCAATGGTTAATTACTACCAATTAGTTACGATGGTGAAGATAGGTTGATTTCAATTCTAAGTACAAAACACCTGAATTCGACAGGTAGGCTATAAGTACAGCAGAATTGTCATTGACTTTTATCTTTCTTTGTGGCCAAGTGGTTTAGTCACTGTCTATACAAGCTTGCCGACCAGGGTTCGATTCCCGGCCGGACACAAGCTCTTGTCTTTGTGTGATTTCGCCTGGGGCTCTGATCCCGAGGTCGTTAAGAGAATCCAGACATTAATGTATCAAAAATATATATGGCTTATTTGAATATGAAAAACACGTCTAAGTGTGCAAAATTTATCATATATATATATATATATATATATATATATATATATATATATATATGATTTATATACAGGCGTTTTTAGCATGTTTATAAAAGTCACTGTCTTGTGTCTTGTGTAATTCAATTATTTAGATTTCGTTTTGAGCACATGGATGTATCAAATTGATATATTCAGGTGGACAATCAACATTTGTCTTTTAGATAAAGGCTTAAAGGTTTAGTTATTTGATTATGGTAATAACCGAATTATTTAAGTGAGGAATACTTCGCCAACGAAGTTTCCCTCTGTGTGTGTTTGTATGTGTATGTTTGTTTGTCTGCGACGAGCAAAATGTCCAATTCACGTAATCAGCCATAAGTTTGGACATCGTTGTCACAGAGACTTCAAACTTGGTTCATATTTGAGTGTTATGAAAGGAAGAGTTAAGTTTGAATTTCTTGTTCCATATGGATGAACTGTTTGTTCCTGAATTATTTTTCGTCTTAAATCTGGAAATTTGTTCAATATAAGTGTCTGGAACATCATATTCATTAAGGAGAGCTTATAAGTGTCTTCCAGCTTCAATATCGAGAGCGACCGGAAGAGTGGCGATGTATGAGCTAAGTAATCACTGGAGCTTATGATTCTTACCAGTCTTTTTTGAATTACAATTAATGGTTGCAAGACATTTCTACTACTACTCCCTCACGCCGTATTGCAGTAATTTAGGTGAGGAGATACTAACGAGTGATACATTTGTTTTATAATATATAAGGGGAAGTACTCTTTTAATCTATATATGATACCCATTGCTTTGGCAATTTTATTAACTGTCATATTTACATGCTCACAGAAAGTTAGTTTATTATCAAGAATTATCCCTAAAAATTTACCACTGGACTTCTGGTCTAGAGTGTGATTTCCTATAGCAGTGGTTCCCAAACTATCTTAGCTGACGCCCCCTTTTTGCTTCCAGTAGACAGGTACGCCCCCACTCGATTTTTTTTTCTTATATGAAATGATTCTTACATTTATTTCTTAGCATTGTACAGGAAAACAGATTTCTGTTTGTATTACATTTTAATAATGAAAGCCACTCAAACAAATAATAGTACATTCCAGTAACTAAAAATGAAATATTTGGTTCAAAGTGACCGAAAAAAAGTTTGAATATTAGCAAATTGGCAAAATTGAGTTGCAATTTTAAGAACAGATAATTTGAAAACATGGCATATAATATTTGGAAATACTTATGAGACTAAGGCACAATTTATGTAATGACAGATATTTGTTCTTTTAATGATTTTATTATTCTATTAAAAAAGTAATTTCGAGCAGATGACTTCACGCCCCCCTTGTATCGTCCTCACGCCCCCCTAGTGGGGTGCACCCCCCAGTTTGGGAACCACTGTCCTATAGCAACCCTTATGTTATCTGGAACTCTACGCAAAGAAAAGTCTATGAAGTATGTCTTTCTTTCATTTAGTCTTAATGTTCGTCTATTGTCTGCCATTCTCATTATATGCCTTGGCCATATATGAGGCTTTATAATAAATAAAAATGCCAATAAAAATATAAAAGCAATGTTTATAAAAAAAAAAGGCCAAAAAGTATGTCTAAGTAGAAAAAAAAAATATCTGACCCTAAATTCAATCATATTTCTATACCTCAACCTGACCCTATTATTATTATTATTATTATTATTATTGTTATTATTATTATTATTATTATTATTATTATTATTATTATTATTATTATTATTATTATTGGAAATAATTGAAGGCAATACTGTCTTTTACTTAATTCTGATAAAGAACTCAGCGTGGAATATCAGAAGTTCAAACTTGTAGCGAATGTTTTTTTTTCTTTTTTTTATGTTGAACACGCTTACACGAGTCTTTTTCATAGTATATATATGATAACACTATTCTAATGTTGAAATTGATCTTAAGATATATTCCATGTAGGGTGATAATGTGAACTTTATAATCTATAATCTTGGGGCTCAAGGAAGATGTCTGATATTACCTACTCTCTGGCATAACAAAACATTCTGAGCATTTATAGTTACGTGTATAAAGATTATATGTTTATACGATCTACTTTCGACATTTTATCCTATCTTGTAGTATCTTATCAAACATAGGGAGGTGACAGAACTTGGGGCAATCTGAACGAACGAACATGACGGACCATCTCTTCACAGGAGGCGGCTTGTCGAGTAAGCCGAACACAGCTAGTCCGAATTCCCCAGAGCTTCGTAAAAAGGGTTAACGAACTTTCCTCATAGTCCTCGTCTCGTATCCCTTCTTCATTTTAAACTTCTAATAATATTTAGTTTAGAATTCTTTAAATAACAGAAATGTTTATTCTGTTACAACTTGCGAATAATGCTTATGGAAATGAAGATGAAGTCAAGCTTAGCCGAACCGAACATTAGCAAACGTTTGCCAGATGCAGTCGCGAGATAGATTTCTTAATTCTCTCTCTCTCTCTCTCTCTCTCTCTCTCTCTCTCTCTCTCTCTCTCTCTCTCTCTCTCTCTCTCTCTCTCTCTCTCTCTCTTGTCATAAGATTATATTCTTAAGAAATGAAAAATTCTGAAAATTAAAAATGAAAAGGTGAAAATCTCCAAAATTCAGAGATACCTTAACATGGTGAAGGGGTTTGTGTATCGTCATGATCAGCAAAGCTATACTAGACATGACCACCCATACTAGGTTGGTTTGCTATGAGCAATCAGACCAAAGTCTCCCACCATCAACAATTTGCAGTTGGCCAGCCTGGTGAGGAAAGCTGGCCAAAGCCCAGGCATTTCATGTCTGAGGCCTTTGTCCTGCAGTAGACTGGAAACGGCTGCATACGTAGGTCTACAGGTACTTCAGTCCTAGAAGGAACATTATTATTATTATTATTATTATTATTATTATTATTATTATTATTATTATTATTATTATTATTATTATTATGTTACTTTAAAAGCAGTCGGACTGGGAACCCTTTCTGTTCTTCCTCTGAATTGAGCGATATTCTCATATCATTTCGTCCGGTCGAATGAGCAATTCTCTTCTGAGTTGAGCGATGGTTTCATATTGCTTCGTCCTTTGGAATGAGTTAGAGGCTTTAGGAAAGATTTTGGCGCCAAGTTGCATATGATAATTGGACGTTAGTGTTTTATATATATATATATATATATATATATATATATATATATATATATATATATATATATATATATATATATATATATATATATACCAACAACTAATGTAGCCGTTTCTAGTCCACAGTAGAGCAAAACTCTCAGACATGTCCTTACTCATGTCTGGGGTTTGGCCAGTTTTCACCACCAGTGCGAATTGGTGAGGGTGGGAGACTTTATTCTGCTCGCTCACAGCAAACCAACCTAATATGGGTGGGCATGACTTAGTACAGTTTTACTGATCGTGGCGATATACAAACCCTTTCACCACGTTAAGGTATCTGCTATATATATATATATATATATATATATATATATATATATATATATATATATATATATATATATATATATATATATATATATATATATATATATATATATATAGATTTAATTTTAGTATCTCTTTTAATCGTCATATCATTGGATCAAAGAGTCCGTTTATTTGTTCTTTTTAATATATTACAACGTCTTTTGTTCGTAGTTTAGGGTATTCATTTCGTCTATAATGGGCGAGTCCATTGATGATTTAGGGGAAAAATTAAAGTCAGCCTTCCGGGGAAAATCCATTATTGGTTCAGGGTGAAATTAAAGTCTACGCAACTTTAAAAGTTATTACTTTAATTCTATCCTCACAATACATATATACCGTAAAACAAAAATTCAATTGATATACAAATACAAGTGAGGAAATATATATAGAAGGATATCTCACGAGAAAATGACAAAAATCAGTGTTGTGTAAGACCCTTCTTCCCCTTCCGTTTAAAAGTGCTGTTGCCCAAAAATGGTTCTCTTATTTGCCAACAGGTGATGCTGGGAACTCGTTTATAAATGAAATAGTTGGGAATTTTTTTTCTAAGGAACACCAAGAAATTAATCACTTCCATGTGAATATATATATGTTGATTATATATGAATTACAAGAAAAATATCATCTAAAATCTGAACAGACTTATCGAATCATAATTTCAGTATATTAAATTTTAAGTTTTTATGTGGCGAAGTCAAAAGAACATAATCTCGGGAGTTTCGTGATCAAAAGATTCGATTTTAGAACGAAACTTTCTGGGAAACATTCGATTCAAATATTGCTTTTCGTTGTGATTAGATTTTTTTTTTCATTTCGTTTTTTAAAAGACATTGTTTTGAAAACAAATTTCCTTCGTTGTTTTAAAGGTTTAAGGGTCACTCATGAATGGCAGAGGCAAGGGACAGTGACATTGCCCTAGCGAGCAGGACAATGCCCTAGAGACTGACCTTATATACATATGATCAACGTCCAAGCCACCTCTCCCCCCAAGCTAGGACCAAGGAGGGCCAGGTAGTGGCTGCTGATGACTCAACAGATAGACTTATAGGCTCCCCCAAAACCCCTCATCCTTAGTTCACAAGGATGGTGAGGTTGCAGCGACCAAAGGAACTAACGAAATTAAGCGGGACTCGAACCTCAGTCTGGCGTTCTCCATTCAGGGACGTTACTACATCAGCCACCACGACAGTAGGCCTAGTTAGTTACATTTACTGACATAAAAGCTTATTGGAAACGTCCCTGCTTTGCGATCTTCTAGACTGGGGTTCGAGTGCGCTCAAGCTCGTTAGTTTCTTGCAGTGTCTGCAACCTCACCATTCTTGTGAGCTAAGGATCGATGCGTTTGGGGAAGACTATAGATAGCTTAAAACCATTATTTGATTTGAATGTGTTAGGATTCTCTCTCTCTCTCTCTCTCTCTCTCTCTCTCTCTCTCTCTCTCTCTCTCTCTCTCTCTCTCTCTCTCTCTCTGAAGGGTTGTAAGAAAATAATCTACGAAATCTATAAAACTATTCACAGTTTCTGTTCGCTAAATATTTGTTCTCAGCAATTATTTTTAGAATTAAATTCGTAGTCCTAGGCCTATTTGCTACCAGATGACTGTAGACCAAAATCTACGTTAGTTGAAGATGGTTTATATATATATATATATATATATATATATATATATATATATATATATATATCAACCCTAATCATATCGCCTATACCACTGCAATTATCAATTACCATAGATCAGTAGATTATATTTATGATACAAGAGGATTATTTAAGGATGCATACATACATACATATATACATACATACATACATACTTTATATACATGTATATCTATATAATATATATATATATATATATATATATATATATATATATATATATATATACACCCATACTGTAAACATACAAATACATAAATATGTATATATATACATATTGAGATAGATAGATTTATACATGTCTATCTACCTACCTACACGCAAACATACGCACACACACACACACACACACACACACACACATATATATATATATATATATATATATATATATATAACAAAAATCGAATCAGCTTAAATAAGCTCCTTATTCCTATTGTCATGGTTAGGCCTATATGAATTTGGGGCAAAGGTTACTATGGTTTGGCGCTCGGTCCTGGGAGGCCAAGCCTCACTGAGTTGCAATATGAAGCTGAAATAACTTGAAAAGCAACCTGATGGAATTAGAGGTAGAGTGGAAAGCTATAAAGTAGGTGTACCTTTCTGGTCTAGGGAATAAGGGACAGATACTGCAAAAAACCCTCTAGAAATGCCTACAGTTAACCGCCTAAGATGCAATAATGGTACTAGCCTCTCAAGGGAAGTCTGCTAAAAAATATAAGAACTAGCATTTGCTGCTTAACTTATTCGGCAAAGGAAATAGGCATTTTTCCAAAAAGTCAGCCTAGGCCTATGGTGACTTTACGTAGTTGAGGTATGGCTGAAGGAGGTGTTCCTTCTCTGGGAATAATAGTTATTCCTTCAAGGTTTCCTACCGTCTAAGTTTATGCACGCATGTACGTACATACATGCATGATATATTCCTACCAAAACAATTGATAGAAAACCAACTTCACCAACTACTCCACCAACACCACAATTACTTCAATATTTATTATCGCTTATTTTATGAAAATGAACATAAAAGTGATTACTTTTAAATACAAAACATGAATAGAAATCTTATTTAACATTTAAGCAAATAAAAAACAAATTCGCCATCTTCAAATTTTGAATCTGTGGGAGAAAACTCGTTAAAGCTCGGCTCATTTGACTCGATGGAACGGT
Organism: Palaemon carinicauda; assembly: GCF_036898095.1. NCBI lineage: Eukaryota > Metazoa > Arthropoda > Malacostraca > Decapoda > Palaemonidae > Palaemon > Palaemon carinicauda. Next base: position 63,088,512 of record NC_090761.1, on the reverse strand, counting down.
TTGAATCAGCTGATCTCATAAATCAACCTGCTAGTGTCATAATCCGTCAGTATTGCTTTGAAAGTGATCAAGTGTAAGTGTGAGCGCGTGGTTTTATATCTGTCTCCTTTCGTATGAGATAAATAAAGGATTTTTTTTTAACCTGCAGCGATACATCATTGTGAAATGTAAGTACACCATTTGATTTCCAGATGTTATTCTGATATTTCGTAGTTTTACGAAACTTATTTTAAAAAACATGAGCTTGCTGTAGTAACATCGAGTATAATTGCTCCTCCAATATGACGTTTAGTTAAATATCTATCAAATAATAATCTCCAGGAAAGAGTAATTTCATTTCTTATCAGAGGAGAGTTCTAACGCCCATACGAGGGTTTAGGCAAGGGCGGGCGTTAGCCTACACCTAGGTATATGGGGGGCTGGTTTGATCTAAGTAAATATTCACAAGTTTTCCTTTATACATAAATAAATAATCAAATAAACTATGTACATCATATTGCTCTGAGTTAAATGATAATATCTGAAGCTCATTTTCTTGAAAACACGAACGTAGATCATCAGATTTGAAAATAAATTACGTGAGAGTATTATCAATTTGATGTGATTTCTTCAATGTTTTTGATACTTGTTACTGATCTCATGGCATTGATGCCTTCCTTGAGAGAGAGAGAGAGAGAGAGAGAGAGAGAGAGAGAGAGAGGAGAGAGAGAGAGAGAGAGAGAGAGAGAGAGAGAGAATTCAAGAATTTCAAGTAGATTATAACCAAGCTCGTAGAATAACGTAGGCAGCTCAGAGTATTGCTTGCTTGATCTCTCTCTCTCTCTCTCTCTCTCTCTCTCTCTCTCTCTCTCTCTCTCTCTCTCTCTCTCTCTCTCTCCTCTCTCTCTCTCTCTCTCGTATTTTTATCATTATTAATCAATTTTTATTTCACGATGGCGTTCTTTAGAGGTTGAATTAGACGATGATATTAATGATAAGATATTATCTTGAGACCCTATACCTGAATACACAGAATCTCCAACATATTATCCAACAACATTCTTTATTAATATCCAACAAATTTTTCTCCCACTTATAAATCTATCTCTACTACGCAGCTAGTGTCTGTTTTTCCTCCAACACTTTACATTATCTTTGAACACTTTCTCAACGCCAACAGTCTCCAACATCCCGGAACTTTTTTTTTTTCTCCAATTTGATTTCCACCGTTTTCCCTACCAAATTTTCACGAACAGTTCGTCTCCATCAATTGTCCTCCAACATCCCATCAATGTTTCTACGACAACATCATTAAGTTTATCTCCAACACTGCCTCTACAGTATATTCTTTCCATAAGATTCCTTCTTCAACAAACCGTATGACAGTGTCCCAATCTTTATCGACAATAGAACCTCCAACAATCTTTCTCTATCAGTATCTCCAACAAAATTTCCCCATAACTGTCTTCAATACTTCCAACAATCTTTCTCCATCGCACCCTCCAACAATCTATCCATATCATGGTCTCCAGCAATTTTTATCCCTTCCTGCCTCCAACAATCTTTCACCCTCACTGTCTCCAACAATCTATCCACATCATGGTCTCCAACAATCTTTATCCCTCAGTCTTCAACCATCTATCTCCATCACTCTCTCCAACAATCTTACACCATCATTGCCTCCAACCATCTTTATCCCTCACTGTCTCCAACAATATATCTCCATCATTATCTCTAACAATATATCTCTATCACAGTCTCCAACAATATGTCTCCATCACTATCTCCAACGTTCTGTCTCCATCACTGTCTCCATCAATCGTTCTTTATCACCATCTACAACACTAATGCCAAAAGAGTGATTCTCCTTCAGTTCCGTCTACAGCAGGTTTCCTCCAACACTCCAACAATGATTTTTTTCAATACCCAATCTGTATCAGATAAGAGTTTCATATGTCTGTGTGTGTGTGTGTGTGTGTGTGTGT
>NC_090761.1:63051548-63081548 GCF_036898095.1 Palaemon carinicauda | reverse complement strand
ATTAAGTGTTCTGTACATTAAAGGGTAGTTTGTTAACAGTACTACGTACAAGGGAAGGTTTTAAAAGTCTGAATATACATGTTAAATAAATAGGTAAATATGGTGTCACTACTTCGCGGATTTTCACCTATCGCGGTCGGGTCTGGAACCTATCTACCGCGATAAACGAGGGTTCACTGTATCTAGGCATGAAACTAGACACGATTCTCCACAAAGTCTTTCCATCAGACGAAAGGATAGCAAGGCTGAGAAAGGTAGCAGAACCTTTCCTCAGACGAGGAGAGCTTCTGGCCCAACTGTGGTTACGTCTCTTAGGCCATCTATCATCTTTGGTCCGTCTTGTTCCAAACGGCCGCCTCAGGATGAGATCCCTTCAGTGGCGGCTGAAGTCGCGATGGAATCAGGGAAACGATTCCCCGGACTTCCTATTTCCCATAGGACCTTCGGAACGGGCGGACCTTCGATGGTGGCTGGACGACGAGAACCTATGGAAAGGAGAAGATCTCCTCGTCCTCCCCCCAGATTTGACTCTGTTTACGGACGCGTCAAATCTAGGGTGGGAGGCCCACATTCTGAACCAAAGAACCTCAGGCCTTTGGTCAGAATCGGAAAGGTGCCTCCACATCAACCTGCTAGAATTGAAGGCCGTTTTTCTGGCTCTTCAACAGTTCCAACAAACCCTGGTGGGCCACTCCGTGGTGGTGATGAGCGACAACACCACAGTAGTGGCTTATATCAACAAGCAGGGAGGTACCTTCTCGCAACAGCTATCCCATCTTGCAGTAGAGATTCTGAGATGGTCCGAAACCCGCTCGATCTCACTGACAGCTCGCTTCATTCCTGGCAAGAGGAATGTCCTCGTCGGCAGCCTCAGCAGGGCGACGCAGATAGTGAGTACCGAGTGGTCTTTGGACCCTCAGATAGCCAACAAAGTCCTGACTTTGTGGGGCTCTCCGACTGTAGACCTGTTTGCGACAGCCTTGAATTTCAGGCTGCCCCTTTACTGCTCTCCAGTCCCGGACCCTAAGGCTTTCTGGCAGGATGCCTTTCAACACAGGTGGGACAACATGGACGTTTACGCCTTCCCATCTTTTTGTCTGATGAGAAGGGTGCTCAACAAGGCCAACCTATCGGTCAACCTTTCCATGACTCTCATAGCTCCGCTATGGCATCATACGGAATGGTTCCCGGATCTTCTGCAGCTCCTAACGGAACCCCCAAGAGAACTCCCTCCACGTCACGAGCTACTCAGACAACCACATTGCAACATCTTCCACAAGGCCGTAGCTTCGCTTCGGCTTCACGCCTGGAGACTATCCAGCGACTCCTCACGGAGAGAGGATTTTCTCAGCAGGTTGCGGACAGGATGTCTCAGCACCTGCGAGAATCCTCTGCCAGCGTCTACCAGGCGAAGTGGAAAGTCTTTTGTGGTTGGTGTCGTGGAAGGGGTTTCTCTCCGCTCGATGCCACTATTCCAGCAATAGCGGAGTTCCTTGTTTATCTTCGGGAGGAAATGCGCCCTTCGGTCTCGGCTGTGAAAGGCTATCGCTCACCCTTAAGCTTAGCCTTCAGGCTGAAAGGAGTGGATAATTCCTCTTCGTTGGAACTTTCTCTACTCATACGCAACTACGAACTTACTTGCCCCCAGTCAGAAGTCAGACCCCCTCCTTGGAACGTGGTTCAAGTGCTCAGGGCTCTGAAAAGAGCTCCCTTTGAACCATTACGCCAGGCGTCTGATCACCACCTAACGTGGAAGACGGTGTTCCTACTCGCGTTGGCCTCGGCCAAACGAGTAAGCGAACTTCATGGTCTCTCCTACAACGTTGCCCATTCAAGGGGATGGGGGGAGGTAACGTTCAGGTTCGTCCCTGAGTTCATTGCTAAGACTCAAAACCCTGGGTTGTCGGATCCAAGATTCGACTCCTTTAAGGTAACGAGTCTACGTTCTGTAACAAATGACCCAGACCATCTGTTACTGTGCCCAGTCAGGAGTCTGAGGCGCTACCTCAAGAGAACGGCTGCAGCCCGTCCTCATGTGCAAGCTTTGTTTGTGAGCACAGGGAGGACAAAGAGGAGGGTCACCAAGAACTCCATCTCTTCATGGATTCGCAAGGTGATAAGCAGCACCTTGAATCCCGACTCTCCTCCGTCACGTCGTCCCAGAGCTCATGACGTCAGGGGTGTTGCTACTTCCCTGGCCTTCAAGAAGAACTTCTCTGTGACGCAGGTTTTACAAGCTGGGGTCTGGAAACGTCAGACGACGTTCACAGCCCACTACCTGCAGGACGTGACCCACAGGAACCTCGATACGTTTTCTATCGGTCCTGTGGTGGCTGCACAACAGCTGGTCTAACCTCAGGCTCCTTATTGGACAAGTAGCAGAAGGTTGAGGGCATTGTTTCCCGGTTTTAGTCTGCGTGAATGAAAGAGTATGTCTGGCCCTTACTTCTTTCTTCATTCTCCCCTCTCTTGGGGATAGCAGCATCCAGGCCTTTGCGCAGCTGACCTCAACCTCTGCAGGTAAACCATGCTTCCTTGTGCTCCTAGTATTAGCTTTAATACTGTCGCGTCCCCCATACCCTGACGAGGTGGTATTGGGTACGTCCTAGCCTAGAGTTCCACATAAGGAACTCCAGGTCAACTTCCTAGGACGAGTCACGTTATTCTCCTTCACACACATCCTAGTAGGCCGCACAATAGTCAAACATGACAACGTGCGATGGTTAGGGACTCCCGTTCCTTGAGTTCTACAACTCGGAATTGGAGTCCCCGGGTAAAGCCGAAGCCAGAAGGCTGGGGACTTTCCGCCCTTCCTAAGGGTAAGTCACCCCATGTAAATAGCGTGGTTTGTATTAGGTTACGGAACAAATGACAAATTTCGTAGATAATTTGTATTTTTCCTACCATACAAACCTTAGCTATTTACACAAATGTTACCCGCCAGCCCTGACCCCCAAGTCAAGTCCTACCTGGATACGCTGACACTCCCCCGGCACTGTTGACGACCTCTGCTAATGTGATAAGGGATAGCTCTGTTGATGACCTCGGAACGGGAAAGGACCATTCTACTGATATTTCTAAATCGAGTAATTTGGGTAACACGAGGAAACTTCGAATCCTCCATGAGATACTACCGCTAGAGAGTTATGGGGTCTTTTGACTGGCCAGACAGTACTACATTGGATCCTCCTCTCTGGTTACGGTTCATTTTCCCTTTGCCTACATACACACTGAATAGTCTGGCATATTCTTTACATATTCTCCTCTATCCTCATACACCTGACAACACAGATTACCAAACAATTCTTCATCACCCAAGGGGTTACTGCACTGTAATTGTTCAGTGCCACTTTCCTCTTGGTAAGGGTAGAAGAGACTCTTTAGCTATGGTAAGCAGCTCTTCTAGGAGAAGGACACTCCAAAATCAAACCACTGTTCTCTAGTCTTGGGTAGTGCCATAGCCTCTGTACCATGGCCTTTCACTGTCTTGGGTTAGAGTTCTCTTGCTTGAGGGTACACTCGAGCACACTCTCCTATCTTATTTCTCTTCCTTTTGTTTTGTTAAAGTTTTTATAGTTTATATAGGAGATATTTATTGTTGTTACTCTTCTTAGAATATTTTATTTTCCTTTTTTCCTTTCCTCACTGAGCTATTTTCCCTGTTGGAGCCCCAGGGCTTATAGCATACTGCTTTTCCAACTAGGGTTGTAGCTTAGTAAGTAATAATAATAATAATAATAATTCACAGTGTGTGAGGGGGAAGGGGTAGCTAGCTACCCCTTCCCTACCCCCCGCTAATTAGCAAGGGGGTAGTTAACCCTCGTTTAAATTTAATGGCTCGTCATTTCAGCTCCGCCAAAATAATACCCCATGTAAATAGCTAAGGTTTGTATGGTAGGAAAAATACAAATTATCTACGAAATTTGTCATTTTTGGGTGAAAGAGCCATGTCGTCCTGATGGACCCACCCTCCTTTAGTAAAAGGATGTTAATCCCTCCCTTTTGGTACTGTATCTGTAAAACTTACAAAGCTACGGAGAATGGTTTGGTGGCGCCGTGCGGTGGCGGATGGCCGAACTATTGACAGTACATTAGGAGAGTCGTATAGTTTTACCTCTTGAACGACTCTTATTTTCTTGCCACTTTTCCTCTCGAAGTGAAAGGCTATTTGGGGTGTAAATAGCTATGAGATGTGTCAAGTTACGTCCTTACGCGATATCCCTTGGATAAATTTAAGAGATACTCGCTCCAGGAGTTAGAATTCTGGATACCTTCGGTAAATTCTCTGGGATATATCACTGTAGTCACATATAACTTAGGAAGCTACTAATGAAGGAACTTCCATCAGGACGACATGGCTCTTTCACCCAAAAATAGATTTTTTGCTTCGCTCAAAATCCGTTTTGTTTACCTTCGTCCCCCCCCTCACCTGGGCATGCCGGGTGGGGGAGGGGGGGCGCATACCTTCTTTCGTTCTTATGTTCTTTCCCTCGGGGTTTTTCTTCGTGCCTGTTGTGTGCCTTCGAAGCAGAGCTGTCCTGTTTATCCTGGGGAGACGGCTTCGTTGCCATCTTTCAAGGTGTTTGTCAGGGGCGTTCCCTTCTCTTAGAAGTTCCCCCGTGACTACTGCCAGCTCTTCATTGCATCCTAGAACGATTAGGAGGTTCGCCTCCAGGGTAGTTAGTTAACTTCCCTTTTTACTTTTCCTTGGTCCTTAGGCGGTTATGCTCTTGGGGCTGAGCGGCCGCCCTTGTGACTTGCTCAAGGGGCTGAGCGGTTGCAAGGCTAGACCATGGTACTAGTGACTATGCTCTCGGGGCTGAGCGGTCGCTTCTGTATCTATGCTCAAGGGCCTGAGCAGCTGCAGGTTCAGTCTGGCCCTCTCTCGTTCGAGAGGGAGGCCGCACTAAGGGCTCCTCGGAGGAGGATTGCTCCTTTTGTCTCTTTTACGAAGTGTCCCCTCCCGTTCGCGTGAGAGGACACTCACAGAGACTCCTCTTCGGAGGATTGTTCCTGTTTACGTCTGCTGATCTCACGGCCCTTCGGGGCTCCATCACCAGTCTCTTCTACGAAGTGCTCACCTCTCTCGTTCGCGAGAGAGGCCACTCATAGACTCCTCTTCGGAGGTTTGTTCCTGTTGTCAACAGCTTGCTGTTCAGTCACTAGCACTTCGGTGTTTAGTGACAGGGAAACTTCGGTGTCTCTTTTTCCCTGACCCTTCAGGGTCTCGGAGCTTTAGTTACGCAGTTCCCTCGGGCTCTCGTAACTTTAGTCACTTCTACACTTCGGTGATTAGTGACGGAGAAACTTCGGTTTCTCGTTGCGTTGACCCTTCGGGGTCTTGCAACTAATCCCCTCAGGGCCTCGCTACTCAGGCTACGTTAGACCCTTGGTCTCTCATCCCTCAGTGTACCTGTTGCCTGCTGTATCCGTTCCTGACGGCAGACGCGCCTTGGGCGCCCACGCCCCTGTTATCTAACGGGCTCCTCCCTTCGGGGCAGGAGAGACTTTCTCACACCTTGAGTAAGTCCCTTAAGTGCCAGGTATCACCTGCGCGCCAACGTTCTCTTACGCGCTAGCGCTCGACTGCTGTTCCTGAGTCTGCCTTCAGAGAAACCCTTTTCCAGTATTCAGTTAGGCTGCTACCAACGTTCCCTGCGCATTTGCGCACATCGTTGGGGTTCCTGAGATAGCGCACTGGCGCTCACCAGCGTTTCAGCCTACGGTGTCTCTAAGTCTCTTCTACGAAGGACACCTCTCCCGTTTGCGGGAAAGGTACCTCACAGAGACCACTCCTCGGAGTATTTAGCAGTCCCTCAGTTGATCGTCGGCACTGAAGTAGACCTCCTGGTCCTCTTCAGGGGATGCCCTCCCTTTTAGGGACACATCCCAGTTCCTGATCTACGAGTTAGCCGATCCTTTACCCATTTCCGACGATCTTCTGTTACACAGGGGCCTACGATCTTCACTTGCGCATAAGCGCTGAAGACCGCCCGCGTGCGGGATTATTTCCCGCGCGCGATCCCGCGATCGTCGAGGATCGTTAGCCGACGATCTTCTGATACGCGCTAACGCGTAAGCGTTGACGATCGCCCGCGCGCGGGATGGTTTCCCGCAAGCGATCTCGCGATCGTCTAGGATCATTAGCCGACGATCTTCTGTTACTAATGCGTAAATGCTGTAGATCGCCCGCGCACGGGATGGTTTCCCGCGCGCGATCTCCAAGGCCCTTCCGCTCGCGGTTTTTCTGTGCGCGATCGTCAAAGATCGTTAACCCGGCAACGGTCGTTAGCCGGCGATCTTCGGATCCAGCGCTAGGCGCGCAAGCGCTGACGATTTTCTTAGTGCGCGTAAGCGCCGAGGATCGGTCTGTGCGCAGAATAGTTTCCCGCGCACGACAACGAGGCCGTCCGCGCGCGGTTCTCCGCACGTGATCATCGACGGCCATTAGCCGGGAATCTTCGGATCCGGCGCTAAGCGCGCAAGCACCGACAATCTTCTTAGTATGCATAAGCTCCAATGATCGTTCTGTGCGCAGGATGGTTTCCCGCGCACGACAATGAGGCCCTCCGCGCGCGGTTCTCCGCACGCGATCGTCGACGGCCGTTAGCCGCCGATCTTTGGATTTGGCGCTAGGCACGCGAGCGCCGAAGATCGTTCCGTTCGCGGGATGGTTTCCCGCGCGCGACCATTGAGGCTCACGCATCCATCGCACGGATCGTCCGCGCGCGGTTTCCCGCTTGCGATTGTCGTAGATCGTCCGCGCACGGGCACAGAGGATTTCCCGCTCGTGATCGCCGACTATCTTCTCTCGCGCGCGAGCGCCGACAATCTTCGCCCACGCGTGAGCGTCGAAGATCGTCCGTGCTCGCGCGAATCGCTGACGATCGTCTTTCATAGTTGGAGATCATACGCACGCGGGCACCATGTCTTCCGCGCGTGGGATGATTTCCCACACGCAATCGCCGACAGCGCTAGCACCGGCGATCTTTTTTCGTCGAGATCGTTCGTGCGTGGGATGGTTTCCCTCGCTATCGCCCACGATCTTTCACGTGCAAGCGCCAGCGATCTGCATACGCGCGGAAGCGCGGGGATCGTTCACGCGGACACCGATACGCCCACGCTCACGCGGGCATGCGGGCGCGGTTATACTGCTACGCATGCTTTATTCAAGCGCTACCCAGATCTGTGCTTTTCGCGCGATCGTCAGCGTGATCGGCGCACCGTTCTCCGACGCGACCGCGTCCTGTTTACATCAGGGCTTATGGCGGTCAGGCCACCTCCGCGTTTCCCTCCCCCGCAGCGCAGAGCAGCGCCCTCTCCTGGGCGGGGGGTGGGGAGGTTTCCGGATAGGTCAAAGGTCTCTTCTCCCTTCTTTGCAGGTTCTCTACGGGCGAACCCTCATGTGTCATCTCCCCCAGAGGATCGAACGATCCTCTTCCCTCCAGAGGGACTCCCTGTCAGCGCGAGGGTTGGTCGGCCGTCATCAGAACGTTCAAGCAGGCGATGAACCTGTGCCTTCTGACTGGGGTCACTAATCAGTAGCAGCTTCCTCTCCCCCTGAAGAGGGGGAGAGGAATCTCTGGCATGGTATCTCCCCCAAGGGCTATCCTGTCCCTTCGCGAGTCCTTACGCAGGCGATGAGCCCTCCTCGGACTTATTCTCCCCTCACCTGCGGATGAGCACTACCCATCCCCAGGAGGGTCGGAAGACCCGGTCCTCTCCCCCTTCACTCCATTGGGAGAATCCCCACCTCTTCCTGAGGGTCCTATCGTGCGGAGGGGGCGAAGCCTTACGTCCTTCATCGATGGGGTCCTGTTTCCCTCCTAGGAGGGATCCTAAGGCCCTGTTTTCCGCAAGGATCCAGTTGGACCCTTGGGGCATGTCTACGAGTCTCCCCAGGAAGAGCCTCCGGGGATGGGAGACCTTGCTGCCAGTCCATCAGGAGGAGGAGCTCTAGGGGTCGGAACTTGCGTTCTGGCAGGTTCTGGCCCTCAGGAGAAACCTCAAGGGGATCCCTGATTCAGAGATTCCTCTTCGGTAAGGGAAGGTTACGGTCCTGGACTGAGTTCTACTCACCCAAGGACTCCCTTACGCCAGTGCAGCTTGCCCTGGTCTCAGGGAATGGAGAGCGCCAGAGACTAGGCCAAAGGCCAGCTCTCCAAGCTTGTCTCCTTCAACAGTCCCGGTTGGTTTCGAGCCCCTCCCTCCTCCCTGGGTAGGAATCGGTGAGGGGACGGGCCCTCCGGGCGGAAGTCCAGTCCATGTCGGAGATACTCTCCCTCCAAGAGGTGGCCAACGGGTTCCGAGGCCTCCTTAATCGTCTCCTCCCCTTCTCGACTCTGTACGGGGTTGTCAAACAGTCTCCGTTCAGCACAGCGACAGCAGGCGCGGTCAGCTTTGCGGTGAGACCACAAGACTTCATGTGTACGCTGGTCCGGTAGGACTCGTACTTTCGGTCCCGGTTCACCCATCTTCAAGGAAGTACTTTGGAGTCCGCCTGGAAGGCGGATATACCAGTTCAAGGGCTGTGCTTCGGCCTCTCCACGGCACCTCAACAGTTCTCCAATACTTCCTCTCGGATCTCTTCACGGGCTCTCAGCATCGGCATCCGGCCACTCCGTTTCCTGGGTGACTGGCCGATCCTGGCAGACTCGAAGGCATCCCTTCTTCGTCATCTGGACAAGCTCCTCGGAGTTTACCAAGTTCTAAATATCATGGTGGTCCTCGAGGAGTCCTCCCCGCAGCCCTCTCAGAAGTCTGGTATACCGAGCCTGGTCTTAGGCTCCTATCTTCCGTAGCCTTCCCTTCAAACAACAGGGTACCAAGGCAGAGGAAGGTCGCGAGACCTTTCCTCACACGAGAAGACCCTCCAACCCAAGGTTGTTACGTCTCTCCTCCCTGGCCCGTCTGGTTTCCACAGTCGCCCCAGGATGAGTTCTCTCCAGTGGCGACTCGGGGCACGGGGGAGTCGGGGGCACGTCTCCCCAGACGCCGAGACCCCTAGGGGACAACCGGTACAGACGAACCCATAGGGGTGGGAAGCAGACGAGGGCCTACCATAGGGAGTGGTCCTTCTCGTCCTGCCCCCAAACTTGATGCTGTCTTTGGACGCGTCAAAGAAAAGGGGGTGGGGGCACGTTCTGATCCACGGGTCTTCAGGCCGGTGGTCAGAACCAGGAAGAACCTTCTCTAGTCCTACTGGAGATGGAAACAGTGTTTCTGGCACTTCAGTAGCTCCACCTAGCCTGGCGGACTACTCTGTGGTTATGAGGATCAACAACACCACAGTGATGGTTTTCTGGCCCAGACAAGGAGGTACTTTTCAGTACAACCATCCCATCCTGCGGTAGAGTTACCGGGATGGTCCGAGTCCCCCTCGGTCTCCTTAGCAGCTCGTTTGATTCCAGGCAAAGGAATGGGCTCGCCGACAGTCTGAGCAGTGTGTCACGGACACCACATTCCGAGTGGTCTTTGGATCCTCAAGTAGCCTACAAGTCCTGACTCGGTGGGGCTCCCTCTGTGGACCGTTTCGCTACAGCACTGAGCTGCAAGCTCCCGCTGTACTGCTCCCCGGTCACGGATCCCAAGGCTCTCTGGTAAGATACCTTCCAGCAACGGTGGGACACTATCGATGTGTTGCCTCCGTAGCTTGCTCCACTTCCCGCCGGGAGTCTATCCAGCATCTCCTCAAAGAGAGAGGATTTTCGCAACAAGTGGCAAAAAGGAGGCCTGGACACCTGCGCAAGTCTTCCGCAGTAGTCTGCCAGGCGAAAGAGCGAGTTTCTGTGGCCGGTGTCGGGGAAAGGGCATCCCTCCACAAGATGCCGCTTCCAGCAATAGCGGAGCCCCTTATGGGATTGCGGGATAAATGTGCCTTTCAGTTTCGACTGTGAAAGGCTATCCCTCAGCCTTAAGTCTTGCCTCCTGGCTCTAGGGACAAACATTTCTCCCCCGCTGGAACTCTTCCTGCCCTCAGTCGAAGGTGAGACTTCCTCCTTGGGACATGGTTTGAGTCCTCGAGTCTCTAAAGAGACCCCCTGACGAACCACTACGTAAGTCCCCAGACCACCACCTTTCTGGGTTGACAGTGTTCCTGCTAGCCTATCTTCAGCCAAGCTAGTCACATGGTCTCTCTTACGACTTCGCCCATTCAGGGGGTTAGGGGGAGACAACATTCAGGCTCGTCCCTGAGGTTTGTTGCCGAGACTCAGAATCCGGGAGTGCCGGACCCGCTATTCGACTCCTTCCAGGGTTCGAGTCTCCGTCCTGTAGCAGATGACTCAGACTATCTCCTACCTTGCCGGTAGGGAGTCCGAGCTGGCGTCTTCAGAGAACAGCTGCAGTTCGTCTCCAGGCTCAAGTCTCGTTCATGGATCCTGGGTAACGAGGAGAGGGGTCTCCAGGAGTACCATCTCGGCCCGGATTCGCAGGGTGCTACACCCTGCCTTGAATCCTGACCCTTCTCCGTCGCATCGCCCTAGAGCCCATGATGTCAGGGGCTTAGATACGTCCCTGCCCTTCATGGAGCATCTTTCAGTGACGCAGGTCCTACTAGCGGGGATGTTGAAGAATCAGACCTTCTTCTCAGCCCCTTACCTGCAAGACATGACCCACAGGAGGCTCGATACGTTTCTATGGGCCTGTGGTGGCTTCACAACAGCTGGTCTAAACCTCAGGCTCCTTGATGGACAACTAGCAGAAGGTTGAGGGCATTGTTACCTGGTGTTAGTCTGCATGAATGAAAAGATCTGTCTGGCCCTTATTCTTTTCTTCATCCTCTCCTCCCACGGAGAAAGCAGCATCCTGGGTTCTCTGCACAGCTGACCTCAAACCACTGCAGGTAGACCATGCTTCCTTGTGTTCCTAGTATTAGGTGTAATGCTGTCATGTCCCCATACCCTGACGAGGTGGTATTGGGAGTGTCCTAGCCTGGATTTCCTTCTGAGGGACTCCAGGGCAACTGCCTGGGACAAGTCACTTTTCACCTTCGCACACACCTTACGTAGGCCGCGGCAGTTTCTCAACCGCCAGCGAGGAGCAGGGAGTCCCTATTGTCCGAGTACTTGATCGCTCGAATATGGAATCCCCGGGCAAGCCAAAGCCAGTATGGCCGGGACTTACCACCCTTCCTAAGGGTTAAGTCACCCCATGTAAATAGCATGGTTTGTATTTCAGTTACGGAACAAATGACAAATTCGTAGACAATTTGTATTTTTCCTAACTATACAAACCTTAGCTATTTACAGTTATGTGCCCGCCAGCCCTGTCCCCCAAGATAAGTCCTACCTCTAAGTAAAGTGGAGTATTCTCCGGTGTGTGTGAGGGGGAGGGGTAGCTAGCTACCCCTCCCTACCCCCCGCTAACTAGCGGAGGGGTAGGAAACCCTCGTTAAAACTTTTATGGCTCGTCGTTTAGCTACGCCGAAGTAATTACCCCATGTAAATAGCTAAGGTTTGTATAGTTAGGAAAAATACAAATTATCTACGAATTTGTCATTTTTTAAGTAATAGATCTCAAAGAGTTGTTGTTGATTGGCACCATAGTGAGTATAGGAATGTGATATCCGGTGTTCCACAGGATAGTGTTCTTGGCCCATTACTTATACTATATACACATGACATGTGGTTTGGCCTAGAAAACAAGCTTGTTGCATATGCAGATGATGCTACTCTCTTTGCATCCATTCCATCCAATGAATGTAGATCTGGGGTTGGTGAATCCCTTAATAGAGATTTAGCTAAAATTAGTGCATGGTGCAAATTATGGGGTATTAAGTTGAATCCTAACAAAAAAAAAGTATGATTGTAAGTAGGTCAAGGACGGTGGCTCCTCAACATCCGGATCTCAGTATTGATAATGTTTCTTTAAATTTGTATGAATCTTTTAAAATTTTAGGTGTGATTCTCGACAGCAAATTTACTTTTGAGAAACACGTTAGGTCTGTGTCTTCTTCAATAGCACAAATAAAATTGGCTTATTGAGAAAGTCTTACAAGATTTTCGGTGATCAGTCTATTCTGAAGAAGTGTTGTAATTCTTTCATTCTACCTTGTTTTGAGTATTGTTCTCCTGTCTGGTCTTCAGCTGCTGATTCTCATCTTAATTTGTTGGACAGAAACTTACGGTCTATTAAATTTCTTATTCCTGATCTAGATATTAATCTTTGGCACTGTCGTTCAATTAGTTCATTATGCATGTTGCATAAGATTTTTCATAACTCTGACCATCCTTTACATTCAGATCTCCCTGGACAATTCTATCCTGTTTGTAATACTAGGCAGGCTGTTAATTCTAATAGCTAGGCCTTCTCCATCATAAGGCTCAATACTACACAGTATTCTAGAAGTTTTATTCCAGCTGTTACCAAGTTGTAGAATGATTTTCCTAATTGGGTAGTTGAGTCAGTAGAACTTCAAAAGTTCAAAGTTGGAGCAAATGTTTTTATGTTGACCAGGCTGACATGAGTCTTTTTATAGTTTATATATGACAGATCTGTTTTTGACGTTGTTAATAGTTTATATAGGACATATCTGTTTTGACGTTGTTACTGTTTATAGAATATATTGTTAATTTATTCGCATCATTTATTTATTTCTTTATTTCCTTTCCTCACTGGGCTATTTTTCCTTATTGGAGCCCTTGGGCTTATAGCATCTTGCTTTTCCAACTAGGGTTGTAGCTTAGCCAGTAATAATAATAATAATACCACTCTCTCCTGGTGTGTCCCTTTGCAATCACTGCCATTCTTTTTGTTTTTCTCTTTATCCTTCTATATTCCATAGTAACTCTGTTATCTTCTTCTCACCTTCTGGCTATAGTCTGCTCTTTACCGTAAGAACTGTTTAAACTTACCACTACCGTGTTTCTTTTTCCTCTTCTGGTTTACCACTTTCATTCCTACACATACCTGCTGCTTCTGACACCACAACCTCTTTCATAGCATCCTACATCTCTTCAGGCGATTCTAACGTTCCTATTACTTATCTCTATTACTCTTGAGCTCTCTTGCCATCAACAGATACATTTGTAATAACCTTACATTCCATATATGATAATTTTCTTGTCTACCTTACAAACCATATATATATATATATATATATATATATATATATATATATATATATATATATATATATATATATATATATATATATATACATCATCATCTCCTCTTACGCTTATTAACGCAAAGGGCCTCAGTTAGATTTCGACAGTCGTCTCTATCTTGAGCTTTTAAATCAATACTTCTCCATTCATCATCTCCTACTTCACGCTTCATAGTCCTCAGCCATGTGGGCCCGGGTCTTCCAACTCTTCTAGTGTCTTGTGGAGCCCAGTTGAAAGTTTAGTGAACCAATCTCTCTTGGGGAGTACGAAGAGCATTCCCAAAGCATCTCCATCTACCCCTCACCATGATATCATCCACATATGGCACTCGATAAATCTCTCTTATCTTATAGTTTAATTTCTAATCCTGCCATTCAACTCCAAATATTCTTATAAGGGCTTTGTTCTCAAATCTACAAAATTGGTTGGATATTGTTTCATTGTTATACCACGACTCTTGTCGATACAATAACACCAATTTGACTCAACTGATATATAGTTATTTGTATATGTAATTTCAAGCAATTTGATTTCCAAATTTTACTTAACCTAGCCATTGTCTGTTTTTTTTTCAATCTTTAATTAAACTCCAATTATAAAGAGGCCGTACTGGAGGTCATGGTTCCTAAATATTTAAATTCTACCTCGTTAATCCTTTCTCCTTCCAATGATATTTCATCTTCCATTGCATATTCCGTTCTCATCTTTTTTTTTTTTTTTTTTTTCAATTTATTTTGAGTCGAACCTCATGTGATATCTCATGCATTTTGGTAAGCAAAGAAATTTTATTTGATGAACCACTTCCGACTTCATGGTTGGGAAAATAGTGTTTGTCGTTATGATTACTGTTTTAATTAACAAATCGTAATTATTGATGTCTGGTAATTTTTGTCTCATCAATCCAATTTTGCTTTCTTAAACCTTTAACAAATGCTTGCTAGTTTTATTAAGCCTACCACAATATTCATTTAGGAATGATAAAGACGTAAACAAGAAATATATCTATTTTCAGTTGCATAATCTACGTGAACAATTTAACGAAGCTATACTTTTACGGATTGAAAGAAAATGGTTAAGCTCGTAGATGACAGAAAATTGATATGGTAACAGTAACTAAGCTAAATTATTCAACGTAACAACATGTAAGCAAATTTGTTTAGTATATTTCTAGTGATACATTTGAGTTTGTTCTTCAAAAATAGGTTGGAAAAATTATCACATACTTTAGGATGTTTTATGTTCGTGTTTTCTTAAATATTAATCGTCAATAATCAGTTAATAAAGTTAATAAACGAAGACGGTCGTCGTTTGCACATTCATTTAAAATGTACTGTTGTTTATGAAAACAGTTTTGCCGAAAAAATTCCACAATAGTTACTAGTGCACGTACACTACATGCTAATATTGTTCCTATGCCTTGTAAACGCAATCCACCGTTTATTCCGGTATATCATGCATTTATGGACGTGTTATATATTAAGACTGCTTATACTCCACTTGCTATCAACTTAGTGGCAATTTTGGTAGGTTGCGGTAGATGGAGTTGCAGTAGTCAATCCTGGTATAAGTATCTCGACGGCCATTCTCTCTTATTCTAGCACTTCCGAATGATATACCCATTTTGCCAAATACGAATTTGTTTGCTCATGGTCAATACCCATTTTGCCAAATACTAATTTGTTTGCTCATGGTCAAATCAATTAAAAAAAACAAGAAAATTTTTCATGGAACTTCCATCGATCTCACATTTCCTGACCAAACCAATAAACTCAACCGTCTTGATACTTCTATAAGGATCTCTGTACTTCCTGCGCTTCACGTGCTGTAGAAACTATCTTTACAGTATTAGCCTCATTTCATGTAAGCATATCCCTGTTTGGAACTCAAACTGCTCTGGCTTAATCAAGTGAATAATGTACTTCAGCAATTGTATTTGGGAGAGTCCGGCTCACAACCCATGTTTAGTATTTGAGTGTCACACGCAAGAGGGGACATTAATGCAGTTTGTTAATTAGGCAGAACCATCAAACTGTATCTTTGTTTAAGTTTATTAAAGCCCCATACTGGAGGTTTGGCCATAGCTTATGTGACAAGTTTGGCTAGTTACTCTCGTAACAAAAAACCCTAATTGCATATAGCAAGATTAATATTTTTTGCCTATTGTTATCGAGACCCTTTACCCAGTAGATAAGGATATTCAACTGTAGTAACGTTGCCCCGGTGGTTTATGTATGAAATTGAATTATCCAATACGAAGTCTCATTGGTGTATAAATAATTCAAGTTACAGATCGAGTACCCTTGCAAGTAATCAGCACAGATCGGGCTATATATGATAAGAGCTGAATTGCTACTTCATGTAGTAAAGACCTAAAACTTTAAAATAAAGTTCTAACTATAAAGTTTAGTTTCAACATGCAATCAAGAGCTTAAATCTTCATTAAATGTGTTTATTCTATTAAAATCTTTAATATAGTCTTTTGGCACAACTATTTCCCAGCTTCAACTCTTGTGCTTACAGTAAGATGCATTTCAAACTATGGCTCTTAATAAGCTGTACTGGCTTTTTTTTTTTTGCTCTTTTAGTAAGCTGTAATGCCTTTGAATTTGTAATAAAACCAAGGTTATGCCTAACTACCCCCAGGTTTAATAAAATATTAAAAGGTAGATATTGGAATTTATTGTAGAAGACAGGAAGAGAGACTTACACATCAAGTAATGAGCAAAGTTTATTTCAAGTAGACTTAAAGAGCGCCGTTAAGTTTTAACCCTGGTAACATTTTACATAAATTTAACATAGCTGTAGGAAGTGGGGTATGCGAAGTATATCACCTCTTTCCTCAAGTGCAAAATACACTCTTGTTAAAAGTCTGGCCTCCTCTATATCGTCGAAATACTAGTCCTCCAACAGTATTATTACAGTCTCACGCTTTACCGTCAAGAAAAGGCACGTGGTCTTGGCCCTTAGCTGCCGCCACAGACTTCATTCCCATTATCCTTCTTGTAGCCCACAACCTCTCCTGCCTTAGGTTGGGTAAAGGCGAGAGATCTGCCCATTCTGAGATGATGCAGGCGTGTGCCTCCCATTAGTCTTATGTGCCCAGGGCAGAGCCAAACTAATGTCACAGCTGGATGAGTAACAGGTAGAATATAATTTGCACAAAAACGTTGAAGCAAGAATCATAAGAGGCATGTGATCATTTTGGCCACAAGCCACCCCGCAGGCCACCCCGCAGGATGTAGCGTCTTGCAGAATTAAGTCAGCTGCGCACGTCGCTTTTTCAGTCACAGGTACTTCCTATTCATTAATCGCACCAGCAATAACATATGGGCTTTGTGATGGCTTTACATCGAACTCGGGTTGCTGAGGACCGTTTCCACGTTCCTCGAGAGATCTTCCCTGTCACTAAAGTACTGGAGGTATCCTGTAATTGAGTAAAAACATTTATCACAAAATAACCTAATACAATCAAATTATATAAATAGATGAATGCTTAAACTCCCTTTTATCAGAAGTAAAAAGTTAAATTACTATCTTAATTAGCCTATGGTCTCATTAAAACATTTATCACCACATAGGATATTTGAGAAGTCTTAAGTTCATAGTTTGAACAGGCTTGAACCCTGTTTTTAAGTTTAAGGAGGAACTTCTTTCGACCCTTATTACATCATTGAACAATATTTACTCTAGTAACGTTAGTTTGAACAGGCTTGAACCCTGTTTTTAAGTTTAAGGAGGAACTTCTTTCGACCCTTATTACATCATTGAACAATATTTACTCTAGTAACGTAATTCTGAGGCGAACTGGAGGTTTAACATTAATAAAGTACTAGCCTGGAATACGCTATAAGATGACACGGCCAAACTCTAGAGCACAAAGTTGACATTAATAAAATAATTTGTACAGCCATTAAATTCTGAAAAAAAAAAAAAATTGAAAAAACAGACCCACTAAAAAGATTCCCCCATTTGCCTTACTAAATAAATTCCTAATATACGAACTATATTTGTAATATCCCCGTGACAAATTCTATATATTAAGTTACACCAACCAAAAAACATTGAGTTTTGTATCACAAAAGCACATTAAATAACCAAGCACCAAAGAAGTAAATACTTTTAAACCTACAATGACCAACTGTTGGTGACTACCAGAATGTGAGTGGGAATAATGTTCCTGGTATATTTATACAGCCACTGGTAACCTAACAAGGACAGATGATAAGTTGTGTTTCAACTTTCACTGATCATAAAACGAGAGGGAGAAAGTGTATGAGAAAGTGCCCTCTATTGTCTGGTTTATTTTTCTTAAAAAACAAAACAAAACAAAAAACAATGCTGTATGAACTCAAGGAAAATATCCAACTATTTTCTTGAACCAAATGTTGTTCCTTTTCTTTGTACCAGATTTCGCTATTTTCTTCAATACTGAAATATTTTTGTTTGACGGGATTTACCTTAAGTTTGAAAAAAAAAATGGTATTAATTTTCGTATTATCATTAGCCTTGGAATAATTCCTAACAAAATGCTTCCATATAATCTACTTTCAGTTGAACGTTTTCCTTATTCTACATATTAGTTTTAGAACGTTCCTTTAGTCTCCTAACTTGTTAAAGTTCCCCATATTAAATCCTTAAAGGCCCAAATACACTCACTCATGTTTGTACAATGGCCGTGTTTGTGAAAGCATATCCTTTATGAGTGAGTGTGATTGAATGTTTGAAATACACTCAATCACACCCACTCACAAAGGATGTGCTTGCACAAACACTGATATTGTGCAGTCATGAGTTCCAGTGTAGTTGGCCCGTTAGGAACGCCTCTTTATTCCATAGTTTTGGTTAGAATTTCCCACCTTTTATTATTCAAGTTAGAGCGCTCTAATTTTCTGTAATTCAATGTAGCTATCCTATATTCCACAGTTCTCTTAAAGATATTACATGGATACTGTATGTCTCAGAAGGTTTTGCAAGAAAAAAAATCCTTATATTACAATATAATTGTGAATGACAAATATTCTTCAAAGCCAAGGCTATTTTTAAAGGTAATATATAAAAAAAGTCATAATCATGCGAAAACAAAATCTAGATGGCGCTTTTGGTCTTCCAAGGATAACTACAAAGAAAAAATAAGACCTCTATAGGAAATGATGTCTTCGTCAATTTTGTATCCTTGTTCGCTTGGCTCGTCTCGCTAACAGCCATCTGTTGGCCTTTTGAAGACCATCGTTTGCCGAAGAAACACGTTGTGAAGAAATGCTGGTATGTTGGGTTTTAACTTTTTTTTTTTTTTTTTTTTTTTTTTTTTTTTTTTTTTTTTTTTTTTTTTTTTTTAGGAAATATTCAGCCGAGTGTTATCACGAAAGTATTTGGCGTGCTTCAATGTTTTTTTTTTTTTAATGCCAAGACTTTCAAATTGTAGAATTCATGTTAATTTATTTCACGCTACTTTTTACCGCGGTGATCAATTTCAAAATAAATATTGTCGCTGTACGGCATTACTGTCTCCTACAATCGGCTATTATAGTCCAAAGCCATAAATCTAGTCTAGTGTAATATCCTTGCACGGGCAAGTTTTAAGTAAATAACCCTTGAAGCCAGTCATACGACATTGAACGACATTGAAAACTTATTTGAGCAGGACAAATAAAAAATGTTCGAATATATTTAGTGTATCTCCGTTGGGATTATAAGTATCAAAATTATGCAAAACAATAGCCTATAGTTAGAGGGAAGCTGTATAACACCATCTCTCGGACTTTAGACAAACTTCACTTTAATATTAAGTAATGATTTATAAAATCCTTTGGGGGAAACCGTACACCTCTCAAATTTTAGGGTGGTAATCGGTGAATTGCCTAACTACTTGGAATTTTCGTATAAACTTCGCTCAAGATTATGGCATGTTTTATATATCAAATTCGTATATTGCCTATGTTAAACTTTTAACTGCAGTATGAAGTATCAAATGTTGGAAGGAAGTTTAGTTTTTATCGAAGGTCCCGAAAACAGGCCGGGTTATCAAGTAATGTATTATTATACTTTATTAAGTATTGAGAGAGAGAGAGAGAGAGAGAGAGAGAGAGAGAGAGAGAGAGAGAGAGAGAGAGAGAGAGAGAGAGAGCGCATCGTATAATGATTTATATTCGGTATTCAAGATCAAAAACCCCACAAATAAAAACCAATTGTTTGGGAATAATAATAATAATAATAATAATATTAACTACAACAACAACAACAGAACGAGCAACAACTACATCACTAAGCCTATAAAAGATGGGGATGGTGACAAACTATTTTGGTGTAAAGAGCCAAATAGTACTGTTGCACTTGCGTAAGGATAAATTTAGTAATATACTTCTCATTACTAAGCTTGAATAGTCAAATTTTCCCCAAATCGATTAAAACTTTTTTTTAAACCTAAAACCACTGACGTCTGAGAATACTTGTGATGGGATATCTCGAACAACTGTACGGAAGGTTACTAGAATTCTTGAATGAGGTCGCCTCCATAGCAGTTTTAAATTAATCAGTGCTATAAAACTTATGCCCGAGGAATCTTGGAATCTGGAGATGTCATAATCTTATGAATTATAACCAATAGCGAATTTTCTTTACCAATCGCTCAATCTTGTGCATTTTGGAAATATCCATAATGGTATGGAGAAAAGTCGTAATTTATCGTTCATATAGTTATAAAATACCTTCGTATTGGGTATAATCCTAGATGGCCTTTGTTTGACGCATTTTGGAGATTTCTTAGTTTCCCGTAAGTTTGTCAATTTCTCAATGTACCGGAAATTATACCAATGGTAGTTTTATCAAGTATTAATTTCCTTTGATTTTTTTTTAGAAGTTTGATATAAAATCTTTGGATGTGAACAGCATTAAAAAGGGTATGGTGCCAGGTAAATTCATAAAAAAATATAACGAAAATATAGCTATGATTTCTGCTAGAATAATGCTGCATCGGAAATTTACATGAAGGTTAGTCAATTTTATGCCACAGCTTTTTCGTAATCACTCAAAATAGTACTAAAACCAATTTAATACATTAATTTTACCTTCTTTCAAAATAATGCAAATAACGCACGTGTTTATAACTTTAATATAGTCACCTCGAATAGCTATAGCGTATAGGCTGTGATTATGAAAGTGCAACTGGTCACGAACTTTCAATACAGGAAATATGTTCTAAGCTTCTATAGAAGCAGTGATCTCACGCTGTACTGAAGGCATTATCGAAATTTTTAGTTATAGGCCCCTATTTATACCTAGAATTTAGCATATTTTAATGTCCCATTTCATTCCTGATACTGCTAAACTCCATTTAAATTTTACCAGGTTTTCGCATTATCAGTTTTGTTTCCTGCTATTCCAGTAATTTATTACTAGCCAAGCCAGAATGCCAAGTTTTCTTCAAATTTAGTATAATTAACGAAGTATACATTTAAAGTTATAGCTGCTTTTTTTATCCTATACAGTAAGGGAACCCTACTCTACAAGACCTTGTCATGTCGTATGCATTTTAAGACCCCCAGCATTTCACAGCATATTGCTCGTTTGTCAAATCCACCCTTTAAAGGATAAAAAAAAATCTTAATTCTGTACAATAGCTCGACCAGCAAGTTATGAATTTAAGTACTTCCACTAAAACGAGGGAAGTGCAAGGTATAGTTTGATATATAAAGGTGAGCGGCGCTAGGTCTAGAAGTGGTTTATAAATCAAAATTAAATTTGACCCATCAAATAAGTGCTTTCTCTAAAAAGAGGGAAGTTCAAGGTTTATTTTGATATATATAAATGAGCGGCGGTAGGTCTAGAAGTTTTATAAATCAAAATCAAATTTGACAGGCCAGAGAAAAAAAAAAAAAAAACTGAGTCCCCCGACTTCATAACTCTCTCAAATTCTTATGACTGAGCTCTTGTTTGTTCTTTCGTACGTTAAAAATTGTCATTATTACATACTGTATTCTACGTAGCAAGACGTCACCCAAACGTCATAGTTTTTAACTAGTGATGATTATCCACATTTTACTATTTTAACTACTCACGTGACTTGAATACCTAATCAGCCGAGTTTTACTAGGAAACTAATATTTTTTGACACTTATCATCGCTAATTTTTCGTCTGAGAGCCAAGGAGGAATGTGAACCCTCAACTTCTGGTGCTGTTTCTCATTTACCATCTACTTGACATAAATTTGTGTATTTTCTCAAGATTTTCTCCCCCAAGTTCTTGTATCAATTATTCAAATATTTTTTTTACACTATTGTGGAAACATCGAAAGAATAAGTACTGCCAAGATCACGGTGTTATTAAAAGTGAAATATCTATTTGTCCCACCTGTAGTTCCAAGTGCCGATTTGATATTAACAAAAAACATTTCGATGTAACAAAAGTAGTTTTATTGAAAAAAAAAAGGGAGTAGTTTTTACATACCCACTTTTAAGGAACTTGGTTGAAAGGTCGCATTTATATATAGAATCTAATTTATTTGTATAAAGTTAGTTAAACTGTTAACTTTTTTAAGATTAATTTAGTATCTCACAAAACTCTACACGATTGCTCATTCATTGGTGAGTATTGGATATTGAGTCGCAAAGGTGCAGCTCGCCCTTACCCTCCAACCTAAATACGCAAAGGGTTTTAGGTTCTTATATTTGATATGGATTTGTAAGGGGGGTCGCAGGGGGTTATTCTGGGAATATATGGATTTTTGTATATAATTTAGTATCTAAAAGTTTTTAAAGCACCAGGTTATTCCAGAGTATGAGACTGGCTTAACCTTTTGTCGTGTAGCGGAATTTCGTGGTAATGTATTTAATTGCTAGTTTGTTATAGGGTACTAAACTTTTGTGGTGCCAGTCAGCCTTGTTCGTGGGGCTTTATTTTATTCCCAAGTTTCTGCAATCTTTTTGTTTTAAAAAACAAATTTCATTTTTTTAGGGTTCAAAAATTCTTCCCAAATTTGCCAATAAAATTTTATTTCGTCAACATAAAATACTTTGCCAGAAATGGTACGTTTGTAAGTTTTGTCAGGTTTGGCTTGAAGTAGAGAAAGACATACATAAACAAAAAAGTTGAACAGTATCTGTTAAATACTAATTATTGAAATTTGGGTTGGAGACTTACACAAGGTCTAACTAAATGTTCATGGGTGTTTTAATTCTTCTATGAACTTGCTTTTTCCCATTTGTATGGGGTAAGCATGATTGCCTTCTTTTGAAGGATTTGGCTTTGGGGTAGACCGTAGTCTCTATTGGCTGCCCTGCCTGACATAGATATAATAATTTGTAAGTTACTGTATGGTTGCGATTTGTTTGAAGTGTGTTTTACAGTAAGCAGACAGTTTTTGCTATAGCTATACTATTTTAGGGTTTTGATCCCGTGAAATTAACATATTGGAGCTTGATGCTTATTAAGATGTAGATGAAAATGGGGTTAGCATTTTCTGTTGCCAATTAGAAAGAATTTTTGGCTGCTTTTGGGAAACTTAAGTTTGAGGTACGACTTTCGTGGTCTTTCTCTCTCGTCCACTATCTTCTCTATTTTGGGAAACTAACTCTTTTTGGCTGCTGTTGGGAAACTTTAAGTTTGGGGTACGACTTTCGTGGTCTTTCTCTCATCCACCATCTTTTCTATTTTGGGAAACTGACTCTTTTTGGCTGCTGTTGGGAAACTTTAAGTTTGGGGTACGACTTTCGTGGTCTTTCTCTCATCCACCATCTTCTCTATTTTGGGAAACTGACTTTTTGGCTGCTGTTGGGAAACTTCAAGTTTGAGGTACGACTTTCGTGGTCTTTCTCTCATCCACTATCTTCTCTATTTTGGGAAACGACAAATACTCTTTTTGGCTGCTGTTGGGAAACTTTAGTTTGAGGTACGACTTTCGTGGTCTTTCTCTCATCCACTATCTTATCTACTTTGGGAAACTAACTCTTTTTGGCTGCTGTTGGGAAACTTTAGTTTGAGGTACGACTTCGTGCTCTTTCTCTCATCCACTATCTTCTCTATTTTGGGAAACGACTAATACTATTTTTGGCTGCTGTTGGGAAACTTTAGTTTGAGGTACGACTTCGTGCTCTCTCTCATCCACTATCTTATCTACTTTGGGAAACGACTAATACTCTTTTTGGCTGCTGTTTGGAAACTTTAGTTTGAGGTACGACTTTCGTGGTCTTTCTCTCATCCACTATCTTCTCTATTTTGGGAAACGACTAATGCTCTTTTTGGCTGCTGTTGGGAAACTTTAGTTTGAGGTACGACTTCGTGCTCTTTCTCTCATCCACTATCTTCTCTATTTTGGGAAACGACAAATACTCTTTTTGGCTGCTGTTGGGAAACTTTAGTTTGAGGTACGACTTCGTGCTCTCTCTCTCATCCACTATCTTATCTACTTTGGGAAACTAAGACTCATTAAACTATCTCCCTCAGAAGCCACATCAGAGATGGTTGCAAAATTTGTTCTACGTACACCACCATTATTCCATTATTTTAAAGTTCAATGCCAGATGGCCAAATAACTAATACTAATAGAAATAGTACTGTAATAACTATGGTAGCTCGAGCCTTGAATTTCTTAATTATAATTTTATATTTGCTTGGAGATCGAATTTCTTTAATTATTCGTCCTTGTTTTAAAACTGAGTTACTCTTATTTGCTATTATGTAATTTTTGCGGTTTTTCCTAACTGGATATCCTTCCCATTTGGGTTGCAGCTTGGCTAACATTACAAATACAGGAAAATAAAAACACTTATATCAAATTTGTATTCTAAAAATCTTTTTGGATATAATTATTGACAAAATTTTTTAGTTTAATTTGATTTAAAGATTCCTCATCTATGACTAATTTTTGTCAGATTGAAGTACATTTTTTACAAGTACCCTTAAACCCACCATTAGAACCCACCATTAGAATAAAAACTTAGGTACGTAGGTCTTAGCTTGTGCCCAAATAACTTCAGGTTATATTGGCTATAGTATGGGAAGAGACGAATAACATTGTGACCAATTACTATTGTAGTTTTATTGATAACGCATGTACTATATATCGCGAATGTGCTTTTCTGTTTTTTTTAAGGTTTATCTAATATTGCTGAGTGAGATGCATTATTCATTACAATTGTTAGATGGTGCGATAATTGGTAACAATTGCTCACGGAACCATTATTCAAATGCGTAACTGTTTGACTCATATTTTTTGCGCTGAATATTTTTATGTATGGGAAACAAATTCTCCTTTGGGTTATTAGGTTAGATATGTAAAACTGAGCCTCCCTCTTTAACCGTCGGGATTTTAATTCCTGTTAAACTTTTATGGTTTTTATTTTGTTTTCGAAAATTCTTGTTCTGAGCTCTAGATCGAATAGTTTTATTAAACTTTCACCCATTCACTTTTACATACCTAAATCCATAGTTCTTCTTATATTCTTGACTATCCGTGAAGCCAATATTTCGAGAACTTTTAAAGCTTTTTCTTTAATAATTGACTTGATGTATGAAAAAGCAGATCCATCTATTAATCAGTTTAGAATATCTAGACTTTGCATTAATTCCGATTGAATTTTTAACTTTAGATATTGTCGAAATGCAGATAGATTTTGAGGAAACTAAGTTTGCTGTTTTGGTATGAGATCTCATTCATGGCGTGATCTCAGAAATTATTCTTGCTTTGATAATCGATCTCAATATTTTTAATAGGAAAAAGAGAATAAGAAATCTAATGGTTCTTGCTTTGCCATGTGCTCACTTCGCTCGCGAAAAAATGAAAACAAAGCTCCATATGTACTGGTAAACAGTAGTGTTGGGTGTCGCATGCTAACATCAGTGATTGATTATTCTTAAATAATTATTCCAAGCTTATATTTTTAGCAAATCTTAGGGTTCTTGCTTCGCCTTAAAGTGAAGTGAGATCGCTAGTATTAGGTGAGTTCGCGTACAAAAGCAAAAGCACGACTTTGAGATCGCTTACCAAACAGACCCAACCAGTCCATTTGAGGAACACTACTAGTGGTTGGTGTTTCTTTGCGTTCGTAGAATTTAAGTATTGTTCTTCGTAGACACATTTTTAGAATAGCCTTTAAATTTCTTTCCAGATTGGTGTTCCTGTTTCCTTTGTAAATCATTCGTATGGGACTAAAACAGCCATGCTGAATTGAAGGAAGCATGAATCTGTCTGCGTAGTCAAGTTAAGTATAACGTCAAAGGTGAACTAATACTCGAAGCTTAGCTTAAAAGTTAACGTAATTTCAGGCTGTTCTTTTTAGAAAAAATGGACAGAATAGATTGTTCGTATGAAGTTTTTAATCACAAAGAATTCAAGCTTAGAACAGTAATGGTAGACAAGTTTTAAAGACACGGCTAAGTAAATAGCTAATTAAGATTTATTTATACTTTAGTTTTTGTTTGAAACGCTTATGGCTCATAATGTTCCATCAAGCTGTTTGATCAAACTCATACATTTGTTCTGCAGATACAGTAGTACCTTTTTGCTAAATCTCAGTAGTTGGCAAATTTCACTTTCCAGCAATTTTAACTATTTTACAAGTTTAGCTGGTATTTTATTTTTTATAGGTTTCCATTTAGCCTGAAAGGTTTGATACCTACATAAATATGAATGTTAGACAGCGTGAATGTTAAGACAAATATTTTCTTTACATTTTGGTGATTTTAAACTTCAATGAAGTCTTAATCAGTTCACTAGTTCCATTTTCCCATTTTCTTGAGGGTCTTTGCTATGTCCCATCTGTCCCTAGTTGCACACTATCCAAAACCACCTTAACTTCAGATTCCACTTTCATCCATCTTGTCCAATCATTCAAATTTTAAATCTTTTAATATTGCAGGGTTCATTACAGTTCCATTTAGGTGAATGGCCTACCAGGCCCCAGCTCCGGGCTATGTAGCCCAAATGAATAGATAAAATTAGTTGCGTTGAGTTTAATATTTTGATTATTCACTAAGTATTGATAATTTTTTCCTTTGAAGAAACTATAATCAAATTATGATATACATTGAAGTATTTTATAATTTAGGTTGCGATTTTCTAGAAATTAAATCCCACCAAAGTTCAGATTGGTTTGATGTAAAATTTTTACTGGGGAAGTTAGATCCTTTTGGTTCTATGGTGATAATTTTTTAAAGTGTAATTAGACTAAATTATCTGATTTTAATTATATTTTTAATTTGAAATTTGTATGAAACTCTGGCTTTAAAAACTTTGGCTGAAATCTATAAACCTTTGATACTTATACAGCGACTAAACTCTTGTCTGTAGCTCTTTGAAATACTATACCATGCCGTGAATGTTTGAAATAAGAGCCCAAGTCTGCTATAAATTTGAAACTTAAATTTTTATAGCGAATTAGTGTAATACTCTTAACATTTTTCACATTTGATACTGTTATGTTGTAATGCCAAATCTACATTTCTACATAAAGTGAAGTGAGATCGCTAGTATTAGGTGAGATCGCGTACAAAAGCGAAAGCACGACTTTGAGATCGCTTACCAAAAAGACCCAACCAGTCCAATTGAGCAATACTACTAGTGGTTGGTGTTTCTTTGCGTTCGTAAAACTTATTGTTCGTCGTAGACACCTTTTAGAATAACCTTTAAGTTTCTTTCCAGATTGGTGCTGCTGTTTGCTTTGTTAGTCATTCGTATGGGACTAAAACAGCCGTGCTGAATTGAAGGAAGAGGTGTTTTAAGCATGAATCTGTCTGCGTAGTCAAGTTAAGTATAACGTCAAAGATGAACTAATACTCGAAGCTTAGCTTAAAAGTTAACGTAATTTCAGGCTGTTCTTTTTAGAAAAAATGGACAGGATAGATTGTGTTCGTATGAAGTTTTTAATTACAAAGAATTCAAGCATAGAACAGTAATGGTAGACAAGTTTTAAAGACTAGGCTGAGTAAATAGCTAATTAAGATTTATCCTTAAGTTAGTTTTTGTTTGAAACGCTTATGGTTCATAATGTTCCATCAAGCTGTGTTTTATCAAATTCATACATTTGTTTAGCAGATACAGTAGTACCTTTTGCTAAATCTCAGTAGTTGGAAAATTTCTTTCCAGCCATTTTAACCATTTACAAGCTTAGCTGGTATTTTATTTTTTTATAGGTTTCTATTTATCCTGAAAGGTTTGATACCTACATAAATATGAATGTTAGACAGCGTGAATATTTTAAGACAAATATTTTCTTTGCATTTTGGTAATTTTAAACGTTAATGAAGTCTTAATCAGTTCACTAGTTCCATTTTCCCATTTTCTTGAGGGTCTTTGCTATGTCCCATCTGTCCCTAGTTTTGCACAATCCAAAACCACCTTAACTTTAGATTCCACTTCTTTCATCCATCTTGTTGTCCAATCTTTCAAATTTTAAATTTTTTTAATATTGCAGGGTTCATTACAGTTCCATTTAGGTGAATGGCCTACCAGGCCCCAGCTCCGGGCTATGTAGCCCAAATGAATAGATAAATTAGTTGGGTTGAGTTTAATATTTTGATTATTCACTAAGTATTGATAATTTTTTCCTTTGAAGAAACTTTAATCAAATTATGATATACATTGAAGTATTTTATATAGTATTTTAGGTTGCGATTTTGTAGAAATTAAATCGCACCAAATTTCAGATTGGTTTGATGTAAAATTTTTACTGGGGAAAGTTTGATCATTTTGTTTCTATGGTGATAATTTTTTAAAGTGTAATTAGACTAGATTATCTGATTTGAATTATATTTTTAATTTGAAATTTGCTTAAAACTCTGGCTTTAAAAACTTTAGCTGAAATCAATAAACCTTTGATACTTATACAGCTACTAAGTTCTTGCCTGTAGCTCTTTGAAATGCTATACCATGGCATAAATGTTTTAATAAGAGCCAAGTCTGCTATAAATTTGAAACTTCAATTTTTATATCGAATTAGTGTAATACCTAAATCCATAGTTTTTTAGATTTTTTACTATCCGTGGAGCCAATATTTCGAGAACTTTTAAAGCTTTTTCTTTAATAATTGGCTTGTGTGAAAAAGCAGATCCATCTATCTATTAATCAGTATAAAGTATCTAGACTCTAAGTCTGCATTAATTTTGATTGAAATTTTAACTTAATATTGTCTAAATGCAGATAGATTTTGAGGAAACTAAGTTTGCTGTTTTGGTATGCGATCTCATTCATGGCGTGATCTCAGAAATTATTCTTGCTTTGATAATCTATCTCAATATTTTAATAGGAAAAAGAGAATAAGAAATCTAATGGTTCTTGCTTCGCGTTGCGCTCACTTTGCTCGCGAAAAAATAAAAAACAAAGCTCCATATGCACTGGTAAACAGTAGTGTTGGGTGTCGCATGCTAACATCAGTGAATGATTATTCTTAAATAATTATTCCAAGCTTATATTTTTAGCAAATCTTAGGGTTCTTGCTTCGCCTTAGTGAAGTGAGATCGCTAGTATTAGGTGAGATCGCGTACAAAAGCAAGAGCACGACTTTGAGATCGCTTACCAAACAGACCCAACCAGTCCATTTGAGGAACACTACTAGTGGTTGGTGTTTCTTTGCGTTCGTAGAATTTAAGTATTGTTCGTCGTAGACACCTTATAGAATAACCTTTAAATTTCTTTCCAGATTGGTGCTGCCGTTTGCTTGGTAAATCATTCGTATGGGACTAAAACAGCCGTGCTGAATTGAATGAAGGTGTCTTGAGCATGAATCTGTCTGCGTAGAGTCGTTAAGTATAACATCAAAGATGAACTAATACTCGAAGCTTCTCGTCTTGAGCATGAATCTGTCTGCGTAGTCAAGTTAAGTATAACGTCAAAGATGAACTAATACTCGAAGCTTAGCTTAAAAGTTAACGTAATTTCAGGCTGTTCTTTTTAGAAAAAATGGACAGGATAGATTGTGTTCGTATGAAGTTTTTAATTACAAAGAATACAAGCATAGAACAGTAATGGTAGACAAGTTAAGACTAGGCTGAGTGAATAGCTAATTAAGATTTATTTATCCTTAAGTTAGTTTTTGTTTGAAACGCTTATGGCTCAATGTTCCATCAAGCTGTGTTTTATCAAACTAATACATTTGTTCTGCAGATACAGTAGTACATTTTTGCTAAATCTCAGTAGTTGGAAAATTTCTTTCCAGCCATTTTAACCATTTACAAGTTTAGCTGGTATTTTATTTTTGATAGGTTTCCATTTAACCTGAAAGGTTTGATACCTACATAAATATGGATGTTAGACAGCCTGAACATTTTAAGACAACAAATAGGTTCTTTGTATTTTGGTAATTTTAAACTTTAATGAAGTCTTTAATCAGTTCACTAGTTCCATTTTCCCATTTTCTTGAGGGTCTTTGCTATGTCCCATCTGTCCCTAGTTGCACACTATCCAAAACCACCTTAACTTTAGATTCCACTTCTTTCATCATCTTGTCCAATCTTTCAAATTTAAAATTTTTTAACATTGCAGGGTTCATTACAGTTCCATTTAGGTGAATGGCCTACCAGGCCCCAGCTCCGGGCTATGTTGCCCAAATGAATAGATAAAATTAGTTGCGTTGAGTTTAATATTTTGATTATTCACTAAGAATTGATAATTTTTCCTTTGAAGAATCTGTAATCAAATTATGATATACATTGTAGTATTTTATATTATTTTAGGTTGCGATTTTGTAGAAATTAAATCGCACCAAATTTCAGATTGGTTTGATGTAAAATTTTTACTCAGGAAAGTTTGATCCTTTTGTTTCTATGGTGATAATTTTTTTTAAGTGTAATTAGTCTAAATTATCTGATTGGAAGTATATTTTGAATGAAATTTGTGTAAAACGCTGGCTTTAGAAACTTAGGTGAAATCTCTTAACCTTTGATACTTAATACAGCGACTAA
>NC_090761.1:62976548-63046548 GCF_036898095.1 Palaemon carinicauda | reverse complement strand
TATTGTAGGAGATTGTAATGTCAAATTGAACAGGTTTCTGAAATGTGTTCACTACAATTTTAATGACTTTAAAATGATCAAATTTGTCATGTATTGTGTAATTTGAGTTGTGAAAATGTGTAAGGATATTGACTTAAATTTCGTTAAGAATGTATGAGTTTTCAAGTTAATGTGAAAATAGTGACTATTGCTGAATTTAAAAAGTCAATGAAAATCCAAATATTGTAAATATTAATTTATTTAGTTAATGTTAAATGTACTTTTTAGAAAAGTGGGGGTTTTGTTAATCTTGCAATTCAGTGCTTTCTATTACACTTGAGATACCCGAGCTCTCTGAAAAGGGGTCCAGCTGGGATTATAAATGTCCTAAGTTATCTGATTGCTACCATTTTTGTCCATGACATAAAGAAGGTTTAAAGAACTGCCGTAGTCATTTTTAGAAGAAATGTGTAATAAATTTTCGAATATCTTCCTGTTCGGATAGTTTAGGTTGAGGTTTTTTTTTTTTTTTTTTTTTTTTTTTTTTTTTTTTTTTTTTTTTGTAGTTAGACAAGTTTATTTAGGGTATTACTGCTATAAATTTGTGTAAAGGAATAGTTAACATCGTACTAGAAAGCTTGCTTTCCATTTAAGTTTAATCTGCTGTGAAAGTAGTTTTAGTTAATGGATTTCTAAAATTAGGGAGAGAGGCCCAGACTAAGTTTGACTTCTAGTAGATTTAATTTTATCTATATACTGTGATCCCTTTCTGAGTGGGGATACCTCAACATGGTGAGGGGTTTGCGTATCGCCATGATCAGTAAAGCTGTACTAGTCTGTGCCACCTATACTAGGTTGATTTGCGGATAGAGATCAGTCTCCCACCATCCAGTCCGCAGTGGCCAGTCTGGTGATGAAAATGGCCAAACCCCAGACACTACTAGGACATGTCAGTCCTTTGAGCTGCAGTGGACTAGAAACTGCTGCATTTGTAGTTTTTGTTGTATATACTGTGATACTGATGTACAGGAATGTATGTTGTGTATCGATTTGCAAAAGTAGCTGATCTGAATTTTTGTTTTTTTCTAAAAGCACATGCTAATAACATGTAAGGCATGGTCTGATAAGCCTCTAAAGCTCTTAAAAAAAATTTTAAGTATAGAGATTTTATAGTTATATAATAAATTATAACCATTAACATTTCTTTTAATATTACCAACACAGATTTAAATATAAATAATTTGGATATGTTCATTGGCTATGCATTCATTCCTTCCTCTGGACAATACCAAAATCTTGTTCAATTAACTGGAAGCTTGATGCCCGCTCTGATCTGCTAATGTCCAGTTCCCCAATGTAAACTCAATGTTAATTCCAGTATCTTAAATGTTTTGTGCTTTAACTACAGTTAGCTTGCGACAAAATTTTTCAATTTTATATCTTAAATGTTTTGTGCTTTAACTACAGTTAGCTTGCAACAAAATTTTTCAATTTTATATCAAATGTTTTGTGCTCTAACTACATTTAGCTTGCGACAAAATTTTTCAATTATATATCTTTGAAAATTCTTAAAATATTGAAAGCAATTTTACAACATTTGCAAGTACTAGAATAAAACTATAAATTTTCAAAAACTGTCTGGATTATATAAGCACCCAGTATGTAATTTCATACAAATTATCCACTAACTTAAAATAACTAATTACAGGACTTTAAAATAAAGTACGTTAAGTTGAACGTGTTAATTTTAATATTGAAGCAATCAAGTAATGTAAACTAATCCTTGGTTGAATAGGGTAAAATTGAATGCTTTATACATTTCATTCATAGACTTTTACCACGAGGTGGTTTATATTAATTCTAAAAGTAATTGAAACGCACGGAATAGATTTTGGCCGTAAGATAAAGGCCAAAGTATGGCACTTGTACTGTAGACATAATGTAAATGTAATTTTGAAAATTCTTTCACAAAAAAGGTAAAAGGTTGCACAAGATTCTGCGATTAGATAAGTGATGTTTGGTTGGATTTAATTTTTTAACATGATTGGCGCAACATCATTCCTTGTACATCAGTAAATTGGTAACGATGCAATTTATTGATGGATGTTATCAGGTAGAAGTGTTATAGGGTCTAGGTATCCCTGTTGGAACCCTTGGGCTTATAGCATCTTGCTTTCCAACTAGGGTTCTCTAGCTTGGCTAGTATTAACAAGTTTTTCGTGCTAGCGTTAGTCTTTAGCCCCACGTAGTTTATTTAGGTTCTGATTTTACCCGGTTGATTTAAATGTTATCTTGGTGGCATAATGGTTTTTTTTTCGACTAGGCAAGGTTAAGAAATCTATACCTTAGGTTTTCCTCCAAAATTCAAATTATGAGTGTGTTGCGTGTGTGTGTGTGTGTGTGTGTGTTTTTTTTTTTTTTTTTTTTTTTTTTATCAGTATTGTTTAGTAGGCACTTCGGAAAGTGTTATATGACCAATCTTGTTTATTTGCCCAATTGACTGATGGGTTTCAAACTGAAGGCTCAAGAGAATATTTTCAATAATAAAGATGCGTAAATTTATTAAATACTTAATGATTCGAAAACGCTTTAAGCTTTACTTTTTTGGGCTTGATATATAAAGCAGATCCATCTGTTAATTGCTAAAAAAAATATCTAGATTTTAAGTGTGTATTAGTTTTTTAAAGATTAAATTTTGAAATTTTAAGTCTAAATGCAGATGGATTTCAACTGAAAACCGGCAATGGCCGCGATGCTATTACAGAATTTCAATACTTTGCTATTTAGGTTAACTGGAGAGCTTTTGTCTTAGAGTGCCTCTCCTGAGTGCCAGGCAGTAGACTTATTGACTAGAGTAAATTTTATTGGAGAAAGTTCTCTCAGGGCTAAGATTTTGCAGCTAAGAAGAGTAAAAAATATAAAATATTCAATACCTGGCTTACATTTGTTTTCACTCCAACTTGCTATCTATCAATAGACCTAAAAGTAAAGTATGGTCATAATGATCATATGGATTTTATTCTCAGTTGAATTCATACACGTCCTTTTATAACTATGGAATCAAAAGATTTCATTCTGTGAACAGCCAGAATCGCTTAAGAACTTTTAATCATCCTAAATAAATTTTCGTTATGCAGTCTAATTGGATACGGATTATACAAGATTGGTCTAACTGTTAATATTGAGATATAATTTTGGGGGGTTCTTTAACGGTTAAAGTCTTTCCAGATAGATTTAAACTTGGATAATTTTTACGTATCCAGGTTGAGATTAAGCAATAGAATAGATGTTGATTGTTGGCTACGCAGCTAAATATTTTTAGCAATGACAAGCTTGAAGTTTTTCACGCGTAAATAATTGGGATTAGGGTTGATTTTCACTGTTTTTAAGAGGATTTTATATAAGCAATATCCTTAACAATTCTGATACCTAATTTTTAAAATACTTAATATTTCGTTTTTTTCAAGACTTTTTCATAAGAACTTAACTTAAATTTTCATAAAAGATTAAAACCATCAGTTCATCCCTTTGAAATATCTTTAATTTTCGAGTCTTGTCATTAATTCTTTGGAAATTAAATGTATTAAAACCAAGTTTTCAAGATAATCTAAATTTAAAAAGTTTTAGTTCACTTGAAACCAATTTGTCCATACTTGTGGTAATTCGATAGAGTAATTTGTGAAGAGAGAAAACGGCCTTATAAGAATCCTTCTTTAGCCTTTACATTTGAAATGAATAATAATCCACTAAGATTTTTTTGTATAATACTTAAAACGTCTTAAGCCATGTAATGACTATAATTATTCAATTTTCTTTAAAATTTTTAGCTCAGACATATGATGAATTTGTAATAATGAAAGTGACATTGATTATATTTAGACTAGTTATTTCGCAGATAAAGTCTTAAGATAATTTTTTTTTTCAATCTATTGAAATTTCTACTGACTGTATTAGGATCGCAAGTAAGAAGTGTTGTTATAATTATAAAGATATTCCGTTAAATTTGGACTTGCCTAAAAGTACCCATAGAGAGGGTGGGGTGTGTTGAAAAGAGAACAGTATTCTGAATAATTCAAATTTCCGTTTAAGCTGTCAATAGTTTAGTCTCTTATACGAGACGTTAAACAGCAGGTATATATGTCATGTAATGTTATGTAATGTATGTATGTATATGTATTGAATTATTCAGGGCCGACTTAGAATGGTGCAGAATTCATTACATTGTGAATTACTGCTTGATTTTTTAGTGTGCCTATCTGTTAGAAATAAGTAATAGGTAAGGTGGCACTTAGGGAATATTTATTTGGTCAGCAATAAGGTTTGTTTTTTTTTAGGTACTGTAGGTTTAAAGTGAGAATCTCTTAAAATTAGGTTCTCTCCACGTTGCTTCCTAAAGGGTTTTTATTTGAAAATTTATTACACATGGAACTAAATTGATTTTTGTGGTCCACGTGCAAGGTTAATGTGTACTTCGGTCCGATCTGGCTATCTGCTGGGAGGAGTAGTAAGGGTAGTCAGGGCAGTGGTTTGCACGTGTCTTCTCCTTTACCCGACTCAATCATGTACATAAAATGGGACGGATGAGAGATGCCTTTGGCCAGTTGTGGTTCCTGTCTGCTTTTGAGAGAGCCGCGGGTGTCTGGAGTAATCGATCGTGGTGAAATTGCATTATAAGATTGATGAGGACTCCACTCCCACCCATGTTTTGAGTTATAGAAGTTTCTAATCGAAAATTTAGATTCTAAAAGAAACCCCTTGTTTTGTGCTTGCTTAAAGATTTTGTCTATTAAAATGTAAAATTCATATTGCTTTGTGACTTCAGAATTTATCAAGATAAATATTCATTTGCTATTAATGACTTGCCATTTTATCAAACTGGAGTATTAACTAATTAGAATGCTATAACATTATCTTGAAAAAAGACCATACTATTCTTAGCGTATTTAATTCATAATCATTGCATTATTGTTTGTAAAATTTTCAATAAAATATTTCAAAAGAGAAGGAAATGGAAAGCATTCAAGGGCCTGGTGACTTTGTTCGTTCATAAAGAAGAAAAAAAAAAGCCTTAATCTTTCGTTGCCAGGTGGGAAGGGGTGGGCCTTGGCGGGCTTTCCATTTCCTTCTCTTTTATTTTATTGAAAACACTACTAATTTACACAATCACGATACATGTAATCCCATATGTTGAACTCCAAACTCATTTCAGTGTTCAGAAAGATCATAGAAAACGAATTCATTGAGTGTCCCATAATTTGAGACTTGAAATGTCCGTTTTCTATGACATTCTGGCGCTGCTTGTGTTTGTTGGAAGAAAATGGGGTTAGAGAATTTGGTCAATATTGTTTGTCATTGACTTTGTAGTGAATTCATATTTATACCTGATATTGTTATCGAGTATATTTGAAACCTGTCCTATGTATGACCACCAATCTTCTGCAATAAAAAAAAAAATTACATAAAGTTCTGTTTTTCTTGTCATCAAAATTGTCGACTACTAGTTGACTATGCATAAGCCTAGAGTTAATCTTAATATATAATTTCAAGATAAACAATTTGAGGCTGTGAAGATAAAATCATAAGAATTATTATCAGTAAAACTAGTTATCAAGAATAGATTTACTTTGAAAGGTGGACTGAACATAAATTACCTTAGTGCACAGTTTAACTTTTGACATTACATAAGAGAGTGTATAATTAGTCTCTAACTTTTGACATTACATAAGAGAGTGTATAATTAGTCTCATTACGTCAGTGGGAGAGTGAACGAGAGCTCTTTACATGGGAAGGCAATAAACCAGCCTTAAATGATCACGTGGTTTACGATAGTTGAAAGCAAGGTGTATTTCATGAGCGCTCTGGTCTTTCAGAGGTGAGAGATTTCAGGCATTTACTGGTACCAGAGGGGGGAGGGGGGCGACTAGGGAGAACACTCTGGCATATGAACGTTAACTTAAGGAGAATACTCCATGCTGCAAATTTTTTTTTTAATTTTAGGATTTTATTTTTACATGTGGATATTATATGAAATTGTAAGTTATACAATGTGAAATAAAAATAAGTTATGCATAGAATATTTTTTTATTATATCACCAATTATAGTTTCACAAACGTTTTACAAAATCTTTGTAATACAAAACAGAAAAGTAAATTCAGAAAAGTGATTGTTATATCTTGTTTATACATTGCTACTGTATCTGCTATTTATATATTTTTACGCTATCTTCTATTTACATATTGCTATTGTATCTTTCATCTTTACTCTGGAAATACAAGCTGTTATCTACTCTATCTCGTATAAATACATTACTATTGTATCTTGTATTTTTACTCTGGAAATACTGTTATCTACTCTATCTTGTATAAATATATTACTACTGTACCGTGCATTTTTACTCTGGAAATAGAGTTGTCACAGCAATTAAAAAAGAATAAAAGACATTAGTCATGCAGAGCACAGGAAACCTACAATTATAAGTAATGTAAAATAAGGTATAAATGTCTTTTATACTGTATTTTACATTACACATAATAGGTGGTTTCCTGTGCTCTGCATGACTAATGTCTTTTATTCTTTTTTTAATTGCTGTGACAACTCTATTTCCAGAGTAAAAATGCACGATACAGTAGTAATATATTTATACAAGATAGAGTAGATAACAGTATTTCCAGAGTAAAAATACAAGATACAATAGTAATGTATTTATACAAGATAGAGTAGATAACAGCTTGTATTTCCAGAGTAAAGATGAAAGATACAGTAGCAATATGTAAATAGAAGATAACGTAAAAAATGTATAAATAGAAGATACAGTAGCAATGTATAAATAGAAGATACAGTAGCAATGTATAAACAAAACATGCAGTAGCAATGCATAAGCAGACGATATAAAGTAAAAACATGGCTTATAGCAATTTACAATAGTTGAAGTATTGTTAGACGAATGAAGTGCAATTTTATAGAGTACAAATGCCATTCAATGAACACTCAAACGTTTTTCCTAATTTACAAGACTCTACAGAAATCTTAAATTCTAGATAAATTGAAATTGACCATTCCTCTTAGTTAAAGTGACCCTCCCTGACACCTTACCCCTATTTATATTTTTTGTAACTTTGCTCTAAAGTACTAGGAAACCAAAGTATAGCGACCAATTCCTGGCAATTGTAGCCCTACTCCTATTGTTACTTCAATCTTCAATAAGTGGGCAATAAAAAATAACGTTTTATATACAATATCGAAACTTGACTTGTTGTTTCATCATTTTGGCAAAGAAAAAACATTGGAAACCTAAACACCGTAAAGAAAAGGTTTTGGAGCATGGCATTCCTTAGTGTACAGAAACAAAAATATTAAATTCTACGATAACGCCCAGGATGATAAAAAGTAACATTGCCAAGAACAGGCTATTAAAAGAAGACATTTACATCAAATGTTAAATTGGTGAACTATATCAGTTTAATAGGAATTCCGTAAAAGATTACGAGAATTGTTTTCGTAATTTATCATCCAAGAAATTGATCTTAACGGGCTAGGCATTAAGATATCAAGACATTTAGTTGCAAACTGTATCCTCGTACTGAGCCAAAACGACCGGACGGTATTCAGGTTTCCAGTTCATTACACAAGAATCAAAACCACCTTAGAATGACAACCAAACGCAAAGGAAAATATTTATGATAATGATTTCAAGCACTAACTGCACGGTCTGGTTACACTAAGAAAATGGAATAGCTTTAAATCTAAGCTTGTTCATGTTAGAGTCTAAACTGTTATTTGCTTAACTTTAAAGGTTTATTAATGGTTATGAAAGTCTCCTAGAAGGGACCCTCAAAAAATAACTTCCTTCAACCGCAAAATGCCCTAAAAATTCTATCCTTAAACCTTTCTTCCAGACAAATATAAGTATCTGTCCTGTCTTTAGTATGTTTAGTACATTCCTGAAACTCAAAGCTACCTCGTGTGATTAAATTAAGACACTTCTTACAAATTCCCTAAATACGAAAATTTCCTATGACCAGCTTTGAATTTCTCTAAAAGAACTTTTCAAGTATTCCTTAGTGGAATCTTCTCGAAACCTACATTTCTATACTCTAAACCAACATTTCTAACTTCCTATAAACTACAAGATTTACTTCAAAATCTATTCCTACAGCAATCAATATTGCCCTCAAGATTTTAAGAACCAATCATTAACCGTTTCTTGCATACCTATTAAAACATTTCAGAAAACTTTTTAGTTTTAAAAGTCTGTCCTTTGATTACTACGTATATCCCCTGGCTTTTTCGAGAAGTAACTTTCCTAGATTCTTTCAAATATTCTCGTTACTTTCATTTGACAGCAGTCCTGTAGAAACATTTTACCAGAACTATTTTGATAAACTATTCCTCAAGCCTTTCATTAAACTTTGAAAACTAATAAACTGACTAATATTGATCTGTACTACTAAAAATTCATTAACTGATTTCGTTAATTACGTATTTCAACTTCATAAATCACTAACAGCTACTTGCATTTAATGTTTTGTCTGAAAGACTAGCTTTAACATTCCTTTAATTACTATTGACAGCTGATCTTTAATGAAACTTCGACATCCCATAAAAAGTATAAATTACATATTTATCTTTACTAAAGTTCTGTAATAGTTTATAATCTAACCATTTTTTTTAACATCCATGGACTTTCTAACTAGCCCTACTTTAAACCTTCTAAAACTATTTCATAAAGTCTTCAAATATTCCTTTACCAGATTCCTAAGTTATATTTCAGTATTCCTGAATCAATCTCGGAAATAACGAATCAATCTTGGAAATTACGTCATTTTAACCACTAGAGATATATCACATACCCAGTACATTACACGTAGAACATTGCTTGAAAATCTAAAGAATTACTAAAAATTACTTTAAATAGTTAAAGCCATAAAGTCATTCTAAGGCTGAAAATCAGTGATTATTTTACTCAATAGTTTTCACCAAATCAGTTAAGTTATTCTAAAGCTTATTACACTGAAATCCAAGAACTGTCAAGAAAAAATTCTCATCTACCTTAAACAAGGACCTCACGTGTGACTGTAGTACTGTTCAGTTAAGGATTTTACTCTTAAAACCTCAAATTTGCATTAAATCATAAAACATCTAGTACGGAGAAACTGAGAAAATACAACATGGGAAAGCATGACCAAAATACATTCTAAATTTTATTGAAAACTTAAGATACATAACAGAATTTCATTGGTACTTTTTGAAAACTAATATACACAGTATATTAAATGTTAAACAGGTGAAATGAGAGATTAATGGGCAATTGTATTCTTAGTAATGTGGACAACATGACATTTCCACCAAATTAAAGTAAAAGGTTTTCAGAACATTAAAATATTTGATTTTCCGCACAACTTCTTTCCCTGTCACTGGCTTATGAAATTTCACAAGTTGAAATAATACGCATCTACAGAATTCTTAAATGAAATTGCGATGTTATTAGTTGGTTAAGCTATATTGCGTTGTTATTGGTACAGCTAAATAAAACTAAATATTCATGAAATCGATAATTTCTTAGTTAATTGAATGCGAGTTGTTGTTGGGGTATTAAAGCCAACACTTGTTGTTGGCACGGGCCTTTCCCCTGGTTGGCCCGTAGTGAATGTGAGTATTGTTTAGCAACTATTACATTTAATTGTAAAGATATCTACGCGAGTTTCAGGCATATATGGGAAGACACATAGCCAGGGTACCAAACTAATAGGTTAGACGGACTGATGGGCAGAAATTTATTTTTAATATTTAAACAATTAACCAGACTCGGCATCAAAAGAACAGATATCTAAACTCGACTAAAAGTGAACGAATACAGAAAGGCATGAAAAACTTATCTCGTCAGATGAAAGATAGACTAAATTACAATAAAAAAACAAGGACTTATCCTCGAAACGCGTCGTAGTTTTTACTATTTTGTACCAAAAGTTTTACTTGTATTTTGTGAGAATATACTTGAAAAGTCTTCCCGATTTTGTCATTCACCCGACTGATGAATTTTTCAAGTCTGCTGGCTGATTGCAGCGCTCTAGAGAAGAGAATTATCCGGAAAATAGAAAAATTTGATAAGAAAATAAACTCTGCCGATGCAGCCATTACTTTTAACTCAACCTGCCTAAAAGAGGGTCTCCTACCACGATAAAAAACATTGTTAGAATTGCGAAAAAATAAAAGGTTTTGTAGTAGTTTCTAGATATTTAAAGTTGTGCCATGAACATGAAGACTTATTTATGTAGTATAGGGAGTTAATTAAATAGGAGAACTCTTCAAATGCAAATCATAAGTTTTAAACGTTTGCATGTAAAGCTACTATCCGACAGTCACACGTATAGATAACTTGCTTAATGTAGTCTACACAAGTAATTACTCACGAAGAAACTGACCTCTGAAAATTAAATGAATAGACTATGCACAAAATAAAGGTAATAGGTGAAAAATTTCGTAGACTAAGATATTAAGTTTCCTCAGTTGATAGGGCACGCGCAAGAATACCTGAAGTAATTTAACTCTTATGAATCTTTTACACACCTTTCTGATTACTATATATACTCTAAGATTTATAAAACTACAGCCCATTACCCACCAATAAAGCTCTTATCAATACGGTTACTTATCAGGAGTCCCTTATAACTTTTAAACTAAACCCTCAAACTCAGAATTGCATTAAGGTTAGGTTTGTTACATATGTACTCCAATTCTTATGGTTTTAAATAAAAAGCCTGCATGAAGACAAAATTCGTTTAAAGCGCTTTAAGAGCTTAGAGGAAATTAAATGTTCTGGTTATTGGAAATACGATGAAACTGTAGACCGGGACATTTTCAAAATTTAATACCAAGCCAAATTCAGATTAAGTTTAACCCTAGTGGAGCACTAAAGACATTTTCCCTAATGAAGATTTTAATATATTTCAGACATTTTACTATGTATTAGTAGAAATCCTCATTTATATCAATTTGAACCAATTTGAATTGACAATGACAACTATCTGTCAGAGGTAAAATATTCCTGAAATATAATGGCAGTTCCAAAATATCATTGCCTCGACAGATTTAGTTCTTTAAGAGTTGATAATGCAAGTTTCAGGAAACTACTTGGGGCTTCATTGCAAATTAAAGGCTAAAATTAATCAGATTCATCCATAGGAAATCAGGTTTCTTCACGGCAGTTTTAGAGAGTTTCAATGTAGTCGATGTTATCTGCAATTTCACTTAGAGTGTAGACCAGCACTACGAATCACGTTCTTGTTATGACGACTTTAGTCCTGTAAAAGAAAAAAATTAATTAATTATAGTCTCATACGGATGGATATTTTAATGCAAAGGAAAATAGTCACACCGAAATATTTACTGCACAAGTAATTTGTATGATGTGGAAAGAACATTTTCCAATTTCCACGCCTACACAAACTACGCTTAAAATATAGAGTAAAATTTTCAACTACAGAATAACTCCCGTAACCCTAGTAAACCTTATAAACA
Organism: Palaemon carinicauda; assembly: GCF_036898095.1. Taxonomy (NCBI): domain Eukaryota; kingdom Metazoa; phylum Arthropoda; class Malacostraca; order Decapoda; family Palaemonidae; genus Palaemon; species Palaemon carinicauda. Next base: position 63,035,051 of record NC_090761.1, on the reverse strand, counting down.
TTTCCACACTGACTCCCTACCCATTTACAGTTCAGCTCCACTGAATAACATCCTGATTTGTTAAACTGTCCAACTTAATGTTGTATGGCTAAACTGCTGTCTAAAATCTAACCATAACATTTTACAAATCTACAAAACATCAACCTGACATTAAAACCCAATTAGCCATATCTAAATCCACTGATGAACGTCTGCTTTAAATGGATAGACCACTGAATATAAAACTTTGAATAACAGCCTTAACCTAATTAATATCCTATAAGAATCTGATAACCAATGAAAGTAGAAGAGTAGAAAGCCAGAGATATCCTGGTTAGAAGAGTTGACAAAAGGATGAGTTTTAGTGATTTTGGGGGTAGCATGTGTTTGACTGATAGGGATGTACTTGACAATGAGGTACAAAACCCAAGAAAAAGATCTAAACTTAAGGTTTGGGACCTTGAAGTAGAAAAGTAAGACCAATTTAGGTTTGTCAGACTAGAAAGGTTGAAGTGATTGGACAAGTTAGAGTGGAAATGTGTAAGGGAGAAGAATTAGAAAAAAAAAAAAAAAAAAACCCAGCAGATAATGTGTCAATTAGAGGTGGCGGTAGAACAAAGGTGCATGTCTAAAGAAAATCAAGGTATTTAAGGATTGGAAGGTAAAACACCCACAGAGTTCAGAGGAACGATATAGAAAAGAAGATTTTATGAGGAAAGTTGGTATAACTATTGGAAGAGCAGCAGAACTAATGAAAGGCTAGGAACAAGGAGGAAAGGATATCTAAGCTTTCGAACTTGAGAAAAAGGCAAAGGCAGGATTTGAGGCAACTGGGTGTTGAGGATAGATATGGAAATATATTGCATAAGGATGAAGACTAAGGGGAGATGGATAGATGTTCTGAACAATTGAATACTGAAGGTGAGCTGGGAGAAACAAAGAGTTAGAGAGCCAATGATGAGAATAGGGAATACAAAAGTAAAGGGGGCATTGAGTAAAATAAAAAATGGTAAAGGACTAGGCCCACCGTTTTAAATTTAGAGTGTCAAGGTACTAGCTACAGAGGGTGAAGAATGGGTTTTCTATTTATCAAGAGCAATACAGGAAGATTAAACATTAACGAACGACTGAGTCAAGTCTAATGATATTTACATTTAAGCACAAAGGTGATTATTATGGAATGCAGTAACTACACGGGAATTCAAATAAGAGCATGGTTTGAATTTTTTTTTAGATACTAGATTAAATTGTAAGGATTGGGCAACAGCAGTATGGATTCATGAGGAAGTGACGATGCCATCTTTGTAGTATGACAGCTACAGGAAAAAGGGGCTAGAGGCAAACCAGGAGCTCTTCTGTATTTTTGTAGATCTAGAAAGCTTATATTAGAATACCAAGATGATGCTTTGGTGCTTGAGGAACAGTTAAATCCCAGAAGCTTGTTAGAATGGTAGAATATGTATAAAAGAACACCGGCTAGAAAACAGCTGCTGGGTTAAAACTTGTAAGTTAAATTACATCAGAGATCCACAGTAAGCCTCCATATTTGTGGTCATGAATGTATTGACAAGATAAGAAATTATGGGTTCATTGCTATATGCAGATTTGGAGATTATCGATGAAAATTGGGAAGCTGCAAAGATGGGTTGTAGAGTGCCAAGAGACTTTGGAGAGAAGTGGCTTGAAAGGTAATGTAGATAAGACTAGAGCAATGTCATGCAGTAAGAAAGGTACAGACAGTAGTTATGCATTCATGTAGAGGCTGTTATAAAACACCTGAAACATTTCAGATACTTAAGATATATATTAGGTCAGGAGGGAGGATGTGAGGCTGTAGTTGAGTAGATAATAGGGGGAGTGGAGTGAAGTAGGAGTGGTGTTATAAAATGCCAATCAAGCCAAAAGTACAGATCTTTATTACAATCAGACCAGTGTTTATGTATGGATCAGAAACGGTCCCTAAACCTAAAAGGGGAAGCAAAGCTTGAGAACAGATAAGCTTGGGTTGAATATGTAGTGAGGGGGCCTTGGGAGGAACCCGTTACAGATGAACTACTGTAGAGAGGCAGAGAATTTAGATTGTAACACTCAGACTGTCCGGACCTTATTTCCAGACGGGGGCTCAGTCAGTCATAGTTTAGAAGACAGACTGGTGTGGTCAGGGTCTTGCAAGATTCTCAGCCCAAAGAATGTTCTTGCTGTGGGTCTTGCTCAGCCCTGAGCAAGCCTTGTAATAATTGCTTATGGGAAGCTGGTATCCATGTTCTCCCAAGAATTCGTTTGAAAACTAAGAAATTAATAGTAGCAGCAGGGAGGAGTCGAGAGGTCCAAAACACTGAAGTTGGCGAAAAAAACCGGGCCCCATAGGGGAGCCAGAAGGAAGGCAGTTGACTGCACCCGTCTCCCCACTGATACCTTCCTAAGGAGGGAAAAAGTCAGATAGCAGTGAGACTAAATAGAAGAGCGAGGAGTGAAAGTTTTTAGGAGAGGTTTGACAGCACTGGGTTCAAAAACCCCAGTATTAAGACAACCAGATGTCAAGTCTTGAGAACAATAACCCCGAGGAGGTATAGAGTAGCTCAGCCCAGGAGAATACTAGGGTTCTCAACCAGGGTTGAGCACTTGTCAAAAACTATCAGAATAGGCGAAAGATATGGAGTGGTTTAGTGCTAAAGAAAGCCTTTAATTAAAGGCAGTGCAGAGGTCGCAACAGACAACCGACCCCTTAATGTAGAGATTAACTGGGAAAGAAGAATGTCATTAACCCTTCTGATTGGTCTAGATTATTTTCTTCACACCAACAACACTTTCTACAATAAATTACTTAGTAACTTTTTGTTCATACTAAATCAAATCTTTAAGGAGTCTTGATGGTAGGAAAACTATCCTAAAACTATTTGAGGTAGATCAAAATACAGCTCGACAAAATGAAATTTCATCCAGAAAACTTTATGCATGCCTAACAACAAAAACTGTCTAGTAAAGTCAGATTTAAAATGCACAACTCTCTCAATATCTAAAATTAAAACCTAACCAATTTGGATAGCCTAACTAGTCCTACCTCATTCCCTGCGGGCAAAATCTTGGCTCACACCAACCACACCACTTCAAAAACTAATTACATTTAATTTGTTCACTATAGTCAAAAGGTTTATAGCAAATTTATGCATAACTTAAGTTTACGGAATTACATGTACAATATTCATGACAATTACATGTAAAATATTCATGACAATTACATGTACAATATTCATGACAATTACATGTACAATATTCATGACAATTACATGTACACTATTCATGACAATTACATTTACAATATTCATGACAATTACATGCACAATATTCATCACAATTACCTTGGGTAAAAAGTATCTCTTACCTTCTATCAAGACCACGTTTTAGCGTGATTTAAAGTGATGCCGTTAGATGTTGGAAGTGCGCGCTTCAATTTCCAAATTAAAACCACCTGAAACAAAATAAAACTTCAATCAGCACAAAATTAAGCTACTAAAAATATTTGATTAATTGTTGGCACATTGTATCATAGGATACGTGCATTGAAAAAAAAAATAGCATTATCATTCAATCTCAAAATCTAATATCCTATGTATAGTCTGCATAATGGTGCCTATTGAACTGAACCTCCACTAAATTTAATTTTATAATACTGTATACAAAATCTACATTTCATCGTACATATATATGGAACTAATTCAACCCAACATCTAAATTGAATATATTACTCTTAATATTTATTATTCTAAGAGTATTGTAACTCAAGCCAATTATGTTCATGAAGCCAGTAAATTTATAATTTCTAAAATTATTTTGATTATGTCATTCAGCTAAAATCGCATCTTTAATTAACTTTTAAATTCGGGGGTGAAATCTGATTTCCTCCTTTCAGAGAAGCGAGGAAAACAAAGCTAACATTTCTTTGACATTTTAGTTCTGAGCATTGTTTACCCTATAGTTCAAATTGGAATTATCTTCGGTCATCAAATAGTAAACAGTATGTATAGCACGAATTGCAAAGGTTATTAACTGATCTGGTTTAAAACAAGAGTTCCTACCCATTGAGATCACTGAAAAGTTCCCTAGACTTGGAACTAAAGTCGTAAAGGTCATAAAACTTAACTGATCTGCTTTAAAACAAGAGTTCCTACCCATTGAGATCACTGAAAAGTTCCCTAGACATGGAACTAAAGACGTAAAGGTCATAAAACTTAACTGATCTGCTTTAAAACAAGAGTTCCTACCCATTGAGATCACTGAAAAGTTCCCTAGACATGGAACTAAAGACGTAAAGGTTATAAAACTTAACTGATCTGCTTTAAAACAAGAGTTCCTACCCATTGAGATCACTGAAAAGTTCCCTAGACTTGGAACTAAAGTCGTAAAGGTCATAAAACTTAACTGATCTGCTTTAAAACAAGAGTTCCTACCCATTGAGATCACTGAAAAGTTCCCTAGACATGGAACTAAAGACGTAAAGGTCATAAAACTTAACTGATCTGCTTTAAAACAAGATCTGCTTTAAAACAAGAGTTCCTACCCACTGAGATCGCTGAAAAGTTCCCTAGACATGGAACTAAAGACGTAAAGGTCATAAAACTTAACTGATCTGCTTTAAAACAAGAGTTCCTACCCATTGAGATCAGTGAAAAGTTCCCTAGACATGGAACTAAAGACGTAAAGGTTATAAAACTTAACTGATCTGCTTTAAAACAAGAGTTCCTACCCATTGAGATCACTGAAAAGTTCCCTAGACGTGGAACTAAAGACGTAAAGGTCATAAAACTTAACTGATCTGCTTTAAAACGAGTTCCTACCCATTGAGATCAGTGAAAAGTTCCCTAGACGTGGAACTAAAGACGTAAAGGTCATAAAACTTAACTGATCTGCTTTAAAACAAGAGTTCCTACCCATTGAGATCACTGAAAAGTTCCCTAGACATGGAACTAAAGACGTAAAGGTTATAAAACTTAACTGATCTGCTTTAAAACAAGAGTTCCTACCCATTGAGATCACTGAAAAGTTCCCTAGACGTGGAACTAAAGACGTAAAGGTTATAAAACTTAACTGATCTGCTTTAAAACAAGAGTTCCTACCCATTGAGATCACTGAAAAGTTCCCTAGACTTGGAACTAAAGTCGTAAAGGTCATAAAACTTGACTGATCTGCTTTAAAACAAGAGTTCCTACACATTGAGATCACAGAAAAGTTCCCTAGACATGGAACTAAAGACGTAAAGGTTAAAAACTAACTTCATTATAGCTGGTCTACCATTCTAATAACGCTTTTACTATAACTGTCTTATCACTAGTGGAAACAGCTCGACAGAACCTAGAATAGTTTGTCTTATACATTCTTGGGCATTTAGATCATCGCATCGTATTCTGCGTAAATAATTACACATCGACACAAGTTTTATTTCTTAAATGTCCTGATATCTTGTCCTACTGATGTTTAGTGGAGGTTAACATAGTTTTGGGGACATTTTAAATCTTTAGTACCTACAGTAGAGGTATACTATAATTTTCTCTAAGAATATTACACGAGAAGCAAAGTGAATTTATCTGCACCATAATACCTACATATTTTGTTAAAACTTGCTGAGATTTAATTACAAAGTTTAAATTACTCGCATTTGATCAGTCCTAACTGGTTAAAAGTTCCTCATGCATGTTGCACAAAATGAAGAGGTTATAAAATGCTCTCAAAATATCTAGTCCAGCAAGATGAACCCTCTCGATACGGATTCGGGTATTGCATCTCAGGGTAGAAAATCTCTTATTAATCGAGTTGCACTAAAAAAACTAGAAACATTGCTATATGTGCGATTACCCACCAATCTATGACAACTAAAATTTTCTAAACATCAAAACCACCAACTAACAAATAACCGATTCATTTGTTATTGGAGCAAAGACACGCAAGTTAGCTGCAAGACTATATGCATCCTGATTATATAAAAAGTTTCAAGATTGAAGTCGAAACTTCCAGTTCTACGATAGTGTGAATTTGACTTGGAATTGACTACTCCATCCTTGGGAAACTGATTTTTTCCCCTTTAAAATGCCCAAAATATTAACCAAAACATCCCTAACGTACCACGGGAAATTTAAAGTTCGGAATCGAGTTTGTAGACCACAAAAGGTTTTCCTATCCGAATAGAATTTTTCATCCATCCCAATTTTAGTTTTTAAAATTCCTTGTACGTTTGGATTTTTTTTTAAATTCAAACCATTCGTATTTACCCAAGGACTATTGATCTTTAATCTGAATATTTTCATTGTTATTTGGAAATAACTCTTGAAGATATAATTCTGGTTTAAAGACTAAGGGTGAAATCTGCATTTGAGACTACTCGAACTTAAAATTTAATAAAACTAGTTAGATTTATAACTAATTTCAATATTACAGAAAAGTGTACCAGTGACTGCAAATTTCAAAGACAGGACAATGTGTATCAGTTTCAGTTATGAATGTGAAAAGACCACCTACAATCATTCGTTTACTTAAGTTGGTAAGGTCAACGTAAAACACCAATACAAGATAATTTCAAGACTACAAAATTTTCAGTTAAACTGATACCGATAATATTGTTCACGCTAGTTATGGTAAGAATCTTAGGTTGTCAAGGACAAGCATTGAAATTTGGTTTAGGTGCCATGGAAAGGGAAATTTTGAAGTGTATGGAAATTAGATTTCACTCCAAAATTAACGATGGGTGGGTACACATTGTCAACTATTTCAATCTAAACCTGAATTTGACGTACCAAGTGGGGGATAAATCCATTCACCAGACGTAAAAAAAAAAGCAGTAACGTTAACTTCAATCTTCCTACACCGGCAACTCATAGCAAAACAGTTTCCATCCGATAAACTAATCTATGGGCAAATATATCGATATTTTAAGATCCATTACAAGAATATTGAATATTGGTCGATGGGCAAGCTTCTTAAATATGCGAAAATGGCAGGAGTTACATCGGTTCTAAGAATTGCTATAGATTATCAGGAATATAATTCTTGCAGACCAGTTTCGAATCACCTTTTTAAAATTGCTAAAATATAATTACTAATAAAAATATAAGCATTACCAGACCAGTCTGAATACAGAGCTATATGCTCTGTTGTAAATGGCTTGCTAGAACAAATGTGGTATCTTTATATTACTCTTATTGCTGCTTTTGATAGTTTTGCATGAACTACGTAATGATTTACAGTCGTTTGGTATATTAGATAAAGCTTAGATAAAGCCGAGTACCTCAATCATTACTTGGTTGACAAATTGTATGAATTGCTAAGACCATCAGAGCAGCCCTTAATTTTAAAAAATATCTAATCATTTGTAATCTGTTGATCAGCCACCCGAAGATCAGCAGATGGAATTAACTGACGCGTCACAAGTCTATCCGCAGCATAGATTTTGCAAGAACGAATAATACTTGGGAGTATGAAAGTGGAGCAGCCGTTTTAAAAATATTAATCATAAATCTAGCAGCGTCCTTCAGTACAACTCCAGAACATGGAAATACTGGTGAAGGCCAAATAAAAGTACCAAAGAATGGTTATTTTTCAAATCGTTAAAAGTAAAGGTGTCTGATTTCAGTTCGTTTCAGTCGGGTAAACCCAACCCCACCACACTGTGGTGGCCTCCCCAGTAAACAGATTTAAACTCAGTTCCGGGCCAGGATCGATCTGCTGCCATGCGAATTTTAGGCGAACACGTTGCCACTGTTCTCATAGCTAGTATCGAATACAAATAAGTAGCTTACAATAGAATAAATTATCTTAAAAGTGTATGAAGTAAATTGGTAAGCAGTTAAAATTAAGGATACAACTCGAGGCCAGGCTATGAAAATATGGACCATATTTGGCGCCATGTGGCGCATTAAAGATCAACGTGCCAAAGCTGTTCGTGGTATTGGGGGAGATGAGCAGCCAGCACAAATTAATTTGCATGTATATTCCAGAACTAATCTTCACATGAAATATCCAAATTGACATTACCGATTAGTATGACTAACGGCATACTGGTGCTAATTTCCTAGAGAAATTCCATTAAGGGCTCAGGAATTAAAAAGCTTTGGGTAAGGAAATTAACTGCCGCAATACTGATAAATTAAAGTTTTATAAAGTAAAAAAATTTAACTAAGAGACTGGTATGCGAGATGCAGATGATTAAAGTTTATTGGTAAAAATACTACAATTTGGAAATATTTTTTAGGTGAAAATAGTTTTACGTTTAGTTTGAACTTGAGCAGTTTAGGAGCTTAATAAAGCAAGGGGGTACTGTAGCTTAATAACGAGACCAGATAAACACATCTGCATTTAAGTATACAAGTTTCCTATTTATGTTCCAAAATAAGTACTAAGAGGCACTCAGTTTTATTTCTTACCTTCAAAATAGCATGCTTTGCTTATGTGACTATAGTTAAACCCAGCGGCAGCCACATTAACCATTTATTATAAAAAATACTCTCATTTTAACATATGAAATATAGGATCTTAAATGTACTATCAATGCTAGCATCTTCGACTATTCTAACAATCAAACGAGCCCTATTCACGGTACTTCAGAAATACATCCAAGCCAGTGTACATATGGCAATTTACGCAATATAACTTAAAAGGTCTTATTATTATTATTATTATTTGCTAAGCTACAACCCTAGCTGGAAAAGCAAAATGCTATAAGCCCAGGGGCCCCAACAGGGAAAATAGCCCAGTAAGGAAAGGAAAGAAGGAAAAATAAAATATTTTAAGAAAAGTAACATTAAAATAAATATTTCCTATATAAACTATGAAAACTCACAAAACAAGAGGAAGAGAAATTAAATAGAATAGTGTGCCTGATTGTACCCTCAAGCAAGAGAACTCTAACCCAAGACAGTGGAAGACCATGGTACAGAGGCTATGGCACTACCCAAGACTAGAGAACAATGGTTTGATTTTGGAGTGTCCTTCTCCTAGAAGAGCTGCTTACCATAGCTAAAGAGTCTCTTCTACCCTTACTAAGAGGAAAGTAGCCACAGAACAAATACAGTGCAGTAGTTAACCCCTTGAGCGAAGAAGAATTGTTTAGTAACCTCAGTGTTGTCAGGTGTGTGAGGACAGAGGAGAATCTGTTAAGAATAGGCCAGACTATTCGGCGTATGTGTAGGCAAAGAGAAAGAACCGTAACCAAAGAGAAGGATCCAACGTAGTACTGTCTGGCCAGTCAAAGGACCCCATAACTCTCTGGCGGTAGTATCTCAACGGGCGGCTGGTGCCTTGGCCAACCTACTACCGCTACTAAACAAATTTTTTAGCGAATTATATGTACTGCATTAGCGCTGATTTGGCCATTCGCATACGTTAGCTAGCCGTGCTTTTCAATTCACAAAAAAGGCGAGAAAATTATATGCCAAAGGAATCTTCTGCACTCCCTACTTATTTTCCAAGATATACAAGCAAATTATATTATGGATTAAGGTACAAGTGTATAGAAAGTGAAACCGATCCACATAATATAGACTATTCAATGAGTTTCCCTAAAAACACTGACTTAAAACTTTCAAAGCCAAACTTCACTCAAGGTTCGCTAAAATTAGGGGAAACAAATACCAAGAACCATTGGATTGAGCAAATTAAAGGTGATTGGCTTTCATAAGAATTAAAAGTTAAATCTTATATTTTATCCCGGATCAAACTAAAGAAAAATATTTAAAACTACGTTATGAACACGTGAATGGTCAACTATCGGGAATTTCAGGATTTTGTAGCAGGAGGTTAGAGTAATCCCAAAAGGACATTGAAAAAAAGATAGGGTAATATATATGTAACAAAGTATGGTTGATAATTTAGTCTTTACAAGATTATGAACAGAGCGCTAACCAAAGTTAAAGGTATTTAAAACCTAGAACATTTTGCCCTAAAGGCCTAAACTGTCCTTAGCTTCAAGTACAAGCTATAAAAACTTGTCACTACGATGTTTACTTAGTTCTATTTCTATACTTGGAACGCCCATAACGTACTGCAATTACTGTGGCTTGGAAGAAACCAGCATTACTATTTAGCATAAGCAAATATCTTCAGAGATTTTCTTAGTCTTAAAGTAATAAAAACTTTCAAAATAAACTGCAGTTAACAGAATTCACCTTTAAGATTAGCTTCTACAATACTTGATAGAACAAGAAATATACTAATGTCAAAAGCATGGAGTCCACAAAGGGCCTCAACCTTAAATCACTAACACTTATGTAAGCGGAATGCTAATGCCCTCATGCTGCCATAGAGCCTGAGCCCCAACCATTCAATTTTAGACTAATTCTTCATGCAGGCTCTTCTGATCATCCATGATTACCTTCTGAAAACCCTTGACTGCCGTCTAAATTACATCACGATTACTGAACTAGTAAAACTCAACCGTGTCAAAATGACATTGGGAAATTTACAACGGCCAATATTGGCTTTTAAATGATTATTTTTCCATTATCATTAACGTTAGTTCTGCCAAAGTTTGATATGAAAATGCCTAAATATATTTTATAGAAAGCATAAAATTTGAAAGGGTCACTTCGTTAACCAAGAATAAATAGCCTTAAAAATCAAATTGGCCTTAAAGGCAAATTCTAAAAGTAAAATGGATATCTCTGAAGTTAAAATTTACATTACCACAATGTTGGTTAAACGCTTTAACATATTTCTCACCTAGCTCGTTCGTATAACAAATCCACGGAACACCATAATATTCCCAAGTTTTTTAGGTTACGCTGCCTCTGAAACACTGGACTGTACAGCCCAATAAGTTTTAAAATTCCAAAAAAGAAATTATTCCCTCAACGTAACTTTTCGAAAACATGCCCAAGTATTTCCATATTTCTTTACATGTACGAAAACCATATCAAAAATTTGATAACCCACCAGCTAATGACACTAACCAATCATTTACAGTAAAACAAAATCTTACCTTCATATCACAAAGGGATCCGATGCGCACCAATTCTCACCAAAGACTAAACTGAGACCATTGGTACAGATTTTCGATTTCAGTTTTTCTCTTTTCAAATGACGTCACTTTACTAGTCTTCAGCCAATCACAAGAGTCCGAGTGACTCTGTTCTAACAAAATTCGAACTAAGACTCCCGATTGGCTAAAGGAAAACAAAGTATCTTGAGTAGTTACATGTCCACCAGTCATTAACTGTTATAGATCATTACACAATTATGTCTTATTTCATTTCCTATTTTATCAAGGTAGAGATTACCATTACCAAAGTGACGGGAATAAAATTAATTCAGAGAGAGAGATTTGATTTAACAAGTTTATTGAGCTAAATATCATACATATCGCTACCTCATTGCAAGAGGGTCGTAACTCCAAATTTGCTAGTTTTGAGTTATATGGTGTACAAGATTGCCGAATTGATTCTGCATCTTTTGGTAAAAGAGTCGTAAATCTAAGTGAATTAGCGGCCGAGAGATGGCACTAAGAAGATTGTGAAACATGATCAAATTCATAGGACTTAGCAACTTTCAAATGCGTCTCCTGAAAAATCAGGAATTTGGAGTTACGACCCTCTTGCAATGAGGTAGCGATATATACAATATAAATACATACACACATACATAACAGAACACAAATGGCGCACCCCTTAGCAGGCTTGCATCAGAAAGTTTGCCTTAATAAATATTATTCCATTTACCTAAAGACAAATAATAACAATAATGACATTAATAATAATCATGATAATAATAACAATATGGCAAGCTAAGAAGCAGATGAGAGAGAGAGAGAGAGAGAGAGAGAGAGAGAGAGAGAGAGAGAGAGAGAGAGAGAGAGAGAGAGAGAGAGAGAGAGAGAGAGAGAGAGAGCTGTTTTATTGAGATAATTCTATCATTCCCATTTGGAATAACATTAAAACATAAACCTTATAGAAACTCCTAGTATTATTTCGATATTCAAATGCGTGTAACCAATCTCTCTTATTTGCAACGCTTGACTGGATTGCTTTGCAAGCAAGAAAAGCAAGAGTGGGTGAAATTTTCCAGAATTCCAGTTAAAAACTTGAATCAACAAACTTAGAAAATTCTTTTAAAAAATACACAGTCAATGATAGCTGCGGAATGTGTTACAACTAAACACAATTACTGATATCACCGAATTTCAGCAATGGCTTCAAATTATTATTATCATTACTTGCTAAGCTACAACCCTATTTGGAAAAGTAGGATGCTATAAGACCAAGGGATCCAACAAGGAAATATAGCCCCGTGAGGAAAGGAAATGAGAATTAATGAACAATTAAAATAAAATATTTTAAAAACATTAACAACATTAAAACAGATATTTCATATATAAATTATAAAAGGACTTTTGTTAGCCTGTTCGACATGAGTACTTTCAATTAAATAGGGTGTAATTTCTTTATAACCTTCATAATTTCATTTAGTTTGAGATTGACCAAATTTCATAAACAACCTAAACATGATTATATAATTATGACAGGTATCTATTCACTATCAATATCCTTGATATATTTTAAACGTGAAGGTTGATAAAAAGTAAAAAATAAATGTTGTGAAAATGACACAAAGTCTACGAACTCGGACAGAAATAAATATTAAAAGTATGGAATACAACTCTCAAGTAGTTCTTATCACGTAATGCAATACTTATCACTGATTAAACTCGATTTTAGTATCAAATTAATAACAATCAGTTTACAATAGTTTTCAAGTCTTGTACTCAGAACAGAATTAAGAAACAAATCCAGTGCATGTATCATACACAGTACTAAAATTTTAAGCATAATTATTAAATAATAACAAGCAAACACAAAGGTAAAAAGCATACATCACTAACAGTTATAATGATAATAATAAAAACAAAGTTTGTTGTATAAACTCGGCATCTGATTGAAGACATCAGTGGATCGACCAAAGTCAATGAACACGAATCTTCTTAATCATGACTCAAAGACAATATACAAACTTTTTTCCATATACTCTACTGATCATAACTGTTGGCCTTGTTAAAACTTGTCCTGTTTACTTTAAATAGGCGCCAACAGTCTTCTGTTGGAACTAGGAAAAACATGTTTCCAGGGGAAACAATATTGATATTACTCATAAAACTATTACAGAGTTTTTCTAGAAATACGAACACCAATGAGTTGTTGGTAATGTAACTCATTTATTGACGTAATGATAATAATTTATTAAAAAAAAAGAAGAAAAAAAGGAAAATAGTGCACCACCAGGTGAATTCAATTCCAAGGAACTGAATGCTATGAGCAGACTAATTCAAGATCTCGTGACACATTCGTCAGCAAATAAACCTTATAGGGTTATACATGATCCATGGGAAATTGATGAATGATTTATACAAGTAAAAAGTAAATTTTCAGTTTAGCAATTCAGAATGAGAAGTTCCAAGAAATTTAAACAGAGAATGGATAGTTTTACGACTGTAGTTAGGTCCTGTTGGAGATATAATTTGGCTATTTAGCCAAATCTACTTATTTTTACTTCATAGATAAAAAGGATAATCTTACTTTTAGATTGTTTATGGAAAACTAAATTTGGATGCAGATTAAACAAAAATGCCGCCGAATATAAAAATACATCGCAATAACAAAGTATAAGACATTCATGGTATCTACATGAATCAAAAGTCAGTTCGTAAGCCGAATGCCCTGAAATATCTAGCAAATGCAAAAGAAAAAAATACTACAGACAATGCATCCTCTGTGAATATACAATATCCAATTACAAAAATTACTCATAATTATTAAGAATACAATCTTAAAGCAAAGATCCGAAGTATTGGTTTAACTCGTCGATAATTGGTCCATTCTTGCAAATTTCAGTATATACCTTATCCTTAGCTGATACGTTTTTAATTTTGCAGTTACCATTCTAGACACACAACATCTCAAAGAATTGCCATATTCCAGCATAAGGCTAATTCTAGTCATTTATAATGTTCTATGAGTATATTTTGTTGCTGTCTCACAGGATACTTTTACAGGAGAGGGGGTTCCCAGCCCCCTCGTCCCGTCCCTTTTAGTCGCCTCTTACGACACGCAGGGATAACGTTGGCGCTATTCTAATTGTTTTATGCCCCCGCTGCTTCCTCCGGTGCCTTAGATGACCGCGGAGGTAGCAGCAGTAGGGGACTCAGCAGTATGAAGCTTCATCTGTGGTGGAAATGTGGGAGGTTGGGCTGTGGCACCCTAGCAGTACCAGCTGAACTCGGCTGAGTCCCTGGTTTAGGCTGGAGGAACGTAGAGAGTAGAGGTCCCCTTTTTGTTTTGTTTCTTGTTGTTGTCGGCTACCCCCCAAAATTGGGGGAAGTGCCTTTGGTATATGTATGTATGAGTATATTAATCTAGCGTACAATGGATAGACTTTCAGCAGGTCTTAAGCTGTAGCTTGTAGCACGGAAAGGCTTTATCCACTGTACAGTATTCGTTATTATTCAATCAATGTGTCCACATTATCATCAAACTGTAAACCATTAAATTAAAATATTAATTGGTCTGACAACCCATATGCAACATGAAAGGGTATGTTTTTATTTTTCTCGATGTTTTGAATCTAGTAAATAATAAATCTCCATAAAAATGATGATCTGAAGAGCACATATCCCTGATTCTATCGAATTAATCACACAAGTTTATCTTAAGATTTGTTCTTAGGCGACTCTACTTTGTTGTCTTGTATCCTGTTTTCAACATACACTGCTTAGGCACGAGGCATGTAATAAAATAAATTATTATCAAGAATGCTATCTCTCTCTCTCTCTCTCTCTCTCTCTCTCTCTCTCTCTCTCTCTCTCTCTCTCTCTATTTTACTAGTACCCGATCGAGCATACTAATCTACAATTGGTTTTAAGAACTTATAATGAAATACACTGATGGCATCAATTGGTCCATTAGTGTCCATTTACGCGTTGAAAGTCTTCTATAATCTTGCATGAATTGGATGAATTTTATTTCTCATAAGAAGAAAGGTAAGTGATACTCAAACCTATTGGTTAACAAGCCAACTAAAGTTAAACTATCACTATAATCCTTAGACAGCATAAATCCAAAGCAAACTTCCTTTATTGTCTAAGTGTGGAATAAGCAACGCATTTTTTAAGCCATGTTACTAGCAATAATGCACGTCTTTCCAATTCAGTCAAGGTTACAGCATATAATTTTGAGGGAACAGTCCTATCATATACACATAAATCGAAACAATACAAAAATATCTCGCTGAAAAAAAAGTAGTTTTAGTTTACCTTAGGGAGATTACATATTAGGATACATACTCGAATATAAACACCTCCAGTCATATTTAAAATCGTCTGAAATAAGTTTTCATAAATAATTAACTTAAACAGTATTATTTTCTCTCTTCATACATGCCATATACTCGTTCTTTGCAAAGAGGAGGGGAATGTGGTGAGTGTATTTTCTATTGATAATCATCCAATGTCTTCAAAACTAAAGCTTCGAGCATCATAATGCTGTAGAGAAAGAAGAGAAAACTTCGTCTCATGGTCTACATCTGGAACTCTGTAGATGGAGCTTTTTATGAACAGGTGGCGACATCTGCAATGGAATACAAGCTCATTATATCAGATCTATAACTCTACCGTAGACAAATTCACTATCAAACAGTCATCTGATACCACAATTTATATCTCCTCCAGAGGAAATGTATATAATACTACACTAAAAAATATCCCAATGATTAAAAACAATTCATGCACGCTTATAGAAATGACTTAGTCATCTATCATAATGATCAATTAGAGGGAATCCAATAGCAAAGCAACATGATAACCTTTCAGGTTTTTTATTTTGTTGGACAAAGTAATTCCAGAAATAGGTCATGGACTCGAAACGTTTGCATGTTAACAAGAATAATATCTATGACCATATCAAACTCTGTTCTGTTAATAGGAAAGAATAGGACCTCCATGAACTTAATTAATATGCTGAAACCCTAAACCCTTTTCATCATCATTTTCGCATCAAATATCAAAGACTACGATATTGTGAGGATTTCCTTTTACGTTTTGCCGTTTACTGTTTAAGGCTTCTTTATCATGGCGCAACTTCGCCGGTGTTGAAATTTACTTTCAGATCTAGTTCATACCAACATCTCTATCTTGCTTTTCTTCGAACATCTATTTGCAACATTTCACTCTTATTTTTACGCAAATATTTGTAGCATCCAACTCTTATTTTCCCGCACGCATATTTATAAAGCAATCTGTGGCCTCTCTTCCTTATTTTCATGCACATCTGTAACCCGCCCTTCTTATTTTCATACACACATATATGTAAGTGTAAACTCTCTCTTACTTTCCTGTCCCCACATCTGTAACCTCTCTCCCTTGTTTTCCCGGCCACATAACCGTAATCTTTCTCTTATTTTTACACACAAAAACACATGCGCAACCTCTCCTATTTCGCAAATACCTCTGTAACCTCTCTCATTTCCCCACAGGTATCTGTAACCTCTCTTATTCGTCTAGCCCACACATCTGCAACATCTCTCTTTATTTCCCCACACGTATCTGTAACTTCTCTCTTATTTTTCCACCCTCCACATCTGTAATCTCTCTCTTATTTCCCCACACGTATTTGTAATTTCTCTCTTACTTTTTCCAGCTCACATGTCTGTAACCCATTTTCTTTTGTTTTCACACATATATCTATAATCTCTCTCTTATTTTCCAGAACACATGTCTGTAACTTCTTTTCTATTTTCACACACACATACACACACACCTGTAACCATCAAGTAAAGAATACGCTTTAGTATATGAAAGATGAATATCACACATGAAATCAAGCTTATCACATTACGTATTCAACAATAAATACAGAAACAGCATAAGCAACTGATGTCACAGTTAACAGAGATGCACATCGAATGTTGCTACGGCAGTAGACAGACAGGCAGACAGACACGCAGATAATATAAGCAGAACGAAGGGGAATTCTTATAATCGACGTATGATATATACGACAAAGCACGTGAAATATATGATCGACTTTATGAATCTTATGAAAAAAACACATTATAATTACCACTGATGTTAATTTAGATAGCTTATTTTCTTAGAGCAATATATTAATTACATAAATCTGACAGGGCATAAAATACATTCTAGTTTTGTACAACACACCAGGAAAAAACAACTTAAATACTGAACAGAACTATAGTTACTGTCCTATTGGCATAAGATAGATAAAATTAGGACATTAACTGAGTAACAAAAGATAAACAAAGAATTACTACCAAAGCTATACAAGAGCGCAAACATGTCTGATATATGGCTCGGAGTTATGCAAATAATTTTAGAAAAGAAAAGCGGGGTCACTAAACATACTTTAGTTACCCATCAAATAAAGTTCTCCTTTATTTCAGTTATTTCGTTTTCTTTACATATTACAGCCTAGACTAACGTAAATATTAGATTTCTGTTTATATGCAGTATTAATTTCAGAATAGACTGAATTTTATTAGATTTAAAGAAAAAATGGCCTAAATAGACGACGCCAGGGCCTGTAAGACCATTCGGTGGCCAAGGGCAACTGGGAGTACCATGCAGTACTTCAGTATCCAGATAATTCAGGGCTTACTTGAAGGAACAGCTAAACATTTATGCTACAGTAGGCCTTTATTCGCGATTATCTCTCAGCGAACTACGAAAGAATACGGGAACAAAGGAACAAGTAAAAATTTTTATAAAGAACGTTTCAGCAATAAAAGAAACAAGCATTTTACTTCGCTAACATCAGTACACATTAGAATTACATTAGATATATATGTAGATATTGCATATACATTATTAAGTAAAAGTTTAAAATGGTTAGATAGCAAAATGGAAGAAAGGAAGTAGGAAATGAGGTAAAGCACGTGCAAGAACGCAGCAAAGACCCGCAGTTAATGCTTACAGTACACCCCACAGTATCAATTATATCTAATTAATCACTTGAATATACAGATAAATACAAGGCAACTTATTAACTTGTATTTTGGATTCATTAGGATCTTTGGAAAGTAAAATAAGCGATGATAAAGAAAATTATAGGAGACATGTGTTCAGTTTAGAAAAATTTATGCTTAAACATAAAAAAAACTTAATTTTTACACTTCATTACTGACGTATATGATATCAAACACAGACAATAATAAATAAAAGAAGCGTTAAACAACTGCAGATATAAAGGTGAATACATGACATAGACTTTTTAGCTATCTACAGTACATGTATATGAGAAAGCAATGTCAAATATGTTATGTATAAAACGTTCCCAACACCGAATTATCCATGTGAATTATTTTCAGTTCTAATATACACTCTTGCTGAGCCTAAACCTCGTCTATGTCATCATCTGCTCTTTCCTACCCACTCTACTGTAGTGTAAACACTTCTCACCCACCTTTCGTCCTCCATTCTCTCCACACGACCGAATCATGTAAAATTACCATCTTTCCAACAATGCTAAATTTTGTACCACTCTCTTGGCAAATCACGAAAACTAAGTGGAAGGAATTACATAGAACCGATTGGTCTCACGGTAGTGAAATAACAGGATAAATTGTACAGTACTTAGTTCAAGTTTGGTGAACCAGGACACTTTCTGCCTATAGCTAAAAAGTCCATGCAACAGCTGGGGTCATAAATTAGGGTGTGACTATCAACCGCATACCCAGTCCTGAGAAACCGGAAGGCTGCACCCTTCTAACATCACTAGGATAGAGATGCAAACACACTCACACACACACATATATATATATACACATACATACATACATACATACATATATATATATATATATATATATATATATATATATACACACACATATACATATATATATATATATGAACTTTTTATAGAAATCATCTCTATATGGAAAAATCAATGACAAGATTCTTTGTTGTCATATGTAACACAATGGAAAGTCTCCCTTTGGTTCATCTATTTGGGCTATTGAGCAAAACATAAAAGACATCTCACACGTCTCGAACTATCGACCTAACCGCCCTAAGACTCCTCGCTGCTGGGAGGAGGGACGGTGGTGACTGGTACAACAAATGAACATACGCTATCGGGGTCTAAGCGATGTCAGGTAGGGCAGCCGGTCGGGACTACGGTTTACTCCAAAGTCAAAGAAAAGTCCTTCAAAAAGAAGCCAACAGTGCTTACCACATACAAATGGGGGAAAAAGCACTTTAATAGGAGAAAAGAAACTTATCATCAGACATTTTGATTTTTTCACATATAAAGAGAGGCTGGTCTTGCGATCTCCTCTATTATTTAGTCGCTAAAGCTAGGGTATCTTCGCCTCCTATTCTAGTCCAGATTGCAGACTACATGAAAAATATGAAGAGAATGTAGAAGTGAAGAGGGGACTCTGAAAATCGTTGAGAGTTAAAAGGGTATATCGTACACTGACAAAAATATCACATAAGAGTATTCAATCGAGTGAAAGGGATACGATTAATGAGTTACTATGGAGAATATTTGTTAATTCATATATCATCTAAAACATCAAGTAAGTCTGTGTGATTTTCATGTAGTGTAGAGCAACTACGGAATAATAATAGAAGTTATAACACTTTACACCATAAGAGAATGAAACAATATATTAAACCTTGCTTTTCCAACTAGGGTTGTCGCAATTAATAATAATAACACTCGGAAAAAGAAAGGAAGCGTTTACGTTTCGAGACAGGATTCTAACTAACGCCCAAGATTACAGTTAGGACAGGTTAATCATTTAGTTTTGAAGTGATGTAAGGAAGGACAGTTTAACTCATGCAGTCACATATCTGTGAAATTCAGATGTCTGTCACTGAAGCTTTAAATTACATCATCGTTCTTTGTTTTAGGGGGTATTAGTGATATGTGTAACTAAAAGGTTAAAAGAACAAGACGATAAAACAACCGTATACACACATTATATATATATATATATATATATATATATATATATATATATATATTGATAAAAAAAAACTATTGAGAACAAATTTCCTCTAAGGCTACCTCGAATATACCCATCAGGCAACCTTTTCATGAATTTACCCTAGTAAATATTGCTATCGGACTGCAATGATTATGACTGTTTCATTGTCTCTAAGTACCAAACGTTTTTTTCTAACTCGTATAACCGTCCACCTTCCACCTATCACTTCCATTGAGGGTTACGTCCTTCAGGCTTTGTCTTTTACTATTCCTTTCCTTATTATCGATTATCTAGATCTGCTACGGATATCAGGCTGCCCATTCCATCAGCCTAACCATTAATGACAATTAAAAAAAAAAACTGAAAGTGGCTTCAGTAACCAATGATTTCTCAGAAAGTCCCGTGTTTAGACACCCTAAGAAAATCTGAAACAGCTGTCTAACAGCGATTGATTGCAAAAAAAAAAAAAAAAAAAAAAAAAAAAAAAAAAAAAAAAAAAAAAAAAAAAAAAAAAAAAAAGTCACACTGTTGATTGTAATGCAAAAATTAAACCATATTTTTCATTAATATTTATACTCTAGGTTTCCATGGATGCCTTTGATCTCCCTTCACGATTTCTTATTTTTCAAGTCTTACGTTAGTTTTTTATGAAAAGACAGGGCTCCTTTTCATCTCAATCTAATTTTTTCATACTGCCTAAGGATGGTCAGCCCCAGTTTAAAGTTACATTGCCGCGAAGCCGTTGGTAACAACTAGTGTTGATGAATCCTCTCCCTTTAATCTGCAGAGACTGATGGTCGCTATATATCATCCGGGGGAAATTAGGGAACGAGCAGATGAAGATGTTGAGTCAACTCGGTGGATGAAGTGAGATGTCTTCAAAGCACATGAATAACACAGCTGAGCTCCTCCCTTCACTTCATGGGAGAAATTTTATGCGTGCATTCGAAATAGCTGGAGATGTATTATTCTTCTTCTTCTTCTTCTTCTTCTTCTTCTTCTTCTTCTTCTTCTTCTTCTTCTTCTTCTTCTTCTTATTATTATTATTACTAGCCAAGCTACAACCCTAGCTAAAAAGGCAAGATGCTATAAGCTCAAGGGCTCCAACACGGAAAAATAACCCAGTGAAGAAAGGAAATAAATAAACGATCTGAGAAAAAGTTAACAATAAAATATTTTAAAACAGTAACAACAACCAAACAGATATGTCATACATAAACTATTAAAAGACTTATGTGAGCTTGTTCAACATAAAATCATTTGCTGCAAGTTTGAACTTTTGAAGTTCTACTGATTCAACTACCCGACTAGGAAGATCATTCCACAACTTGGTCACAGCTAGAATAAAACTTATAGAATACTGTGTAGTATTGAGCCTCATGATTGAGAAGGCCTGACGATTAGAAATAACTACATGCCTAGTATTACGAACAGGATGGAACTGTCCACGAAGATCTGAATGTATCAAGCAATTGTTTTAATTCGACTGATGAATGATTTGTAGAAAGTTGAAGTGATTTTAGTTTATGTCATGAAAACTGATGAATAATAAACGAGAAATTTCTCATAAATTCACGAATGTGTTTTATATATATATATATATATATATATATATATATATATATATATATATATATATATATATATATATATATAGTTTTATTGTGCAACAACAATAAAAGAAATGTTTATTGCTTATTTCTGTTGTAGTTTATTCATTTTAATTTTTCAATTCCTCACTGGGCTATTTTTCCCAGTTGGAGCCCTTGGGCTTATAGCATCTTGCTTCTCCAACTAGGGTTATAGCTTAGCTTATAATAATAGTAATAATAATAATAATAATAATAATAATAATAATAATAATAATAATAATAATAATACTGACTATATTTTCTACGAACGAGTGCGTCATAACTAGCCACATCAATTTTGTTAACGGCCATATGTCACCTTGCTGATGCGTTGTCAAACCAGCCTCTTAAAAATGAAATATCTACATTCTTTAGAAGACAAAGAGGATAGGATAGATATATCCATAATTTAGAAATGATAGATGAAGACAGATCAACGTATTTGAAGCTTGACTTGTAACTTTCACATAGTGGCTGTGGAAATGAAAAGCCTTGCGTATACGATAAAATTAAATTGATCTCAACAGAATAAGAGCAATTAACCTAAAGATATTCTAACTAATCAATAGTTGCTTGCCATTTGAATCTGGCTACAAATCTGAAGCTAAAAAGAAACAGGATGAAGATAATTCTCACTTATTTTCACACACACACACATCTGGAACCTCACTTATTTTTCCGCATAAACATCTGTAACCTACACTCTTATTTTTACACACACACACACACGCACACATCTAGAATCTCTCTTATTTTTTCACCCAAACATCTGGAACCTCTCTTATTTTCACACATCTGGAATCTCTCTTATTTTTCCGCCTAAACATCTGTAACCTCCTCTTATTTTCGCACACACACATCTAGAAACTCTTATTTTTTCACCTAAACATGTGGAACCTCTATCTCTTATTTTCACACATCTGGAATCCTATTTTTTCGCCTAAACATCTGTAACGTCTCTCTTGTTTTCACACATACACTCACACATCAAGAATTTCTCTTAGTTTTTCGCCTAAACATCTGGAACCTCTATCTCTTATTTTCACACATCTGGAAGCCTATTTTTTCACGTAAACATCTGTAACCCCTCTCTTATTTTCACACACACACACACATCTGGAATCTTTTATTTTTCGCCTAAACATCAGTAACCTATCTCTCTTCCACTCACACACACTTTTGTAACCTGTCTTATTTTCCAATCCACACATCTGCAATCTCTCTCTCTCTCTCTCTCTCTCTCTCTCTCTCTCTCTCTCTCTCTCTCTCTCTCTCTCTCTCTCTCTCTCTCTCTCATGTATCTAAAGAGGTTGGTCAAAAGAGAAACTTCGAGCAACATCTAACGACTATGACGCCTTCCTAATTGCAAACAAACTTAGACAAATCACGTGTCTACGACATCTCTATTTACATTTCAGCCCAAGAGGCTGGCAGATTAGGTGGTTCGATTTCCCATTCCCCAAACGGTACTGGAGAGGATCGTATGTTAGAGAGAGAGATGAAAGGCAACTAATCTTAGGGGCATCAGAAAGGTTAGAGGAGGAAATTGAAATTGATTTTGCAGAGCATACTGAAGCAATTATCCTGGCGTTTGTTTAGTACGGCCTTACATTTTATGCCAGTAAAAAGTCTTTGAGATGTTAGCAGAAATGTTAATGACTTGGAAAATTGTATAAATATGTATTAGCTAAATGCTTCTTTGTTCTAAATTTAATTCTTCAAATATGAAGAATTCCCTATGTCCCTACCTTTTAATACAGTAGAATATTCGTCAGCATTCATAAGAGAACAGAATTAATATACGATAAAGAATAGGTCAAGAAGTATGTGGAGGAATGATTCATAGAAAAACGAAACAAGGAATAGTTGTAAAGAAAAGCCTTTAAAAACTATATATCCAACCAATAACGAAGTATGAGGACGTATGGAGAGCAGGAAGTATGTCACTGCAAGAACAGCAAAAACACATATAAAACAGGCAAAGATCAGTATAGTAGGAACAATGTTACCGGAAGTATGGATAAAAAATCTCAAAAGGAGTCTCAATGCCATATAACATTCAATTATAAAGTTATATAGAGTCTCAATGTCATATAACATTCAAATATAAAGTTATATAAATGAAAAAGGGGACTATTTGAAGATCAGATATATATAAATGAAAAAAGGGACTATTTGAAGATCAGATATATCCCAGAGTCCAAAAGTGCAGAATACCATCAAATATGTTTCATAATGTCATAAACTCAAGAAAATACATTAACTAGGGGGATAAATAAATCCCAATCAATGACCCTGAAGGATATTGCTCAAATAGTATGAAATCAGGAGATACAAAAGAAATAAGGGGAAAGCAATAAAAGGAAATATAGAGGAACCAAGTGTCTGTATGAAGTAAATGTGCAGGGTGTTTGCAACATAAAAGCAACATAATTAGCATAATTATTAAACTGAATGGTTTAAATGAAAAGAAATTCCTGTCTCCATTTTAGAAATTTAGAAATTCCTATTAGCATAATTATTAAACTGAAAGGCCTTAATGAAAAGAAATTCCTGTCTTCATTTTAGAAATTTAGAATTTCCTATTAGCATAATTATTAAACTAAAAGGTCTAAATGAAAAGAAATTCCTGTCTTCATTTTAGAAATTTAGAATTTCCTATTAGCATAATTATTAAACTAAAAGGTCTAAATGAAAAGAAATTCCTGTCTTTATTTTAGAAATTTAGAAATTCTTTTAAACAGGTCTAAATATTCACGTGTGCTCATTCCAATTTTTTTTTACCCATAGACTCGGAGTTCCTCCGGCAATCAATATCAATCTGAATTTAGAAAATCCTTATGGAAACAATAATACAATTAGAAATTTCAGACGAAATTCCTTTAAACAGGTCTAAATATTCATGAGTGACTATTCCAATTTTTTATCCATAACCTTGGAGTTCCTCAGGCAATCTGTATTAACCTGAACTACCAAAATCCTCAAGAAAACAATGATACAATTAGAAATTACAAAAGAAATTCCTTCCAACAAGTCTAAATATTCATGTGTGCTCATTCAAATTTTTTTTTTACCCATAGACTCGGAGTTCCTCAGGCAATCAATATCAATCTGAACTTCCAAAATCCTTATGAAAACAATGCTACAACATACTCTTGCCTTTCGTTATTCACCCAGCTTTATCCACAACAAACTGTATAACATTTTCCAGGAAAAACATTTAGCATGAGAAACTGGAAGGAGTAGAGATGCGTCATCTGGCTACGAAATCTTGTTTCTCCCCACTTGTTACGAAAAATGATTTTTACCCTTTTCCTTAAAATAAAAATAAACTCCGTAATTTTCAGATTGGAATTTTCATTCCGAGTTGATGGCTGGCAAATAGACGTGCCACTCTCAGAGATTATTTATTTTCTATCGCTTGAAAAGGAAATATGCAATGAAGTTTGGCGGTGCAAATTGATTTGATAAGAGTCCTTTGGAAGGGTGGTCATTGGAGGGGGGGGGGGTCCTACAGGAGGAGGATGGACTGAAAAGGAAACCTATTTTGAAAGTCATTAGAATTGCTGGTTTCTGTCAGGTGTTAAAAGCTGATATTATCTTGAAGTAAAAAACATGTTATTACCCAATGACCTGTTGAATAAGGCGTATTCATGCAAACACACACACATCTATCTATCTATTTATCAATATATATATATATATATATATATATATATATATATATATGTATATATATATATATATATATATATATATATATATATATATATATATATATGAATAAAGCGAATTCATTCTCACATAATGCAAACACACACACCTACCTATCTATCTATCTATCTCTCAATATATATATATATATATATATATATATATATATATATATATATATATATGTATATATATACCTATATATATATATATATATATATATATATATATATATATATATATATACACACACACATACTTTTCTTTCTTAACATAATGTGGATCCCAAGTAAACAACAAAAACACAATTATCGCCACCAGATTCATAGTTTATATGATAGTTAGTGTATGAAACCAATAAGATAAAATCTTTGAATATATTTCTAGCCAATTGTACTTGCACAAAAAACTTATTCATAATGTATCGGGTCCTCCTACATGGACTACACTATTCGCCTCTATCTTGCGTATATTTTGGCGATTTATGGATATGAAGAGTTTTGCTCACATTAACTCTGAAATTTCAAGGCTTTGATACCCTCCCTCCTAAAAAAAAACTAAAGTATGTATTTTTAATCAGCATAACATATATTCTTTCCACTTTATGATAGGATTTCCAAACCCTTTTTTTATACTTTTCAAATTGCTAAACTCTTCAGTATATCTCAAATCTGCCTACAAATTGGATACCTGGAAACCTTGTCTAAGTCCCACCATTGCATGAAACCAGTTACTAACCTCTCCACAAATTCTAATAGGATCATAAAATCATCTTTTACAGCATATACATTCAGCATTTAATCATAACACTTATTAATGTCTGTGTTCAACATAGTCCTTTTCTCCTTGACTTACAAACTACTCACTGCTTATCTGCTATTGTTCTGACTCTCCCACCCAAATTCCTACCAAGCTAATACCATGTTATACTGAAAAGCTTTATTCCTTTACATCTATGCAGTATCCTCTATATTTTTAGCTTTGTAGATATAATTACAGGCAGATATGGATATACAGATGACAGAAGCGTCCTTATCTGGATATGGAATTTATATTCTTACTGTTACTTTACGTGTTGAGGATGAAAGGTAGGGAAGGAGTGAGGAGGGCTTGGGAGGAACCTGTTAGGGGGAGAAGATGGAGAATGAGGCATATAATTAGATGGCGAGATAGAGTGAAGGATGATACGGAGAGAAGAGGTTTTGGTGGATGAGGTTACCTTTGATAGAAGACTTTGGAGAGGGTGCATCAGGCAACCGACCCCTTAATGTAAGGATAACTGTGGAAAAGAAGATAGAATTCGATAGAGAAGTTTAGTTATGGATTTGAAATGGTAGGGTTTTATCTACAGTGACTTTGATGAAATACTTAACATTGATGAATAATTTGATTTACTTAAAACTTCTAACAAGCGAAGAAAAATAAGCTAATTCAATGGTTGAGTATGGAGGTCCACATGGGGAAGTTCCACTTTGTTCCAACGATGGCCTGTAAATAATTATGCAATTTCATATACGTAACTTGAAAAATATGAAGAACAAATTTATGGTTGATGAAATTTCACGAATAAGTATTCCGACAAATGATATGATTAAACTAATTTAGAGGTGACAAAAATTGAAGAGAGTAAGATCATTTGGTAGCGACTACCCAATAAAAATGTCAATTTGATATTTGAAACTGCGGAATCTTCGTTATACGTCGTGATTTTTCTCAAAGATTATATAAAACGAAGGAGAAATTAATCAAAATAACACAGACAACTTAAATGACAGATTATTTATGAGGATAATGAGAGCAGTATTCACTGAACATATTTTGTTAGACCACCAGCTCTGCAAAGACTGGTGTCAACGAGATAGGTATCACTGTTTAATGAACCTATCAATAGTTTGGACAGCGAGGTAAATTGGTTTGACAGAACTTGATTATCTTCGATCTGCGATGTCACGAGCTTTCACAACGACTGAATATCCTAGGGACATACCTTGGACATTGTATTTCCCTCGTGGTTTGAGTTAAAAGGTTTAAAAGCCGCTCATGAATGGCAGAGACAAGGGACAGTGACATTGCCCTAGCAAGCAGGGCAATGACCTAGAGACTGACCACGTATACGTGTGATCAGCGTCCAAGACCCCTGTCCACCCAAGCTAGGACCAAGGAGGGCCAGAACAATGCCCTAGAGACTGATCATATATACATGTGATCAGCGCCAAAGCACCCTCTCAACCCAAGCTAGGACCAAGAAGGGCCAGGCAATGGCTGATGATGAATCAGCAGATGGATCTACTGTATAGGCTCTCCCAAATCCCCCGCCCCCCATTCCTTAACTCACAAGGATGATGAGGTTACAGCGACCAAAGGAACTAATGAGTTCGAGCGGGACTCGAACCCCAGTCTGGTGATCACCAGTCAGGGACGTTACCACCTACGCCACCCCATGTAAAATATCCAGGGTTTTTATCTAATTCTATCAATAACAAGATTGAGTATTGCATCGCTTGACAAGTATAATTACCGTCGGACAACAATAATTTCTGGCCTAACTCACTCTGAAGAGGAACACCCTGTCACACCCTTGCTGCGCAGCGAGTAATCAAACGCCTAGAGCAAGGGGAGATGGCAGAGGTGGTGCTCGGGGGTTAAACAAAAGAACTGGCGCACAGAAAGCATATGGCAAGGGGCACTTCCTCAGAGCGAGGTCCATGAATTCCGGTGTCCAACTGTACTTCGAAATGATGTTTCGCTATGATTATCATGACGTGTTAATTTAACGTAGCTATTTTACTGAAAGAGGAGATAATATATCTTTAAAAATTCGTAGGTAACTACCTTTCCAAGTATCAGTAATTACTACTTACTTTTCAAAGACCAACTACATGCTAAAATAAAAAGAATAAATACATGTTAATTATCTTTAACATTATCTTTAAATTGGGTTGCCGTGGCCGATGTGGTAACGTCACTGACTGGTGAACGCCAGACTGGTGTTCGAGTCCCACTCAAACTCGTTAGTTTCTTTGGTAGCTGCAACCTCACCATCCTCGTAAGCTAATGATACGGGGTTTGGGAGAGCCTATAGGTCTATCTGCTGAGTCATCAGCAGCCATTGCCTGGGCCCCCCTTGGTCCTAACTTGGGTGGAGAGGGGGCTTGGGCGCTGATCATATGTATATATGGTCAGTCTGTAAGGCATTGTCCAGCTCGATAAGGCAATGTCACTGTCCCTTGCTTCTGCCATTCATGAGCGGCCTTTAAAACCTTTAAAGGAGGATAATATCGATAAACTAAGTCTTCAAATGGAATGTCTGGAAATAAGAGCGAGAGTGAATTGAACGTCTTCCATATTTCTCGAGGAAGTCAAAAGGAAGACGTATTGGTATTCCTTGATCATCTTAAGAACAAAAGATGACAGGCCATCAATCAAGATACTAAGGTAATATACGAATGGTCTTTGTGTTTTTAGTTAAGATTTTTTTTTTTTTTTTTTTTTTTTTTTTTTTTTTTTTTTAAGGTGTGTAAGGAACTCTTAATATTTTCGTTGTTCGTTTATAAAATTTTTCCAGAGTAGATGTTTAGTCTTTACAAAAAAATTTGTGACGTTCTTTACATAAACAATTGGCAACATTTACTAAACTGAGAGGGGCATCATTTTTGGTAGATTTCTTTGTTTGTGTTTGTTTCTTTATTGACAATTATACGGAAAAACTACTTGACCGATTTACTTGCAGTTTTCAGAAGAGATGCACTATGGCACACAATAGACCCCATTATAATTTGGATCTCATAGCTTCAAGGTCAAGGTCACAGAGATTCGAAAGGTCAGAATCGACTTTGACTAGACTATAACTCCCTCAAATATCAGATTTACTTGAAACGAAGACCAGAATCTTAATTTTCCGGTGCCTATAATATAATTCTATAGAGGATCAGCGTTATAAATATATATATATATAATATATATATATATATATATATATATATATATATATATATATATATATATATATATATATATATATATTACTTTACATCCTGATGAGGGTCGATGTTTGACCGAAATATAGTGTGATTTATTCATATTTCCTGTGTTTCTTTTATGGGCCTTTTTGAAAAAACATGTTAAACTGTTCGATTACAGTTATAAGTAAGACATATATATATATATATATATATATATATATATATATATATATATATATATATATATATATATATACATATATAAAACTTGCTAAAGGGCAAAGAGGATGAAAGTCTCTTACACCTTATTTCATGTTCAAAGGATAAAAATTCTGCAGGAAAAAAATATAGTTTTGAGATAAACATGTTTACCGAAGCTGTACATAGGCTCCTCTAGTCCTGAAAATAAAAATAAACCTCCTTACGTAAGAGATTTGTATTTAAGTCAAATATCTAAGTTTAGAACCCAATTTCTTAGCGATTATTTCCCTTCCTAATATTAAGTTATGAACCCCATTTCTTTTCGATTTCTTTCCTTATCTATTACCGTTCTGAATTGCCTCAATCTTCTATTTCCTCAGTCTTCTATGATATCCTTGTTTCTAAGGAAGAAAATCTTTTATATTTCAGGTTTTTTTTTTTTTTCTTTTCCTTTTTTTTTTAAACCTTACCTTACCTTTAGACTGTAAGCGATTCACCCCCATGGCCTTCGTACAAAAAGAATCTCACATCCATGTTGAATCTATAATATATCCGGATATCAAGTCCTTAGCAAATTCTAAAAAAAATACCCTTTCAATTTTTCCCCTTCCGAGTATTTAAATTGTTCATCTCTTTACCCCTCGCAAAGAAAAAAAACATATTGACATTGAATCTCTATAAATCATTTCTTCAACAGATCCATTAAAAACCTGACAAGATTTTTTTCCTCTTCAGTTTCGAAATTCTCACTCCAATATTTCAAAATGACTACTTGAGCCATCGGCCTCAAAACACTTTTTTTCCTCTGGCTAATCAATTTCGACTCCCCCAATTAAGCCTTTTGACGTATGCCACTCTCTGTCTCGATAAACAAGTTTCTATAGGCCCTCGTACGTTTATCGGAAATTTGCGTCCATAGTTGCCAAACTCCCTTTCATGTTGTTATTATTATTATTATTATTATTATTATTATTATTATTATTATTATTATTATTACATGCTAAGCTACAACCTGGTTGGAAAAACAGGATGCTATAAGCCCCAGGGGTCCAACAGGGAAAATAGCCCAGTGAGGAGAGGAAACAAGGAAAAAATATTCCAAGAACGGTAACAACATTAAAATGAATATCTCCTATATAAACTATAAAAAAAACTTTAACAAGAGGAAGAGAAAACAAGATAGAATAGTGTGCCCAAGTGTACCCTCAAGCAAGAGAGCTTTGACCCAAGACAGTGGAAGACCATGGTACAGAGGCTATGGCACTATCCAAGACTAGAGAGCAATGGTTTGATTTTGGAGTGTCCTTCTCCTAGAACAGCTGTTCTTTCTCAATAAACAAGTTTCTATAAGATTTCGTACGTTTATTGGAAATTGGCATCCATAATTGCCATATTTCCTTTCATGTTAAGGCCTAATTGATTACTGATACGATTGCATAAGTGAGTAGTTCATAATTGTATCTTTATGGAAGAGTTGGGTATGAGTACCGTTTCAATGCTTGTTAGGAAGTATTATGTTAATTTAAGCTCATTTGCCTTCGATTTTTTACTTCCCAGTTATTTATAAATCGATATTCAGTAGTATATTCGTTTTTGCATAAAATAATATTAATCAAAATTCCAGTAGAGGTAAACCTTTTGTTTAGAAAAAAAATCTGTGAAACATAAAAATATAATGAATGGGAAATTTTGCAAAAGAAAAGCAAACAAACAAAATAACAAATACAAAAAGCATTAAGTAATTATGCATAGGAATAAAATCAGAATAAAACTTAACCTAAGAACAGCTAAAAAACTATAAATACAAAGCATTAAGGAGTCGACAGCCTACAATGTCTTCTGCATTCTCTCTCTCTCTCTTTTTTTACATTCTGAGAAAGGGATAATTTCCCCGGCCTCTTCCAGTATGTGTTATAAACTATACCAGCTGCAAAAAAAAAAAAAAAAAAAAAAAAAAAGTTCCTGGAAAGGGCCCAATTGCAGCGGCTAAGACAGATAGACTGGAAGACCTTCGGACATTCTTCGAATGGACACCCCACCTTTAAGCCACGAGGTCTCTCCATCCCGATTCCAGGGAAGACTGTAAATCAACGGGTAACAGGCGACAAAACTCTCTCTCTCTCTCTCTCTCTTTCTCTCTCTCTCTCTCTCTCTCTCTCTCTCTCTCTCTCTCTCTCTCTCTCTCTCTCTCTCTCTCTCTCTCTCACCGCAGATCCTATCACAATTCCAGTCGCATTTCGCAGGAGCTATTATAGCTTTCCTGGAGGGAAAACGGATTGCCTTTACAGCCAATATCTTGGGCCCGCCCATGTCTTACTCCTTGATGCCCGTCGCCATTTTTAATTTGAATGTGCTCTACACTTTTTCAAAAATGGACCAATTTTTTTTCTTTCCATGGGTTACGTATCCACTGTACCCTAATGGCGTCATTTGCTGGAACTGGGAGGGACTTGAGACTGAGATGGAGTTCACTTTCCAGTAAAACAAGAAGTGTTCCACTTTTTTTTTTCTGATGAGGTAGCTTTAATAGCAAGACTAAAATTTCCAGCAATTGCTGTTCTTTATAGATTAAACGTATTTCTGTCATATGGAGATGGTTTGGGCATGCTCTTCGCACTCCCCAAGAGAGATTAGTTCACCAAACGTTCAGCTGGGCTCCACAAGGCACTAGAAGAGTTGGAAGACCCAGACCTACATGAATGAGAACTATGAAGCGCGAAGTAGGAGATGATGAATGGAGAAGTATTGAATTGAAAGCTCAAGATAGAAACGACTGGCGAAACCTAAACGAGGCCCTTTGCGTGAATAGGCGTAAGAGGAGATAATGATGATGATGATGAGGAAGAAAAATATATAGATTGTATGCAGTTCAGTAGTTTGCATTTACAATTTAACATTGTATTTAAAATTGGGATTGATTCTAAAGGACATCACCTTACTGTAAAATAGTTCAAAAGTCAAATGAATTGTTGAGAATGGTTTATGTACCCGAGGTCAAATTTAATTAACTTTTAAGAATAAATTTCAGGTATCCCGAGGTAGCTTGAAAAGTTAACCATAAATCCATGCCTAGATTGTTAGTCATCACGTTCGTATGATTGGCCTTTATTCCAGTGCTACTTTTGACCGTGTTGCTCACGAGGCCCTTGTTTTCTAACTTAAACAGGTGGGAGTTGGTATATAAATAAATTTTTAAATAAGTCATTGTAAAGAACGGGTATTTTCAGTGTCATAATTACAACAGTAGCGTGATTTCTGAGTTTCCTTAGGGTAGTGTTCTTGGTCCATTACTTTTTGTATGTGTGTGTGTATATATATATATATATATATATATATATATATATATATATATATATATATATATATATATATATATATATATATATATATCAGATAACACTACCTCTTTGCATCAATTCCATCTCCTGGGTGCAGATCTGTGGTTGTTGGATCTCTTTACAGAGATAAGGATAAAATTAGTGCATGGTGATACGTAAAAAAACAAAGTATGATTGTTATTAGGGTTAAGACAATGAGATACCGGTATCCCTTTAAGGTAATTACAATTAAAATGTTGTTTTCAACTACATGCAACTTATTCAAAATCCTAGGAGTCCATCTTAATTGCAAATTCTTTTTTGAGAAATATATCACACTTGTATCTTCTATGTTTATTACAAGGATTTTGGCGACTTGTCTGCTTAAAGGTTTAAAGGCCGCTCATGAACGGCAGGGGCAAGGGGCAGTGACATTGCCCTATCGAGTAGGACAATACCCTAGAGACTGACCATATCAAGGTCTATAGAGTATTCTATAGACCTTGGACCATATAGCCCACAGTATACATATGATCAGCACCCAAGCAAGGATCAAGGAGGGGGAGGCAATGGCTGCTGGTGACTCAGCAGATAGACCTAAAGGCTCCCCCAAACCCCTTTCCTTAGCTCACAAGGATGGTGAGGTTGCAGCGACCAGAGAACCTAATAAGTCTAAGCGGGACTCGAACCCCAGTCTAGCGTTCACCAGTCAGGGACGTTACCACATCGGCCACTACAACCATAATACTGTAAGGTTTATTCTGCCAAGATTTACATATAACACCACTGCCTAATATTCAGTAGCTGACTCTGCACAAAAACACGTAGTCTATTAAATTCCTTATTTCTGCTGATCTCGATATTGATGTCTGGTACCATTGTTCAAATTATGCATTATGCATGCTATAAAAGATTTCTCATAATTCTGAGTATCCTGTGACGGGCCGAGAGAAGGTTGTAACTCAAAGGCAGGATGCAAGCAACTGAGTCACTTTATTATACAACACTCTCCTTTATATACAAAAGCTCAAGGGAACAGGAAATTTCATGTTCAAAATTTACACTGTTACCTCTGAGAAAAACAGACATGTTTTTTTCAGGTTCTTTTTAGTGCGAGGGGAGAGCGAAGATACAAGTAATATATATACAAAATGAACTATGTACGATCGTGTGACACACGGTTGGTACAATCCTTTGCTATCAGATCTTCTCAGAGTATACTATCCGTCACATAGTAATAGGCTCTGACTGTCTTATTTTGTGAGGCTCAACACTACACAGTTTTCTATAATTTTTCCTGGTTGAAAATATATTGTAGAAATATCTTTCTAATCATACAGTTGAATTAGGGGCAATTCAAAAGCACAAACTGGCTACAAATAAGTCTGGTCATAATATCTGATATTTGCCAATTTTACTTTCTTAGTTGTCGTACATTTCTTTATTTTTCAGTTTTCCTTTAAAGTATAGTAGATTACACCTGTCTATTTTCCATACTAAGCTTATAACATTCTTCTTTTTAAAGTAGCGTTGCAGCTTAGTTGTAAAATAATGATAATAATGGATAATGTGACAGGCAACAGGACCAAAAGGGTGTTTACGCAAGAAAACGTCTTTAAGAATAAACCGGTAGTTGTAAAGTAGCTAAGAAAAGTTTGAAAGTAAAAAAAAAAAAAAAAAAAGCCTGTATGCAGCATGCACAGATCTAAAAATAATAACTTTTGATATAACTTATTTCTGAAGGTATTGGAAATGTATAATACTGAAGTTATGTCCTTGAGTAAATAAAAGTGTTTGAGATATGAGTGGTGGTGGAATACATAAGCAGGAGAGTGGCTGGTATAGTATGAAGTTTGGTCTGACACTGTTGCGTAGTGTCTCCACAACTCTACAATGAATGTAGACTTTAATATGCATTATAAGAAAATGAGGTTCGAATTTAATGTGGTATCACGGATCTCTGAGAATGATACTAACTAGACCGGAAATAGTTAAGAGAAAACGCCTAAGATATTACGAGTCTGAAAATGTTTGCATGAGAATATTGAGGGAGAAAAAAATAAAAAAGACTAAGATGATGAGGGTAGATGGAAACCAGGAAGATGGGACGATGAATGTTAATGCCCACGGTATAAGAATGGAAATAGTTTATATGTATAAGTATTTGGGAGTAAATATAATGATAGTAGAAGGAGAGAAGACTTGAATCACAAAACAGGCATAAAAACAAAGTCAGAAGGGTGCACGCAAATGATTATTAAGGTACTTGATTTATGTGTGGAAACAAAGGTGGGATTGTGATGAATGAATTTTAACCAACTCTACTTTATGGAAGTAATTACGCATGTTAAGTTCAAATAATTTAAAAAAAAAACATGGAAGCAGTTAAAACGAGCTCATTACGTACTGTAAGTGGTTCTAAAAAGGAGTAAGATAAATGAGGAGACACATTAAATTGTCAAATAGGATGGCACTGAATGGTATTTTGAAGTGGCTTTGTCATGTGGAAAGAATGGGTTACAATAGGTTACTGATAAAAGTATGACCCGAAAAAGCTAAAAAGGAGAAAGATATGAAGGTCTAGAAAAGGTCAAATAACGGTGTGGACCATTATTATTATTACCTAAGCTACAACCCTAGTTGGAAAAGCAGGATGCTAGAAACCCAAGGGCTTAACAGGGAAAATAGCCCAGTGAGGTAAGGAAATAAGGAAACAGAATAGTGTGCCTGAATGTACCCTGAAGCACGAGAAATCTAACCCCAGACAATGGAAATCCACGGTACAGAGGCTATCACACTACCCAAGACTAGAGAACAATGGTTATAATTTTGGAAAAGAATCTCATTGACAACCAAAAAGTGCTGAGTGTGTGCAATATAGGTTTGAATTGAGTAGCATGTGATGGGAGGCTCGACGAGCTACTTATGCGCTTCTATAAGTTTATGAAGCAACGAATATTGTGGAAAGTTTTACTGCATAAGGGGATCATCTAAGAATCAACAGTTGAATATAAAAATGTTGCAATGGCCGTTTTATCTCTTTCACTACATCCCCACTTTGTTTGAGAAAATGGTTAAATTCTGAAAAAATCTAGTGGGTGCATATATGTATAAAATTGTCTAAATACATATGTCATGTCTGCATATATGTATAATAATTGCTAGAGAAAATTTTTCATGACATTCCTTGCATAAATCTTCATATGGAGAAATAAAAATACAGACACAAACCTTTCCAGAAAATATATTAAAGTTTGTTTCTAGATATTCTACCAGGTCTTTTCCAGAAAATTCTTTTAAAGAAAATCTCTGCCTTTGCATCAAAAGTAAATATATTTCGTTAGAGAACCCTATTTCATAAAATATGTATTATTATTTTTCTACGTATCGGTACATTTTTTAGTTGAGAACACTTTACAAGCAAATAAAAGCATATTTAGGAATTCCCTTTTAAAATACTAACACTAGAGAGTTATGGGGTCCTTTGACTGGCTAGACAGTACTATATTGGATCCTTCTTTCTGGTTACGGTTCACTTTCCCTTTGCCTAGACATACATCGAATAGTCAGGCCTATTCTTTACATATTCTCCGCTGTTCTCATACACCTAACAACACTGAGATTACCAAACAATCCTTCTTCACCCAAGGGGTTAACTACTGCACTGTAATTGTTGAGTGGACTACTTTCCTCTTGGTAAGGGTAGAAGAGACTCTTTATATATGGTAAGCAGCTCTTCTGTGAAAAGGACACTCCAAAATCAAACCATTGTCCTCTAGTCTTGGGTAGGGCCATAGCCTATGTACCATGGTCTTCCACTGACTTGGGTTAGTTCTCTTGCTTGAGGATACACTCGGGCACACTATTCTATCTATCTTCCTTTGTTTTGTTGAAATTTTTATAGTTTATATAGGAAATATTTATCTTAACGTTGTTACTGTTCTAAAAAATATCTTATTTTTCCTTGTTTCCTTTCTTCACT
The DNA here is from genome assembly GCF_036898095.1 of Palaemon carinicauda. Lineage (NCBI taxonomy): Eukaryota > Metazoa > Arthropoda > Malacostraca > Decapoda > Palaemonidae > Palaemon > Palaemon carinicauda. The sequence continues at coordinate 62,998,285 of NC_090761.1, read as the reverse complement.
GGGATATTTTCCCTGTTGGGGCCCCTGGGCTTATGGCATCCTGCTTTTCCAACTAGGGTTGTAGCTTAGCAAGTAATAATAATAATAATAATAATAATAATAATAATAATAATAATAATAATAATAATAATAATAATAATAAAAGGAATATAAACTTGGAAGTCAAAAATAGGAAATAAAAAAAAATTACAATAAAGACACAATCGTACAAAAAAGGCTTTTGAATACATAGCAAGGTATCAAATGGGATATATATTTTAATTTCATTAAACTTAACAACTTGAGTTAATAGTTAATATTCCAAAGCTGTGTATAAAATCACGTCATTTAAATGCAACACGGAATGACAAAGGGAATTTGCATAAAAGGTAGAATGCATATCTGCTCTATTTGGAAACGGGACAAAGGCGCCAGGCTGTCAGGTGCAAAGGCTAACATTCGCAGTTGATAAAGGGAATTCTGAGGTTGTGTCTGAAGCATGTTTGAAAGTCAATGTCAAGCGAGACCATGATAACAGTGATAAAGGAGGCGGGGGGGGGGGGGGGAGGAGTCGAATAGATAAGGAAATGGTAGAGTTTGAATAGCGATAAGTGGAAATTCTGCCGGAGAATGACTGAAAAATTTGATAGATTTGGAATGTAATATCTTAAAAGGTATGTCGTTATCAAAGGCTATTTCAGAAAACAGTTTTTTTTTTTTCCCCCATGATATTTCTTACCCTTTGACGTTGCAGATTCTTCTTTGCCTTTTTCTGGGAAATTTAAAACTAAGTGAAACTAAAGGACTTGAAACGAAGAGCTGGAGTGAAGAAATAGCTGCTATTACACTGAGATTTCTTTTTACTTATTTTGGAGATGAGATGAATAGAACAAATTAAAATGAAAAAAGAAACTTTAAAAATAAGAATTCCCTGTATTCTAATTTCGTAAACAGCACGTGATCCGAGGGTAAATTTCAAGCTTTCATCTAAGTAGAAAAAAAAATAAGATAAAAATAAATTCTTCATTTATACTCTAGTTCTAAAACAACCTGTTATTGAGCAAAGTCGTTCATGAAACGGAAGGATAAATAATGAATGAAGTTTTAGGGTTTTAACAAAGTGCAATCGACGGTCAAGGTTCTTTAGAACGTAGATATCTTGATAAATGGGAATTTTTTTTTTTTTTTAAACTATTAACAATCTGCTCGTGACCAAAAGTCTTTCTATTACGAAAAAAATAAAATAATGAATACTTTTCTTACTCTATAAAAAAAGTCAATTTACAAAAATCCTATTTACAGTAAAAGGAAAAATAGGTAAATTTAGGTTTTTGATTATCATGAACTGTTAAATAATCTGTTAATGATCAAAGTCTTTAATAAACTAGAAGAAAAAATTAATTTAAAAAACGCTTAGTTTATCTTAAACTCTTTAATAACTTATTAACGATCAGTTAAAGGGAATTCTTTGTATATTACTGCTCTCAAAGATAATTACTGACTAACACAGTTCTACGTTAAGTAAAAATAACTCAAGGAAATAGAAAAATTAAGAATAACTCCATAAGATAAATAATGAAATAGATATAAATTACCTAAAAATTAGAAAAAAAAACCTTTATATAGATTGTTCATACATAAACTACGAAACGAAACTTATGTCAACGTGATTAACAAAATAAACTTAGCTACAAGTTTGAACTTCTGAAGTTCGACCGATTTAACCGCAAGATAGGAAGATCATTCCACTATCTGGTCAGAACTGGGATAAAACTTCGAGAATACTGTGTATTATTGAGCCTTATGGTGGAGAAAGCAAGACTGTTAGAATCATCTGCATACCTAGCTTTGCGTACAGGGTGGTACAATTTTGGGCATATCTGGATACAAAGGATGGTCAGAACTATGAAAAATCGATCGACGGTGCCAGAGATTAATATCCAGATCAGTGATAAAGAATTCAGTAGAGAGACAAATCAATTTGAGAACCATCAACTGAAGACCAGACAGGAGAACAATACTCAAAAGATAGTACAATGAAAAAATAATATATTTCCTCAGGATAGAATGATCAATACAAATATTGAAGGACTTTATCAATATGCCAAACTTTTATAAAGTTAAAATAAACCAGACTGAATGTGTTTTTCAAAGGGAACTTTGCAATCAAGAACTTCAAATGAGTTATGTATGGTTAAAGAGACATTGTACATGCAAAGATCTTTTACCTTACTTAAAATCATACTTTTCTTTTACCTCACTTACAATCATACTTTTCTTTTACCTCACTTACAATCATACTTTTCTTTTAACTCACTTACAATAATACTTTTCTTTTACCTCACTTACAATCATATTTTGAGATATGATAAGGTTCAACTTCGTCCCCCGCAATTTGCACCATATATTAATTCTAGATAGAGTTCTATTAAGGAATACAACAATCACACGTCTACATTCATGTTTAATTTCTACGACAAACCACATATAGTATGAAAAGTAATGTGGCGAGAATACCACCCAAAGAAACAACATATTCTACATTATTATTGTCACTGTAATGCCAATGAACAACTACTCACTGCAATATATTACTTAAAAATTCAATAATGATGTTAAGAAAGGACTCGCCTACTCCCACATGTTTAACTTTCAAAACAAGGTTCTTATGATCAACCCAAAAGCAGCATTAAAATAAAAGACAATCATATGAATTTCCTGACAACAATCAAGACATTTTTGTACATTGGAATTGTATATACAAATTAAAGATTGCAATGTTTTTCTAAAGCAATTAAGTAATAAATGCTATACTATGATGGCATATATGTCTATATCTGTAACAAGACATTCTTCATTTCGATCGCAAGGTGATATAGTAACAATTGCATCACAAAAATTTGAGAAATTAAAGAAATTAATAGGGAATGGTGGCTCATACATTCTTGGTGAAAGTAACAAGATCAACTCTCTCTCTCTCTCTCTCTCTCTCTCTCTCTCTCTCTCTCTCTCTCTCTCTCTCTCTCTCTCTCTCTCTATATATATATATATATATATATATATATATATATATATATATATACATACACACATATACATACACACCCACCCAATACACACAGACACACACACACACATATATATATATATATATATGTGTGTGTGTATGTGTGTGTGTTAGGGTACAAACTGTGCCAGAGAGAAAGAGAGAGAGAAAGAATTCTTTGACTCCTAAAGAGAAAAGAATATTGTAAAGGGGGGGGGGCCGAGGATAACAGCAAACTGAATAATGGGCATTGGCTCAATCCCATTAAAGCAAATTTACGACGTGTACCGGTGGCATAAAAGGCATCCGAGAGCCATTAGCCGACGCATGAGCCAAAGTCAAGCGTTTTTAGCCGCCGAGGAGAGCGTCAATATTTACCACATGTACCAACAACATGCGGGACGAAGTCTCGTGTCTCACGTGTGTTTGATAACTCTCTCTGAGTAATAACTTCGAGAATGTGCCTTTGGGGATAAAGTAACGATGGTTTCTGGTCGGTAGAAATCCAATAGATAACAAGTAGAAAGAGCAGTTATGAATTTTTTTTTAAGATATCATCACTTTAATAAAGTCTACGGACCAAGCTTTCCCCATTTCATATGATGACCGTGAATGAATCTACTGTATAGTGATAATAATAACCAGAATCACAATCTTGATCTGGCTCAATTCCCAAATCTAATGGGTTGTTCTGGAGCATAATATCTGTCCGCTATTAAAATTTGATGAAAATCCGGGAAGAAGTTTTGACGTAATCCTCCTCACAGACAAACAGACAGATAAATAAAGAAATAAACGCAAGGCATTTTATAACCTCCTTGGCGGAAGGTGATAATGATTGTAAATTATGTATATTGTGAAATGGTACAGGAAAGAGAGACTTGAATGGAACTCATTCAATTTCGTGAGCAAAATAGGAAGAAAACTATCAGAGAGAAATATTTGGGTACAAATGACATGAAATTAGAAAAGTGTTTGGTTCAGAGTTGAAAACGGTGGTACTAGGTAAGCATAATTGTAGAAAGCTTCTATGTTGAATTAAAATAACCTCAAATGTAGAATTTTGGACGAGAAAACACCAGAAAATAGTTTAATTTAATTACCTAAAATATATAAAGCTTTTGCATTAGAAAACTCATAAAAATATTGAGAGGAGATGATAGGAAAAGGCAGGCAATTTTCGGAAGTAATAGACCAAAATTAAACAATGAAATAAAATAATACATATGTAGGGCCACTTGAAAAAAAGAAACAGCACGAAAATTGATTAAAATCAATGGACTGAAATTTGGAAATAGGTAAAAAACAACAGAGATAAATAATAATTTGGAATTAATTTAAATTTAGGAAGGTGTGGAGGGAAGCCAGCAGAATATAATTAGACAAAATGACATAGAAATTAATAACTTCAGGACACTTCCAGAAGTTTATTGAATAGCATACAGAAAATACATGAATTGATACAAAATAGAAAAAAAAAACAAATTCAATTTTGCTACCGTGTAAATAAAAAGATCTCTTAAAAATAATGCAACGAAACAGCTAAAATTATAAAAAAATAGGCAAAATATAAAATAAAAATCACTAATATTAAAGAAGGAAAGGAAGCTAAAATATTGAAAGTCAGGAAAATGCTTAAATTAATGATTTAAATGCAGCACAGAAATCATTTAGGGTTGTGGTGGCCGATGAGGTAACGTCCCTGACTGGTGAACGCCAGAGTGGGGTTCGAGTCCCGCTCAAACTCGTTAGTTCTTTTGGTCGCTGCAACCTTAACATTCTTGTGAGCCTATAGGTCTATCTGCTGAGTCATCAGCAGCCATTGGCTAGTCCTCCTTGGTGGAGAGAGGGCTTAGGCGCTGGTCATATGTATATATGGTCAGTCTCTAGGGCGTTGTCCTGCTTGATAGAGAAATGTCACTGTCCCTTGCCTCTGCCATTCATGAGCGGTCATTAAATCTTTAAATGCAGAGCATGTCTTAAAGTTCATGAACTTAATAGAATAGTGGGTGATTTAAAATGTTGAAGTTTTTTAGAGAAATAAGATGAAATAAGGTACATTGTGGGAATACACAATTTATAACAATTTATAACAAGAAAAGCACTCTGAGAGAGGAGACCTCCGCCACGGCAGCTTATTTCTCGAGACCAGCTTGCCTTTCCCAGAATCAATTTAGACCGTAGGCGTATTTGAAGCCTGTGAAAACCATGAGCGAACTCGGGGTTAAGGTTAGATTTGATTCGCTTGACCTTGACCTTTGACCTAGGACTTTCATAATTGAATCACTTCCACGTCTCAACATAACAAATAACCCCCGAAAGTTTCACTATTTTATGAGTAAAATTGTGGCCAGAAAGTTGTTCACAAACAAACTAACAGACAAATACAGGCGAAAATATAATCCCCTCCCATTTTCTATGGCGGAGGTAAAAAGATAAAGGAAGAAAATAAACCAAATAGGGAAAATTTTCAGCTGAAAGAATGAAATTACCAGAAAATACTAAGGGGAATTACGTAAAGTACCCGAGGTTCGTAAAGACAAAAAATTATTATTATTATTATTATTATTATTATTATTATTATTATTATTATTACTTGCTAAGCTACAACCCTATTTGGAAAAGCTATAAGCCCAGGGCCTCCACCAAGGAAAATAGCTCAGTGAGGAAAGGAAACAAGGATAGATAAAATATTTTAAGAAGAGTAACAACATTAAAATAAATATCTCCTTATAAGCTATAAAAATCTAACAAAATAAGAGGAAGAGAAATAATATAAAATAGTGTAAATAATGACTTAAAAATTATTGATAAACTGATATAAAACGTTACATGAGGCAATGAAAAGTTGTGTGAATTTAGATTTATAGTTAATTGAAGTAATGCGAGAAATTCGTAATAAAGGAGAAAATGTTGCAGACTGAAATAAAATAATCATTAATTAATTTTATAGAATATAAAAATTGTTAGGGAAAGTTTGCCTTTAAAAAGGGGAAGAATATATATCTTCATATTAATCTTAATTATTAGCATGGGAAATTATCTTCTACTGATCAAGAAAATATTAATGTAGACATAAAAACTCTTAGGGAGATTAAAGAAACGACGACGTTATTATTAATAGAAATTATTCGTAACATTTTCGACATAATTTTTCGATCAAACATACATACAACCATTTGCCGATCTTGCCATTTCAATTGACATTTTATTGCTAAGTATTGTATATCCGGATTCCTATTTACATGAAAAATTCACAAGACCATAATGGAATACCTTTAAACACTAGAGAATTATATTTGCAAATAAAAATCCAGCCATTATTTAATCTTTATGAATTGCTGCTATCGTAAGCAGATTACAATATTTCGACAATCCATGCTTCCTCTATCCGCCTATGGAGAAATCAATAGAAAAAACAATTTGCATTTACAATATATATAATCTTTTTTCAAGCCATTATGAAGACAAAATAAAATAGTTAAAGGTGGTATTTGCTGGAACTTTTTTTTAGCGTATGCAATTCCCTTGTATTGCAAGCAATTTTCACTGTCGTAAATGAGGTAGTATACATATAAAGATATAAATTAATTTCGAAATTCATCATCCTCCTCTCCTCCTACGCGCTTCATAATCCTCCGCCATGTAGGCCTAGGTCTTCCAACACTTCTAGTGCCTTCTGAGAGAGAAATTTTGAATTTAGCTGCGAAATAAAGTACCTAAAACCAAAATTGATTTCTTTTATATTTCGAAATTGCAGATCCATGTTGCCTCTCAAAAATTACCTCGTCACAAAACTATATAAAAAAAAGACTTCCATGTAAATAGGACGCTCTAATAGTAATGGCAAGTGTAAAGAGTGTGAAAAATGGGAGCCTGTGAAGACAGATTAAGTCTTCAGGCTCTCAGAAAGCTGTTGGAATCAACGAAAAAAGCTTCAAGATTCCTTTCCAAAATAGCCATGATGTTCCTTTCTTCCATTACCTCCTCCTAAACCTCTTGAAGAAAAGAGGCGTTCGGTTTGGGGAGGAGCTGGATAAGTGCTTCCTACTTTTCAACCTCTTATTCTTTCGTTTTTCGTTTTCACCCAACCGCCTCTTTCAGGTGAGATGGAGTAAGATTACTAAGCCATTGTGAAAAAGTAAAAGAGAAATGGAGGAATTAATAAACCCTGACATTTTTCTATGTATACATTCGTTATTCTTTTGTTATTTTTCATCTATAGCAGCAAAGTAAGAAAATGTAATATGATATCGTTAAGGATTATGGAACTGTTACTGTTCTTAAAATATTTTAATTGTTAATTATTTTTCTTGTAGTTTCCTTATTTCCCTTTTTTCACTGGGCTATTTTCCCTGATCATATGTATATATGGTCAGCCTCTAGGGCATTGTCCTGCCCTATAGGGCAATGTCACTGTCCCTTGCCTCTGCCATTCATGAGTTGCCTTTAAAAACAACTTGAACGAATCTCCCCATTTCTTCGCCCTGTTCCCATCCGTCATTTTATTTAGGGACTAGTTAGCATTTTTCACTGATAAATAATTCCAGCTTTCTCGGTAATTCATCTTTTAAGTCATTAAGGGAAGGAGTTAATTCGATATTAGGCAGATATATAACGGTGGATAATTCAAATGTTTCTTTCAGATGCTAATTCTAATAAACGCTTTGGGATTAATGTATACTGAACGGATATAAAGCTTACGTCAGCTTTTGTAATTATGATTGACATTACGTGAAAGAGATTTCTTTGTATTTGATGATTGGAAAAATCTGTGCTAATAAAAACCCCCTTCTGTATTTGAAATTTGAATTATCATCTCCTACGCAAAGGGTCTCTGTTAGATTTAGCCAGCCGTCTTTATCTTGAGCTTTTAATTCAACACCTCTCCATTTATCATCTACTTTGAGCTTCATAGCTCACAGCCATGTAGACCAGGGTCTTCCAATTTTTCTAGTGCCTTGTGGAGCCCAGCTAAACGCTTGGAAAGTGCGAAGAAATATGCCCAAACCATCTCCATCTACCCCTCATCATGATCTCATCCACATACGACACATAAATGATTGAATTTCACATAAAAATATTTTGATGATGATGATTGAATTTTCAGTGATTAAATTTACTGTGAAAATCCCATTTGATTAAATTATCAGTGATTGAATTGCCTGTGAAAATGTCAAATGAGTGAATTTTCAGTTATTTGATTTCATGTGAAAATGTCAGATGAGTGAATTTGAATTTTCAGTTATTTAATTTTCTGTGTAAATGTCAGATGATCGAATTATTATCAGTGATTTAATTTTCTGTGAAAATGTCTGATGATCGAATTGTCAGTGACTTGATTTCCTGTGAAAATGTCAGATGATTGAATTTTCAGTTATTCAATTTCTTGTGAAAATGTCAGGTGATTGAATTATCAATTATGAGAAATGTAAGATAATTGAATTATCAATGATTAGAAATGTCCGATGATTGAATTATCAGTCATTGAATTTATTATGAATATGTCTGTTGATTGAATTATCAGTGACTGAATTGCCTGTGGAAATATCAGATCATATAATTCTGGTGACTAACATATGTACGAAAATCTAAGATTAAATTAACAGTGACTTAACTATACGATTAAGTAATTTCCTGTAGCTCATGATTAAGTTGTTAAGGATTAAATAGGATTAAATTACCTCTGGAAACGTCACGTGATTGAATTATACGTTAAAAAATTTTTCTTTGTTATCAAGGCCTGAATTTCCTGTGAAAACATTTTAAAGAAGTAAAAACAGTTTTTAAGAAGTAAAAACAGTTTTTAAGAAGTAAAAACAGTTTTTAAGAAGTAAAAACAATTTTTAAGAAGTAAAAACAGTTTTTAAGAAGTAAAAACAGTTTTTAAGAAGTAAAAACAGTTTTTAAGAAGTAAAAACATTTTTAAGAAGTAAAAACAGTTTTTAAGAAGTAAAAACAGTTTTTAAGAAGTAAAAACAGTTTTTAAGAAGTGTCTCATGTAAGATACCTGAGAGGAGGGTGATGAGAATGGAAGTACAGGGAACGAGGAGGAGAGGGAGACCAAAGCGAAGGTGGATGGACTGTATCAAGGATGACCTTCGATCAAAGGGATTAACCGGTGATGAGGTGTGGGAGAGAGGTAGATGGAGAAAGCTGGTCAGAAATATCGACCGCACATAAAAGTGGGAAAAGATGCAGACAAAAAAGAAATGTCTCATGTAAGATAGCATTTTCAAGAGAGCCACACAGAATCAGAAACATACTGTATACCGATACCAATGTACTAGAAAAAAAATCTCATTATGAGAATTAATTGATTTTAATATTATCAAAATTATTATTTTTATTAACATTAAGACCAAGGCCTACACGGCGGAGGACTATGTAACGTGAAGTAGTAGATGATGATGAATGGAAAAATATTGATTTAAAAGCTGAAGGTAGAGACGACTGGTAAAATCTAACCGAGGCCCTTTGCGTCAATGGGGGTAAGAGGAAATGATGATGATGATGATGATGATGAATATTACTATCAAAATTATCGAAATCTCTGTCTAAAGAGATTTACCATTTTTTTTTTTTTTTGTTATGGGAAACGTATTCAGGTATGAAAATATCAATGAAATAAGAATAGAAAATATAGGTTTGACCTTATCATTATCATTATGAAAAAAAATAATGTTCAAAAGTACGTCGATTTTACAGCATCAATTTCCTTAGGAATAAAAGGTCTTACTACGGTCGATAAAGCACTCGCTCGTTGCCACGATGAATTTGAAACTGGTCCATAATATTCAAATATTTTTCGTTTATTGAAACTATCTTGGCTTCAGTTCACTTATTTTGTATTTTGTTCCAAATATTTCTTTTCCCCACGATATCTTATAATAACATGAAGGAAAATCGCAAATTATACTATTAAGAACAATGATACTGCAGTTAAAAGACGAGATACGAGAATACCCAGAAATAAAAATGTATATAAAAATGCAATAACAACTAATTTTTATTAGTAGCTTATAATTTGTTGACCGAGAATAATAGCCCATTGAAGTGAAATAAACAAAGCCTTAAACTTCAGGCCACCAGTAGCTGGGAAAAATTAAGACTCGAGCAAGGAAATCTAGACGCCCTTATTTTTTTTTTTTTTTTTTTAAAGACGAAGGTTTTTTTTTTTTTTTTTTTTTTTTTTAAAGACGAATAAAGCTGTTGGATTCAATAGAAAGGAATTTGTTCTCCAGCAGTCACGATCGACCAACGCTTCCATTCCCTCCTCTTATACCTCTTGAATTAAAGAGGCGCTCAGTTGGCCCACATAGCTAGGGAAGTGGTCTTTGTTATCCAAACTCTTATTCTTCCGCCGTTCGTTAGCCCAAACGCCTTTCTCAGGTGAGAGGGAGTAAGATCAGAAAGTCATTGGGAAGAAGTAAAGAGAATGTTTGGGGAAAAATACTCAGGATAATAAAGTCTAAATCTTTTTTCTTTTTTCTTAAAGCCGAGGAATTAATGAGGTTGTGTGAAGTGAAGAGTTTGAGCGTAAGACGAACAGGGTAAAGTGATGCTCAAGAGCTTGAAATTTTCGATGCAGATAAGGTAGTTTTTGCATGTTTAAAAGCATAATACAAGTTTGTAAATATACACCACGTATAAGCATTTAAGCAGTACGTTTGACAGTCTTTACAATCGTCTTATCATATGTATGGTTGATCAGAATCTGGGGCATTTTTTTGTCCTGCTAGCTAGGACAGTGCCACTGTCCCTTGCCTCTGCCATTCATGAGGGGCCTTTAAACCTTCAAGTGCAACTTACAGAGCAGTTACACCTTGAAGTTAAAGTTAGAACAGTTTGGATGACAAGATTAATAAAAGAAAGCAAAAATGAAGCACAACAACGTACAAACAAACATACAAATCTCTTCCAGTTTTTCATTTCAGTTCCCACCTACCTCAACTGGCGACTGATTAACTGTCGATTTAAAATAAATATTTCAAGAATTCCTTCTTTAATAATTAATACTTGAATGAATAAATGATAAACTGAATTCGATGAAAATCTTGTTAGAAACGTAAGAGCTTTACATAAGTTGCCATAAAAAAAAAAAATTTAAGGCAGAACTTTTTTTTTTTTTTTTTGGGGGGGGGGAACTTTTCAGATTCTCATTGTAACCGACGCTTCGGGATTCATATATCCTGAACGGATATAGAGCCCCGTTTGTTGAGAAAGAGATAGAAAAAAAAATAAGGATTAATTATCCGCTTTCTCTCCCTTCCCCCTTTTTCATGGGATGACATTCTCTAAAAGCAATTTTCTGTAGCCGAAGATTGAGTTATCAATAAGCGCTTTTATTTCACAGATTATTTTAAGGGGACGGGGCTAAAAAGCGCCATCAGTTTTATGAGTATTTTCTGTGTAAAATTTATCGGTAGTAATATGATGGACAAATTGCATTGCATGTAAAAATAAATAAATATTTTTTTTTCATGAAATGCACTTTGTTTAAGCAGTCATATTCTCATTATGAAGAACCCAATCAAATAGGAAAAACATAATCATGTCTTTTCTAGTTATTATTATCCCTGATTAGGAAATAAGAAAAAAAAATACCAATTTGAATAACAGTAGAAACTCGAATTAAGCTTTAATTCAGAAATGGTTAAATACTTTTCATTATTATTATTATTATTATTATTATTATTATTATTATTATTATTATTATTATTATTATTATTATTATTATTATTATTATTATCATTTTCATTATTATTATTATTATTATTATTATTATTATTATTATTATTATTATTATTATTATTATTATTATTATTATTGGGTATTAAAAATCCACAGTTATATACGTTGTCTACTTAAAAAATGCCCTTTTTACAAAGTGCCTCTTCAGGTCAAGAGGAACTTTGTAAACAGTGCAAAAGATTCTGCATTCTTTTAAATATATAACTTATATATCTGTGGACTTTTAATACCCAAGATATAGATAATTACTATTATTATTATCATTATTATTATTATTATTATTATTATTATTATTATTATTATTATTATTATTATCATCATTAATATGCTAATACCGTAGCTGTTGAAATAGAATATTACAAGCTGTATCTGAAAAAAAATATGGTAATTAATTAAACTATAAAATGAATCTAATGTAAATCTCCATCTTGGACCCAGTTTGAACTTACGAAGTTTGACCGTTTCATCTACTAGAAAGTTCATTTCATATTTAGAACTAAACCTCTAGGAAACTATGTGATACAGAATTTCATTAAAGAGAGACTATTAAAACTTACTTCATATCTAATGCTTCGTGAGGAATGCTATCGCCTGGGTAAATTGGATTAAAGTATTATTATTATTATTATTATTATTATTATTTGCTAAGCTACAACCTTAGTTGGAAAAGCAGGATGTTACAAGCCCAGGGGCCCCAACAGGGAAAATAGCTCAGTGAGGAAAGGAAAAAAGGAAAAATAAAATATTTTAAGAATACACATAACATTAAATATTTCCTATATAAACTACAAAAACTTTAACAAAACAAGAAAGAGAGAAATTAGATGGAATAGCGTGCCCGAGTGTACCCTCAAGCAAGAGAACTCTAACCCAAGACAGTGGTAGACCATGATACAAAGACTATGGCTCTACCCAAGACTAGAGAACACTGGTTTGATTTTGGAGTGTCCTTCTCCTAGAAGAGCTGCTTACCATAGCTAAAGAGTCTCTTCTACCCTTACCAAGAGGAAAGTAGCCACTGAATAATTAGTGCAGTAGTTAACCCCTTGAGATAAGAAGAATTGTTTGGTAATCGCAGTGTTGTCAGGTGTATGAGGAGAGAGGAGACTGTAAAGAATATGCCAGACTATTCGATACATGTGTAGGCAAAGGGAAAATGAACTGTAACCAGGATTAAAAATCCAATGTAGTACTGTCTGGCCAGTCAAAGGACCCCATAATTCTCTAGTGGTAGTATCCAAAATTCTAGAAAGTTTAAATAAAAATTATAAGCAAATCGCTCAAATGGCTTCATATTAAAACTATGGTATTATTCTATAGGAATAATTAAAAGAAGTGTAAAAATAGGAACTCACAAGTCTTTTTTTAACGATATGTGAACTTTTCTCTTAGTCTGTCCCAACCTCTATAAACACATTATTCACTTTAGATAATATTATGCTTATAAAGAATTTGAATGACGTTAATGTTATTCTAAAGATAATCATAAAATTGTAATGATTTATTAAAGACTAAAAGGATATTATTTGCCCAAGTTTCACATTGAATAGAAAATGAGTTTACCGAATCAATGGAAAAGAAAAGATAAGAAAAAATACGATAAAATTCTAAAGATAACCATAAAATAATAGTGATTTATTAAAAACTAAAAGAAAAATATTTGTCTCCAAGTTTCACAGTGAATAGAAAATGAGTTTACCGAATCAGTGGAAAAGAAAAGATAAATGAGAAATATGATAAAAAAATAGAAATGAAATAAACATCTCCCTATTTTTCTCCTTTACTTCCAATCCATCTCCTTCAATTGGCATCTGACTGGCAATCGATTTAAAACAAACAAATCCAGAATCCCTCTTCAATAATTCATGTTTAAATGAATGCATAAATGACGAACTGAATTCGATAATAATTTGGTTCCAAAAGTGAGAGAGATTTTCCATAGACAGCCATTACAAATAAGGGCCGATTTCAAACAGATCATTTGAAAAAAATTTCCGATGATGATGATGATGATTATTATTATTATTATTATTATTAATTATCATTATCATCATTATTATAATTTTTTTATTATTTTTATTATCATTATTACTATTATTATTTCCATCATAATTATTATTATTATTATTATTATCATTATAATTATTATCATTATATTATTAGCTAAGCTATAAAATTTGTTGGAAAAACATGATGTTATAAGACCACGGGCTCCAACAGGGCAAAATAGCCCAGTGAGGAGAGGAAACTAGGAAATAAATAAACTAAAAGAACAGTAATTATCAATCAGAATAAAATACAACATTAAATTAAATCTATCATATATAAACTATAAAAATTTCCCAAAAAAAACAAGAGGAAACGATGCTCATTTCAACCGACGCTTTGGGATTCATATATCCTGAACGGATATAAAGCCTCGTTTGTTAAGAGATAGAAAAAAAGGATTACTGAGACTTTTTTTCCCCTTTTTATGAGATGACATTCTCTAAAAGCAATTTTCTGTAGCCGAAGATTGAGTTACAAATAAGCGCTTTTATTTCGCGGAATATTTCTGGAATGGAGCCAACTGGAATCCGGGATTTTATATTTACAGTTTTTCGTGTAATCAGTCAACACTGTGATGGTAAAAAAAGAGGTTGTTTATGGTTGATTATGTATTTTCTTCTTACCTAACTTTCATCTTGCTTTTTATTTTGAATAAGAATGATCAAATGACAATTTTTTTTTTCTTTTTGGAAAAATAAAAATTTCTAGTTACCTACGCCAACGAAGTTGGAAGTTATATTTTCGCCTTTGTGTTGTGTGTTTGTTTGTGTGTGTGTGGTTTTTTTTTTTTTTTTTTTTTGTTAACACCTTCCTGGTCACAATTTTAATCGCAGAGTAATGAAACTTGAAGGGGTTAACTGTTATGTAAAAATCTGGAAATGATTAAATTTTAGGTGATGGTCAAAAGTCAAGGTCACAGTCAAGCAAAATGTCCAATTCACGCAATCAGCCATAAATTTGGACATCGTTGTCACAGAGACTACAAACTTGGTTCATATTTGAGTGTTTGAAAATTCACGGCAAATAATACATGTTAAGGTCAAAGGTCAAGTCGAAAAAAATGTCGAGTATAAGGGCGCCGCGGCGGAGATCTGCGCTCTACTGAGTGCCCCTCTAGTTTACATAATAATAATAATAATAATAATAATAATAATAATAATAATAATAATAATAATAATTTAGGTACTTTGAAGATCGATGATAATTAATTTATAAGTTATCATTATATACGTTGCTATAATATTGATTAGGTACCTGGTTACAATAATTGTTTTAACAGATTAAAGATTAGCTCGTGTATCACAAAGGGACTTATTCAACGTTAGTCAATTTTCCCTTGTGATATATAGTGACATTGCCTGTATTCATTACCTGAAATGATACACCAAAATCCTTTAATAAGAGGTCTAAATGATTAAGAACTCATCTATTGTTTTCCAAAAAAATAAATATCTTGGAATGCTATTCAGATCTGTAATCGGATGATCATAATACCGTTAATATTCGAAGAAAAAAAAAAAAAAAAAAAAAAAAAAAAAAAAAAAAAAAAAAAAAAAAAAAAAAAAAAACCTTGCTCAATGTTCTTCTCTGTAGAAAATGATCGGGGTTAAAACGCCTAGATTTTAACAGGATTAGAATCATAGTTTATAATTAAATCATATCAACTATTAGAAGAATCCTGATATTACTCACGAAATCAAAAAGATAATGGCAATTATATTTCCTGAACAATCTAAAGTCTTGAAGAAAAAATTTTTCGCTTAGAAAAAAAATAATAAGAAAATAAGTCATTGACATATAATTAAACCATTAAAAATTATAAGAATTCTAATATATATCACAAAATAAAAATATATGTTGACAATCATATTTATTGACAAATCTAAAACATTGAAAAAAAAAAAAAAATTATCCAAGATCAAAAATAATCCTCAAGAAACATGAAATTTTTCCGTCAATTTTCAGTTTCCCAAGTAACTTGCTGACAAAGAATCGGATGTCAGAAAACATCTCTCCAACATCCTTCAAAAATCCTCCCAAGATCTGAGGCATTTGTCTGGGTACACACAGAAGTGTCCCTCCAATCTTTCTTTCCAATCTCGTCCCTTTTTTTTTATGTATTTGGATTTGGAGTTGGAGAGAGAGGAGAGAGAGAGAGGAGGCAATATCAGGTTTGTTTCGCAATGCGGGATCATTTTCTTCCTTTGTATCATTATATAAGTAGTAGGTTGACCGGGTACCAGCCACCCGTTGAGATACTACCGCTAGAGTTATGGGGACCTTTGACTGGTCAGACAGTACTACATTGGATCCTTCTCTCTGGTTACGGCTCATTTTCCCTTGGCCTACATATACACCGTATAGTCTGGCCTATTCTTTACATATTCTCCTCTGTCCTCATACACCTGAAAACACTGATATTACCGAACAATTCTTCTTCATCCAAGGGGTTACTGTATTGAAAGGTAGAAGAGACTCTTTAGCTATTGTAAGCAGCTCTTCTAGGGGAAGGACACTCCAAAATCAAACCATTGTTCTCTAGTCTTGGGTAGTGCTATAGCCTCTGTACCATGGTCTTCCACTGTCTTAGGTTAGAGTACTCTAGCTTGAGGGTACAATCGGGCACAATATTTTATCTTATTTCTCTTCCTCTTGTTTTGTTACAGTTTTCATGACTTATATAGGAGATATTTATCTTAATGTTGTTACTGTTCTTGAAATATTTCATTTTTCCTTGTTTCCTTTCCTCACTGGGCTTATAGCATCCTGCTTTCCCAACTAGGGTTGTAGCTTAGCAAGTAATAATAATGATAAATCATTATCCTCCAACAACTACTGACGCAAAGGGCCTCGGTTAGATTTCACCAGTCGTCTCTATATTGAGCTTTTAATTCAATACTTCTCCATTCATCATCTCCCATTTCGCGCTTAATAGTCCTTAGCCATGTAGGCCTGGGCCTTCTTTATATGCCTATGTGTTTTTTTTTTAGGACTGGGAAGAAAATTTATTTTAAATCTTAAAAAGTACAGTAGTATAATGATCTTTCGAGATTGTTGATAGAATAATACCATCTTTCAGGTTTTCATTATCATTATTATTGCTAGCTATGCTACAACCCTAGTTAGACAAGCAGGAAGCTATAAGCACAAGGGCTCCAACAAGGAAAAATAGCCCAGTGAGAAAAGGAAACAAAGAAATAAATAAACGACATTAGAAACAATGAACAATTAAAATAAAATATTTTAAGAACAGTAAGAACATTAAAATTTCTTTCTTTATATCATCATCTCCTACAACTATTGCCGCAAAAGGCCTCGGTTAGATTTCGCTAGTCGTCTCTATCTTGGGCTTTTAATTCAATACTTCTTCATTCATCATCTCATATTCAACGCTTCATAGTTCTAAGCCATGTAGGCCTGGGCCTTCTTTATACATCTATGTATATCTTCTTGGACTAGGAAGAAAACTCGTTTTAAATCAAAAAAATATACAGAATATAGTGATCTTTTCAGGTTGTAGATAAAATGGTACCATCTTTCAGTTTTTCATAATTATTATTACTAGCTACGCTACAACTCTAGTTGGAAAAGCAGGATGCTATAAGCCCAATGGCTCCAACAGGGAAAATAGCCCAGTGAGAAAAGGAAATAAGGAAATGAATAAACGATATAAATAATCAACAACTAAAATAAGATATTTTAAGAACAGTAACAACATTAGAACAGATATTTCACATACAAACTATAAAAAGACTTATTTCAGGCTGTTTAACATGAAATTATTCGCTGCATGCTTGAACTTTTGAAGTTCAGTTTTTCATTAAAGAGGAATCAAGTTGTGTAATTCTGTGGTAAAAAGAATGATTATTCCCTGCATTTTAGAATCTTATATCTTTTCATCTCCAATATACATTATACTTTCCTTTTACTTTACCATAATTAGACACCAATCTATTCTTTGAGGATATATTACATTTCGCGTTCTTTACAGAAAAATAAAAAAAAATAAAAATTTTTCCTCATGTTTCATTAATAAAATTACCAACATTCCATTTATCAATATACGATAATAAGTTTATAATCGCTATAAAAAAGTTATAGAAATTGCCTTCCTCATCTCAACTAGAGTAACTCCATTTATTTATATTTTAATATGAAAGGTTTCTCAACTTTTATTTCATCAAAGAAAAAAAAACCCTCTTTAGCATTCCATTCTGCCATCCCCAACTTGCAACTCTATTCTTTCAGTTTTAGAATTGAAAGGTTCTACTGTAGTCTTCTTACAGTACTAAAAATTATATTTTACCATTTTTCTGTTATTATTTCTTTCAGGGAAAGATTACACTATTTTTGGTTAGCCTCATGGCTCTTTGCCTCTCTTTCATTAAAGGACTATTTGCCTTTCAATTATTTCATGAAAACGTTTTCCCTTTTTATTTTATTTCAAATATATTTTTCTTATCTTTTCTTATGTAATAAGCAGATTCTCCTTTAAACATATCTTCAACAGAAAATCATTAAAAACAAAATCTATTTCTAAGGAAAAGAAATGGCTGATTTTATATCTTCAACTAAAGAATTCCAAGTGGGAATGTAATTATCACATTTTCTTAATGAAAAGGAAATAAAATCCTTTCATTCAGAAAATCATTCATGAAAAAATCTATTTCTAAGTGAAAGAAATGACTAATTTTTCATCTTCAACAAACAAATTCATGACAGGGATGTGATTTTGATAATTACTTTAATGATAAGTAAATAAAATCCTTTCATTTCTATCATTGTAAAAAAAAAAAAAAAAAAAAAGGTAATTTTGTCCTTTTCTTTCATCGATAAACTTTCTTCCACTTTTATAGACGTAGCAGTGTGATCGTCCCTCCAATAGGGCCACACCCATTACTTCTTCATTCTTAGTGGGTAGGTGGATTACACTCACAATTTCTTTCCACTGTTGTAAATTTCAACTTTCTTTTCCTTCCAATTTTGGAACTATTACTCCATCATTTTTTTTTACTGTCGAAGAATTACCTTTTCCTTTTTTTTCTTTCATTAATAGAATGATTGCTATTTCTACAGGTAGTAGGTTGCCCAGGGCACGAGCCACCCTTTGAGATACTACGGCTAGAATTACGTGCTCCATAGACTTAAGACAGTACTACATTGGATCCCTCTCTCTGGTTACATCTCATTTCATCTTTGCCGACACATACACAGAACAGTCTGGCCTATTCTTTACACATTCTCCTCTTGCCTCATACACCTAACAACACTGAGATTATCAAATAATTCTTCTTCTCTCAAGGGGTTAACTACTGCACTGTGTTCAGTGGCCCCTTTCATCCTGGTAAGGGTAGACGAGACTCTTTAGATATGGTAGGCTGCTCTTCTAGGTGAAGGACACTTCAAAATCAAACCATTGTTCTTTAGTCTTGGGTGTTGCTAAAGCCTCTGCACCATGGTCTTCCACTGTTTTGAAATGGAGTTCTCTGGCTTGAGGGTACACTGGGATACACTATTCTGTCTTATTTCTCTTCCTCTTGTTTTTTTTTAAAGTTTTTATAGTTTATATAGGATATATCTATTTTATTACAGCACTGTTATTGTTCTTAAAATATTTCATTCTCCTTGTTTCCTTTCCTCACTTGGCTAATTTCCCTGCTGGAGCCCTTGGGCTTATGGCATCCTGCTTTTCCAGCTAGGATTATAGCTTAGCAAATAATAATAATAATAATAATGACAATAATAATAATAATAATAATAATAATAATAATAATAATAATAATAATAATAAAATAATAATAATAATCATTATTATCAACAATTCTAATAGTAATAATTAATAAAAATAATAATGAATGATAATAATTAATAAGAATAATTAACAATAATAATTAATAATGATAAAAAACAGTAAAAATTAATAATAATAATTAACAATAACAACTAATGATAACAAATAATAATCATAATCCTGATTATGATAATAATACTTCACTCTTCATTTCATAAAGAATATATTAACTTTTCCTCTTCATTAGAACATTAAGAGGAAGATAAGTTTATTAGATTCGTGAAAGCGGAATCTGCATTCAATATTAACAAGATTATTAATAAGACATAATTCAATATTCCATTTAATAACGAAATGTACAGTTGCGTAAGGAATTAACTCCCAACTAGAAGAACGCATTCTCTTTGTATGTAATTGGTTCTATGATGACAAAGGAACTTGATAAAGCTTTTAAGTAATTTCTCTTTATATTTAAGAATAATTTTTTCCGAATATTTTTTCCTACTCTGATAATCTACTCCAATTTGTTTTCCATTAATCATTATCACAAAGTAATTTCATTTAATTTTTTTTCTATGTATTTCCTTTTTATCAGTTTTTCCTATCTTACTTTTGTTTCTATTCCCTAACTGCTAAATCGTTTTCTCTAAATATATTTAAGAATATTTTTTTCCACTAACAATTTATTCGAATATATTTTCCGTTAATCATTATCACATAATAATTTCATCTAATTTTTTTCTATGTATTTCCTTTTTATCAGTTTTTCCTATCTTACTTTTGTTTCTATTCCTTAACTGCTGAATAATTTTCTCTAAATATATCTAAGAATAATTTTTTCCAATTTAACAATTTATTCGAATGTATTTTCCATTAATCATTACCACAAAGTAATTTCATTTAATTATCTTATGTACTTCCTTTTTATCTGTTTTTCCTAACTCACTTTTGTTTTTATTCCTTAACTGATCAATCGTTTTCTCTAAATATATTCAAGAATATTTTTTCCCACTCTGACACTCTATACAATTTGTTTTCAGATAATCAATATCATAAAGTAATTCCCTTTTATTTTCACAATGTATTTAATTTTTATCACTTTTTATTTTCTTAATGTATTTCATTTTTATCAATTTATTTTCTCAATGTATTTCATTTTCATCACTTTATTTTCTCATATGTATTTCATTTTCATAAATATTTTCTCAATGTTCTTCATTTTAATCACTTTCAATTTTCTAAATGTATTTCATTATTATCACTTTTTATTTTATCAACGTTTTTCATTTTTATAACTATTTTTCCCAATGTATTAAATTTTTATAACTTCATTTTCTAAATGTATTTCCTATTCATCACTTTTTATTTTCTTAATGTATTTAATTTCTATCACTTTATTTTCTCAATGTATATAATTTTTATAACTTCATTTTCTAAATGTATTTCTTTTTCATCATTTTATTTTCTTAATGTATTTAATTTTCATCACTTTATTTTCTCACTCAATGTATTTCATTATCATAACTTTTTATTTTCTAAATGTATTTCATTATTATCACTTTTTATTTTCTAAATGTATTTCATTATTATCACTTTTTATTTTCTAAATGTATTTCATTTCTATCACTTTTTATTTTCTAAATGTATTTCATTTCTATCACTTTTTATTTTCTAAATGTATTTCATTTCTATCACTTTTTATTTTCTAAATGTATTTCATTTCTATCACTTTTTATTTTCTAAATGTATTTCATTTCTATCACTTTTTATTTTCTAAATGTATTTCATTTCTATCACTTTTTATTTCCTAAATGTATTTCATTTCTATCACTTTTTATTTTCTAAATGTATTTCAATTCTATCATTTTTCATTTTCTAAATGTATTTCATTTCTATCACTTTTTATTTTCTAAATGTATTTCAATTCTATCACTTTTTATTTTCTAAATATATTTCAATTCTATCACTTTTTATTTTCTAAATATATCTCATTTCTATCACTTTTTATTTTCTAAATGTATTTCAATTCTATCACTTTTTTTTTCTAAATGTATTTCATTTCTATCACTTTTTATTTTCTAAATGTATTTCAATTCTATCACTTTTTATTTCCTAAAT
>NC_090761.1:62961548-62971548 GCF_036898095.1 Palaemon carinicauda | reverse complement strand
CTATGACAGTGATTTGGTATTTATGACATATGATCTACGAGTAGATCGGTTGTGCGGAGCAAAGAAGTTTAAAAAAATAGCCCCGTAATAAAGACCAACGGGGTGGGCGAGCGCAGCTCAATATGTACCACTTGCCAGTACATATGAGCAGTGATATATTTTGTTCTTTGCGAGCGAAACGAGCCACGGCAGAGCAAAAAACTGCTCGGTAGATCACATATTGAAATGAAAACAATTCGGTAGATCACATATTGGAATGAAAACAATGCGGTAGATGTAGATCACATATTGGAATGAAAACAATTCGGTACTTCACATACTGGAATTAAAACAATTCGGTAGATCACATATTGGAATGAAAACAATTCGGTAGATCACATATTGGAATTAAAACAATGCGGTAGATGTAGATCACATATTGGAATGAAAACAATTCGGTACTTCACATACTGGAATGAAAACAATTCGGTAGATCACATATTGGAGTGAAAACAATTCGGTAGATCACATATTGGAATGAAAACAAGTCGGTAGATCACATATTGGAATGAAAACAATTCGGTAGATCACATATTGGAATGAAAACAATTCGGTAGATCACATATTGGAATGAAAACAATTCGGTAGATGTAGATCACATATTGGAATGAAAACAAGTCGGTAGATCACATATTGGAATGAAAACAATTCGGTAGATCACATATTGGAATGAAAACAATTCGGTAGATCACATATTGGAATGAAAACAATTCGGTAGATCACATATTGGAATGAAAACAATTCGGTAGATGTAGATCACATATTGGAATGAAAACAAATCGGTAGATCACATATTGGAATGAAAACAAGTCGGTAGATCACATATTGGAATGAAAACAATTCGGTAAATCACATATTGGAATGAAAACAAATCAGTAGATCACATATTGGAATGAAAACAAATCGGTAGATCACATATTGGAATGAAAACAATTCGGTAAATCACATATTGGAATGAAAACAAATCGGTAGATGTAGATCACATATTGGAATGAAAACAATTCGGTAAATCACATATTGGAATGAAAACAAATCGGTAAATCACATATTGGAATGAAAACAAATCGGTAGATCACATATTGGAATGAAAACAATTCGGTAGATCACATATTGGAATGAAAACAATTCGGTAGATCACATATTGGAATGAAAACAATTCGGTAGATGTAGATCACATATTGGAATGAAAACAAATCGGTAGATCACATATTGGAATGAAAACAAGTCGGTAGATCACATATTGGAATGAAAACAATTCGGTAAATCACATATTGGAATGAAAACAAATCAGTAGATCACATATTGGAATGAAAACAAATCGGTAGATCACATATTGGAATGAAAACAATTCGGTAAATCACATATTGGAATGAAAAAAAATCGGTAGATCACATATTGGAATGAAAACAAATCGGTAGATCACATATTGGGATGAAAACAATTCGGTAAATCACATATTGGAAGAGCACCAATACCTTTCTCTAGCACAGACCAAAAGGAAACGAAAAAGAAATAGTAATAAACTTATAGGAAAAACAATATCATTAAGAGAATT
Organism: Palaemon carinicauda; assembly: GCF_036898095.1. Classification (NCBI taxonomy): domain Eukaryota; kingdom Metazoa; phylum Arthropoda; class Malacostraca; order Decapoda; family Palaemonidae; genus Palaemon; species Palaemon carinicauda. The sequence continues at coordinate 62,969,954 of NC_090761.1, read as the reverse complement.
CTTAAAATTGAGATGAAAGAGAAAGATGGTCACACACGTTACTAATTTCCAAAGGCAAAACGTAAGAGGAGATGGCCTGACGGGTTTTACAAGACTACTTATTAAAAGGAATAATGGAACACAGACGGAAATAGTATTTACAGAAAAGACCCCATATGAATAAACTGGAAAGCAATGATGAAATCAAACATCTTTTAACATGAATGAATGTGTGCGCTGCTCAGAATATATTCAAAACATGGACGAATAGAGCCAACATAAAGAATAACAGCTTACACTGTAAAACAGAACAGTTGGTATGTTATATTCATGATCTACATTCAGTCTATGTATTCATTCTTTATGAATAACATGGAGAGATAAAAAATACTCCTCGCGAAAGCTTTCTTATTTCCTTCCCTACAGATAACGATGAAGTTTCGTCATAATATGTATGTATATATATATATATATATATATGTATGTATACTTATACATACATATATATATATATATATATATATATATATATATGTATATGTATACTTATACATATATATAATATATATATATATATATATATATATATATATATATATATATATATATTTAATCCAACCTCAAGATCAGGTCTTCGATAAAACTTATCCTTCGTGAAGAAAAATAAAGAAAACAGACGTCTAACCTATAGCAAAAACCCTCCAGTCCTTCACCAATATCAAAACAATTATGAAAATAATAGAAAAAGCTTTCATTATACTACGAAAATGTAATGAAAGACTCACCCAAGAGGCCAGGCTGATAGGAAAGACAACGCGGTCTTCAGGCAGCATCAGCTAAAGGGTAGCACATCCAGACAAACATTCAGACGTATGCGTTCGGTCCAGGTTGAGATCAACGATGAGGCTGCAAAGAAAAGAGCAATGGGAACACTAAAGCACGAATGCACAAGGGAGGGAAAAAATCTCGGAATTCCATATTCCTGGGTAAACAAGGGTGAATACGGAAGTACCCTAGAAAGAAATGCACTTTGTATATTCAACATGGTTTTTGTTGACTCCTAGCAAACAAGATGTAGAGAGAGAGAGAGAGAGAGAGAGAGAGAGAGAGAGAGAGAGAGAGAGAGATGACAAATCGTTTCTTTATGCCAGATGATAAATTTCTAGAAATCTCTCAAAATATGAAAAAAATCGTTATAGAGGGTAAGGCAATTATATAAATGTGTCATTGGTTTATCATCAATTTCTAGTAATTCCTAAATGATGTAAATAATCAGAGACATCATTTCATGAAGTTTATACGGGGACTAATGAAAATCCTGCAGGTGGTAACAATTCTGATGTGTAATTCCTATTATATAGAATAATGTCATGAACCATTTTTAGTGTCCTTGTGATATATGCTTATTGACCGGGGGATCGAGAGCTTTCCTAAATGAATAACTCGTCGCTTTATATGAGAGAAACGGTTACTCTCTTGTTTTTCTTACTACTTATTGGCGTTCTATACAGTGGGAGTTTAATATAGGATCGAACCCATGACTCTTCAAATGAAAGAAAAATGGCACTCGCTACCAACTGAGCTACAGGGATCATAAAAACTTGGAAGTACTGTAAATTAGGAGTTATCTGCACTACCGGTTCAGCGAATATGATTTTTTTTTTTTTTTTGAAATAAGATAACACTGCGTGTATCCTTCAATTTACTAGCTCAGGGATCAGCCAAGACCACTAAAAAAAATAGTTTCAATTTTTATCTAATCATCAATAACCTCTTTTAAGAGTGATATGATGATCATTATTTCATGGTGAGGGTTACTGTTTGCTGAGAGCAATTAAAGGTAAAGGTAAATGTATTTAGTTTCAGTTCCAGTTTCATCAGAATAAATGCTCCCCAGAACGTTAGCCGGCCAAGTCCAACATCTCACTGTGGTGCCCAACCACAGCAGTGGCTTCCCCAGTGAACAGCATAAATTCCCGGTCCCAGCCTGGGATAGATCTGCTGTCATGCGAATGCTAGGCAAACACTTTACCACTGTGCTAGCCAGGAGGTTAGTGCAGTATTTGGCTGGGATAGATCTGCTGCCATGCGAATGCAAGGCAAACACTTTACCACTGTGCTAGCCAGGAGGTTAGTGCAGTATTTGGCTGGGATAGATCTGCTGCCATGCGAATGCTAGGCAAACGCTTTACCACTGTACTAGCCAGGAGGTTAGTGCAGTATTTGGCTGGGATAGATCTGCTGCCATGCGAATGCTAGGCAAACGCTTTACCACTGTACTAGCCAGGAGGTTAGTGCAGTATTTGGCTGGGATAGATCTGCTGCCATGCGAATGCTAGGCAAACGCTTTACCACTGTACTAGCCAGGAGGTTAGTGCAGTATTTGGCTGGGATAGATCTGCTGCCATGCGAATGCTAGGCAAACACTTTATCACTGTACTAGCCAGGAGGTTAGTGCAGTATTTGGCTGGGATAGATCAGCTGCCATGCGAATGCTAGGCAAACACTTTATCACTGTACTAGCCAGGAGGTTAGTGCAGTATTTGGCTGGGATAGATCAGCTGCCATGCGAATGCTAGGCAAACACTTTATCACTGTACTAGCCAGGAGGTTAGTGCAGTATTTGGCTGGGATAGATCAGCTGCCATGCGAATGCTAGGCAAACACTTTATCACTGTACTAGCCAGGAGGTTAGTGCAGTATTTGGCTGGGATAGATCAGCTGCCATGCGAATGCTAGGCAAACACTTTATCACTGTACTAGCCAGGAGGTTAGTGCAGTATTTGGCTGGGATAGATCAGCTGCCATGCGAATGCTAGGCAAACACTTTATCACTGTACTAGCCAGGAGGTTAGTGCAGTATTTGGCTGGGATAGATCAGCTGCCATGCGAATGCTAGGCAAACACTTTATCACTGTACTAGCCAGGAGGTTAGTGCAGTATTTATGTAATTTAAGTTGAGATGATTTTTTTTTTGGGGGGGGGGGAAGGTGAATGTTGAGATGATGGGTGTGAGTATTAGTCAAAATTCGGATTCATTGACATTATTATGAATGGAAGAATAAAATGAATTTGGCTGACTTACATAGGGACTAGCGTAGTAACCGACCTCGGTCTTCTATCCAGCCTTGGTTCAAATCTCAGCTGTGGAGGGGAATTTGTCAACCCATTTTCCTTTCGAGTTCAAAGGCTTCTTTGGGAAAACGTATTCACATATATAAAGCACTAGAGAAATTATAGATGTAGGTATAATGGAAGAAAATAATCATGAATAGGTGATGCAGCTGCGAAACAAAAATTATTTTCAAATGCTAAAGAAAGAATTTGTATTGTTAAACAAGAACAGCAATGCACCAATGCATTGTTGGAGTAACTAATAATAAATGATACGCGTTTTTACGGGACTGCTGAGATTAACTACATACATAGTGTATGCAGAGTAAGGAGCATTTAAAAAACAGTTAAAATGTCATTGGAGGTAAAAAAAAAAAAAAAAAAAAAAAAAAAAAAAAAAAAGTTAGATCCGGTGTGAAAAATGTTCCTCATTTTTGACGACTTAAGAGGTATGAAAATAGAAGCATGCAAAGTGCCGGATTAATGAATTCTCATAATTTTTTTGTAGAACAATGGGCGAAAGCATAACAAAAGGCCATGATATTCAGTGTGGGCGTGCGTGAGTGTGGGCGTACCGGTGGAGAGTGCACTATATACTACACGTGAAACGCTGCGTAGGTGAAATGACAAAACTAAAAGTAAGGCAGATTTATTTTTAAACAAGGGTGATCGATTATGATAAAACAATTAGTTTTAGCTCTGCCGACAGATGATACTAATTTTGCACACAATCACACATATGTAAATATATATGGTACTGTATGCTTTGTATATACTGTATACACCACACACACACACACACACACACACTATATAATATATATATATATATATATATATATATATATATATATATACACAGGACTTTTCGTCTAAAGCACTTTCGTCTGAAGTACTTTCGTCTAAAAGCACTTTGGTCCATAACACTTTGGTCTAAAACCACTTTAGTCTAAAGGAACATTTGTTATATATGTATGTAGGTATGTATATGTATATATATATATATATATATATATATGTATATATATATATATCATCTCCTCCTACGCTCATTGACGCAAAGGGCCTCGGTTAGATTTCGCCAGTCTTCTCTATCTTGAGCTTTTGATTAAATACTTCTCCATTCATCATCATCTATTTCGCGCTTCATAGTCCTCAACCATGTAGAGGTAGATCTTCTAAATCTTCTGTTTCTTGTGGAGCTCAGCTGAACATATATATATATATATATATATATATATATAAATATATCTATATATAATAATAGAAATGAAACTGTAAGAGACATTACTCGAGTGCCATATGTGGATGTGATCATGATGAGGGGTAGATGGAGATGGTTTGGGCATGCTCTTCGCTCTCCCCAAGAGAGATTAACTCACCAAATGTTCAGCTGAGCTCCACAAGGAACAGAAGAGTTGGAAGACCTAAGCCTACATGGCTGAGGACTATGAAGCGCGAAATAGATGATGATGAATGGAGAAGTATTTAATCAAAAGCTCAAGATAGAGAAGACTGGCGAAATCTAACCGAGGCCCTTTGCGTCAATGAACGTAGGAGGAGATGATGATGATGATGATGATGATGATGATGATGATATATATATATATACAGTATATGTTTATATATATATATGTACAGTATATATATATATATATATATATATGTATATATATATATATATATATATCCTAAAACCTATGAGTGATTGAATATGCGCGCACGTACACAGACACACACAACGTCTTGTTAAAATTATGTGGTACTAGGGATTGTGTCATTTGATTATAAATTTGAATAGAAAATACTCGTGGCAAGATAATATCCAGGAAAATTATGTCAAGTTTGGAAAAAAAAAAAAATTTTAATGAGGCCACTGTCACATAACACTTCTTCAATTATCCTTAAGAAGTTAATTGCACGGAAATTGCCTTGTTAAAATACATGTCTGAAAGAAGAAGAAGCAAGAAGAAGAAGAAGAAGAAGAAGAAGAAGAAGATGTATACATATTTGGGTCGATTTCACTTTCGAAGATATGAGGAATTCTCATTTTGTCAGGTGGTCCCAAAAGTGAGAGAGTTTAGCTTAAATTACCCAAATTCTTGCGATCAAAGACACGTTAGGAACATGTTAAACGAGTCTTAATTCGTCGAGACATCTCTCTTAATGGAATGTTGTCGTAATGTGGTCAGAAATTGGATTGGCGAATAAGCCACGAGAAAGGTCGTACCCCATAAATAACTCATTTTCAATTAGCATTCACGATTTTTTTTTTGGGGGGGGGGGGAGCGAGAGTCCCTGATTCAATTACTTTTCTTTGTGCATTAAAATGACGTCTCTCCAGTTCCCCCGACGTCCCTAAATTCAAGATGAAATAGCCTTTTTTACATAGGTTCTATTTGAAGCAATACATTTTAACCAGAAGTTTGCTTAGTTTTCATCGTCAGTCCTAAAATGACATCTGTCTTTCCTTGTGATGATGTGACAGCTGATCATGGTATTCGTACCAGGCATTGAATGTTATCACAATCAGTCAAGAGTTCACACTGATTTACAATATATAATATTAGAGGGGATGTTGGATACATATATATATATATATATATATATACATATAAATATGTATAATCTGTTCTAATCCTTGTATGCAAAATATGTTTTATACGTCAAGGTTAATGACCCTAGAATCATAAGGTGATGTGTTTGACAGTATATTTCCATCACATTGGAGAATTCCACAAAACCTAACAATCCAGCATGTTGGTAGAGCAAGATTGCATCTTGCTTGCCGAGGTTTAGTCAGCACCCTTAGAGAGATCGTTAGATAAAGGACTCACCTGAGAGTATCGGCTGTGTACAAGTGTATTCACAAACCTTTTTGTAATAAAGTGAAAACAAAACCCATGTTCCGGTGTCTCATTTTCTGTTGACTTGGGATATATATATATATATATATATATATATAGCTTTACATTTAACTGTAATCAAACAGTTTAACATGTTTCTTCAAAAAGGCCCATAAAAGAAATAAATAAATCAATATATTTCGACCAATACACATTTGATCCTCTTCAGGAATAAAATGGACAGTGACGGTTTATATAGGAAAGCAAAAGGGTGTTTCCAATTGTTCTAAGTGGATTATGGCATTCCATATCTAACGGGAATAATCTACAAGATGGATTTGGCAGAGAGAAGAAGTCACACTTTTTATGATATGCAGTGTTCCTAGAGAAATGTTCACTTGTACGGTTTCTTTGTTAAGAGAACCAATACAGGAGAAAGAAGTCTGACTTCTTCTAGTATGCTGTGTCCCTTGGACAATATTTCCTTTGTACTACAATAGTGGAAGGGCTTGGGACCGGCTCTAAGTTGTGGCTGGCTTGCCCCCCTCAGTGGCTAGGTTACTTTAGTTCAAGTACTTCTGTTCCACTATTGTAGTACAAAGGAAATATTGTCCAAGGGACACAGCATACTAGAAGAAGAAAGACTTGTTTCTCCTGCATTGGTTCACTTGATAAAGAAACAGTACAAGTGAATCTTTATCTAGGAACACTGCATATCATAACAAGTGTGACTTCTTCTTTCTGCCAAATCCATCTTGTAGATTATTCCCGTTAGATATGGAATGCCGGAATCCACTTAGCATTCCCTTTCTGTAATAAAATTTACAACCTTCGCCTAGTTCTCTTGCCTTATTTCCCTTCCAGGCAAGAGAACTAGGCGAAGGTTGTAAATTTACTCCACTGTAATAAAATTGACAACCTTCCCCTAGTTCTCTTGTCGAAGGTTGAAAATTTTATTACAGTGGAGCAAATATGGAAGGAAGAAATGGTGTAGGAATGATATTATCGAAAGGCACAAAGGAAATATTGTTCAAGGGACACAGCATACTAGAAGTCAGACTTGTTTCTTCTGCATTGGTTCTCTTGACAAAAAGACAGTACAAGTGAACCTTTATCTAGGAACACTGCATATCATAACAAGTGTGACTTCTCTCTGGCAAGTCAATCTTGTAGATTATTCCTGTTAGATATGGAATGCCGGAATCCACTAAGCATTGACTTTCTGTAGTAAAATTTACAACTAGGCGAAAGTTGTAAATTTTATTACAAAAAATCAATGCTTAGTGGATTCTGGTATTCCATATCTAACAGGAATAATCTAAAGATGGACTAAGCAGAGGGAAGAAGTCACATTTGGTTTGGTATGTAGTGTTCCTTGATAAAGATTCACTTGTACTGTCTCTTTGTCAAGAGACCCAATGCAGGAGAAACATTTATGAATGAATGTATGTGAATGTTTTTTTTTTTATTTATTTATTTTTTGGCTAGGATTTTTGATAACGTAGACCTGGATAAGATCAATGAGATAAGGACTGGTGTCACGATGAAGACGTGATTTATAAGTAGGGTGGATAAGAAAATAAGAAAAGATGAGAAACGAAGCATATATACAGAAAAAGTGAATATTGAAAAAAAGTAGTGATTAAAAACAGAGGTAATTAATACCAAGGGTGTGTTGAAGTGAAAAGATGATTTTATAAGAAAAAGCAAGGATGAAGAAAATGTGTGAGAATGGCATAGAGGAAATAATGAAAAAAAAAGTCGAGAAGACGAAGACAAGGGAAGGGTAGGAGGTAAATGGATAATTCCCGGAGAAGGAGAGACGTGAAAAAATTAGTTGGAAGGAAAGGAGGAAGGAGAAAGAAATGGAGAACGAATTACAGAATAAAGTCGAAGGGAAAAAAGAGTTAGGGTCCGGAGTTAGTTTTCTTTATAGACCGTATTTCTGAACTGATTATATTCTGCATCTGATGAGAGAGAGAGAGAGAGAGAGAGAGAGAGAGAGAGAATGATAACGATGAATAAAATATAACAATCTATCTCATGCAGTATAAATATATATATATATATATATATATATACGAGAGAGAGAGAGAGAGAGAGAGAGAGAGAGAGTAATAGGTGCAACATATACAGAATTAAGGAAAGTAATGAGAGAGAGAGAGAGAGAGAGAGAGAGAGAGAGAAATAGGTGCAACATATATAGAATTAAGGAAAGTAATGAGAGAGAGAGAGAGAGAGAGAGAGAGAGAGAGAATTAAACGATGAAATCAGAAACCAGGTAGAAATGACAAGAGCTAGTTACGAACTATTATTCTGGAAATTGCCAAAATATTATATTATAGAGTATACAGTACTGGTGTACGCATCCCGTCATGAAAGAAGGGTAAACATTTACGTACATATGCACACACGCCTCCCCTTCTCGCCATTGTAAGATTACTTCGCCTCCCACTTGTCCGAGCAA
>NC_090761.1:62946548-62956548 GCF_036898095.1 Palaemon carinicauda | reverse complement strand
TTCTTGTAGTTTCCTTATTTCCTTTCCTCACTGGACTATTTTCCCTGTTGGAGACCTCGAGCTTGTAGCATTCTGCTTTTCCAACTAGGGTTGTAGCTTGGCAAGTGGTAATAATAATAATAATAATAATAATAATAATAATAATAATCATCATCATCATCATCATAATAATATATGGTATTTCAATTTACATCAAACAAAGGGATTAGCTACACAAAACTCTTGACAACATATATGACCAATATTTTTGTGGGAAACTTACATTTTCAGCTTTTCTCTCCAAATACACAAAATATTTGCTTCTAGAAAAAAAAAATAATCTTACATTCTTTCTAGGAAGAAAAATTGCTATTATAATCTAGAAGGGAGCAAACACTAATCTTACATTCTTTCTAGGAAGAAACAAACACTAATCTTACATTCTTTCTAGGAAGAAACAAACACTAATCTTACATTCTTTCTAGGAAGAAACAAACACTAATCTTACATTCTTTCTAGGAAGAAACAAACACTAATCTTACATTCTTTCTAGGAAGAAACAAACACTAATCTTACATTCTTTCTAGGAAGAAACAAACACTAATCTTACATTCTTTCTAGGAAGAAACAAACCCTAATCTTATATTCTTTCTAGGAAGAAACAAACACTAATCTTACATTCTTTCTAGGAAGAAACAAACACTAATCTTACATTCTCTCTAGGAAGAAACAAACACTAATCTTACATTCTTTCTAGGAAGAAACAAACACTAATCTTACATTCTTTCTAGGAAGAAACAAACACTAATCTTACATTCTTTATAGTAAGAAAAAAAGCATTAATATTACTTGGGAGTCTTTTTCTAGGGAAAAATAGTACTCAACTTTTTCGAAAAATTTTGTAAGCATATTTTCTAAACCGAAGCAAACAGCTTGCTTCGGAAATACATACAGTTTATTCTCCCCCAACCTGCTTTACAATATTGCATTTGCAACAGACCCATTGAAGGGAAGGCAGGAATGGAAGACCGAATGAAAGGCATCTGTTACTCCCAACCGTTCCTTAATTAAGCTGAAATTAATTAGAAGCAGGAGTCATTAAAGGTCAAAGAAATATGTGCAACAATTAAGTGGGGGATCTTCTCCTCTTTACGAGAGAGGCAAACGACGTAGGTAAGAGGACAACTTTGGACTCTCCTCGTGTTGCATAAACTTGAAGATGAATTCGGGAATATGTCTGGAACTAGTTTGAGATGCTTTTATCTTTGCAGTGTGGTAAATGAGGAAGGAAAGTTGTTAAGGAACAAGCTGGTAAAGAAAAAATACAATGCCATAATCAACAGACCAATTAATATAATTATCATTTTGTTGCTTGAGGGTACATTCATGCACACTATTCTGTTTTCTTATTTCCTTTCCTCACTGAGCTATTTTCCCTGTTGGAGCCCTTGAGATTATAACATCCTGCTTATCCAAATATTGTTGTGGCTTATCTAGGGTTGCGTTGGCCAATGTGGTAACGTCCGTGACTGGTGGACGCCAGACTGGGGTTCGAGTCCCGCTCAAACTCGTTAGTTTCTTTGATCGCTGCAACCTCATCATCCTTGTGAGCTAAGGATTTGGGGTTTAGGGGGACCAATAGGTCTATCTGCTGAGTTATCAGCAGCCATTGTCTAGCCATCGTTGGTCCTAGCTTGGTTGGAGAGGGGGCTTGGGCGCTGATCATATGTAATATAGTCAGTCCCTAGGGCATTGTCCTGCCATTCCAGAGCGGCCTTTAAACCTTTAAACCTGAGCTGAACCTTTCAAGTCATCTTTACACATAGCTGTCGATATACACTTAAAAAATAAACAGCAAATTGAGTTCACAACCGTCAAGCCATATCTTATGTGTCAAAATCTGACCTGAAACCCAAATGTTTCCAAATTTTTCGAAATGTGAAAACAAAACAATGTAAAGTTGATTATGAATGTTACGAAACTCAACCAAAGAAAAGAATTATCCTCAAGATAAATCTTTCACCGAAGGTTGTATCTTTTCGACGGCTCCAGTCTGATTCCGAAATCCTTTTACGTCCTTATAGGAATGGTCTGCGCTAAATGGACGGATCTGTGGACCTTTCCCCATGGTTCAGAAGATACGATAGATAAGGGAAACAGTAGAAAATATAACAATTTGATTTCCAAATAAGGAAAATTCTTTTCACGAAGACGCCTAAGATGGATGTACATAAAACTGCAATCTAGGAAATTGGATGTTCTGAAGAAGGACTAGCCTCTGAACAATTTATAATAATAATAATAATAATAATAATAATAATAATAATAATAATAATAATAATAATAATAACAATAATAATAATAATAATAATTGATCATATTCATAATTCATCTCTTAAGGCAGTGAACTTGTATCTGACACATTATAAAAGCATACACATTTATATACAGTCAGCCCTCGCTATTCGCGTGTTCTCTTTTTGCGGATTCAGTCATTCGTGATAGAGATAACCACATTATTATTATCATTATTATTATTATTTGCTAAGCTACAACCCTAGCTGGAAAAGCAAAATGCTATAAGCCCAGGGGCCCCAACAGGGAAAATAGCCCAGTAAGGAAAGGAAAGAAGGAAAAATAAAATATTTTAAGAAGAGTAACATTAAAATAAATATTTCCTATATAAACTATGAAAACTTTAACAAAACAAGAGGAAGAGAAATTAAATAGAATAGTGTGCCTGATTGTACCCTCAAGCAAGAGAACTCTAACCCAAGACAGTGGAAGACCATGGTACAGAGGCTATGGCACTACCCAAGACTAGAGAACAATGGTTTGATTTTGGAGTGTCCTTCTCCTAGAAGAGCTGCTTACCATAGCTAAAGAGTCTCTTCTACCCTTACTAAGAGGAAAGTAGCCACAGAACAAATACAGTGCAGTAGTTAACCCCTTGAGCGAAGAAGAATTGTTTAGTAACCTCAGTGTTGTCAGGTGTGTGAGGACAGAGGAGAATCTGTTAAGAATAGGCCAGACTATTCGGCGTATGTGTAGGCAAAGAGAAAGAACCGTAACCAAAGAGAAGGATCCAACGTAGTACTGTCTGGCCAGTCAAAGGACCCCATAACTCTCTGGCGGTAGTATTTCAACGGGCGGCTGGTGCCTTGGCCAACCTACTACCTCATAACCTATAAAATAGCCTATATGAGTTCAGATAGGTACATATAAAATTGCCATACAGGAAACTGGATGTTTTGAGGAAGCAACCATACTCTAAAATATTGGTCAAAATTAGTAAATACAAACATCATAATTTGTCGATAAGAATTGGTGTCTTTATAATTAAGATAGATTTCTGAATTCGGGCCTTATGCACTGGGACCTGGGAGGCCATTCAAGGCCTATGTTCTACTGGGAGTAAATTCACAGTTACAGGATGAAATCAAAGTTACAAGAGGTTGGACAGCAAGGAATCGGGGACGAAAATATAGAAGGCTAAAAATTGAGTGCAGTTAGGAAAACGATAGTACTGCAAAAAATACTTTAAATATTTCTTACATTGAACCAATCGAGGTGACCAAGTCACGTTTAACATATGAAGCCTGGCAAGCTTAAAATACCCACTAAGACAATCTAAAAGAGGTATTTTACAAACAATAGGTATCAGGGTTTAGGTAAAGAAAGGTGGCATTGGTAACAATTAAGAAGGAATGTCAATAATATGATATGTTGAATTTTAAAGAGAGGAAAATATACTTTTAGTTCTATTATAAATAATAATCATGATTATCATTAGGCGATTTCTGATCCACAGTCTTTCTTCCATTTTTCTTAACCCTAATTTTTACTTCAAAGAAATTATGAGAAAATTTGTGAGCAATTGTAGTCTCTTAATCTCTATGGCTTTCCTTACGATGTTCTGTGATAGGGAAGGAATCCAGGAGATGGAAGGTTTAAGAAACTTTTGATATGTTCTATAAAAAATGTAACGTGAAATTAAGGTAAATAAATGCAATTAAGAACTTCAGAAATGTATCTTACAGTGATTGAAATATTGTTTCTACATCCTTGATTCCTTAGTGAAATGGATGGACTACATCAAGTAATTTGAGCATTGTTTCTTTCCATTTAGAAAATGTAAGAAATCAAAATAAGGCAAAAATAGGTACTCTAAGATTGATTTTAAATTCATGGTGAGGCAAAATTTTAAATAAGACACTTCCTTCTCAACGAAATGGTGATAGTGGTTAAATAAAATTAATAAATTAGATTTAAGAAAAATTCCTCTATTTCAGAGTAATTAAATCTAATATATACGTAACGCATATTTAATGAAAAGCAAAAATCATGAAATAAAGTATCACTCCTTGATTTTCTGTGCCGTACATAACACCAGTGGAGAGAGAGAGAGAGAGAGAGAGAGAGAGAGAGAGAGAGAGATGTCCTTAGGCATATCTGGCCACTAGGGATTGGTGAAGATGGGAGGCCTTGGTCTGATCGCTCACAGCAAACCAACCTAGTACGGGTGACTCTGACTAATGCAGCTTTGCTGATCAAGGCGATAATCAAACCCTTTCACCACGTTAAGGTATTCCCACTATGACATAATGATATTAAAATCAAGAAAATATCTTTTCAGTAAAATAAGTCTCCAATGCATTGTCCTGCTTGCTAGGGCAATGTCACTGTCCCTTGCCTCTGCCATTCATGAGTAACCTTTTAAACCCTTTAAATGATATAGAAAATTCCAGATACATGAAATCATCTCACGAAATAAGTAGTGATATGACGCACTCTTTCTTATAAGTTTTTTTTTTTTTTTTTTTTTTAAACAGAAAATCACAAATACATGAAATCATCTCACGAAATAAGCAGTAATATAACGGTCTTTCTTATAAGGTTTTATTTATTTATTTATTTTTTTTTTTTTTTAAGGAAATTCAGATACATGAAATCATCTCACGAAATAAGCAGTGACATAACGCAGTCTTTCTTATAATTTTTTTTTTTTTCAATAAATAAATCCAAGTCCCTATGCATAATTATATCATCCAATTCTGCCAAGTCGAGCGTAATGAGAGAGAGTTTCTCCAAGCAGAGGAGCATTAAGGCAGAATGCTTGCAGTAGATCTTGTCTCGGGCACAAGGAGATAAAGACAATGAAAACCTTCCTGCGTCTGTTTTTCTTGAGTCTTATGAACTTTTCTTTAAAACGTCGAGGTTTATCACTTCCATGGGGGGGGGGGGGGGGTTAAGACACAAGATTTTTTCCACTCCATTTTCCTCTTCCTTGTTTTCAAGACATAGTTAGGAATGGACGCATGATTTACCTTCTTAAATGATTCACACGTGGCTGTATAAAAAATGAAGCCTCAAATTTGATTTTCTCTATGTATATTTGAGTCAAAATAACAAAAAAAATATGTTTCAAATAAAATCAACGAAGAATATCAATAATTTGATTCCCACGGTGTATAAAAATGAAGCTTCTAATTTAATTCTCTCTCTCTCTCTCTCTCTCTCTCTCTCTCTCTCTCTGTATATATATATATATATATATATATATATATATATATATATATATATATATATATATATATTATATATATAAAACAAAAATCAAGATGTTTAACTGGGAATTCTAGACACAAACGGAGAAAAACAATAATTGGATTCACACGGTATATTGAAAATTAAGCTTCAAAATTATCTCTCTCTCTCTCTCTCTCTCTCTCTCTCTCTCTCTCTCTCTCCCCTCTCTCCTCTCTCTCTCTCCTCTCCTCTCTCTCTGTATATATATATATATATATATATATATATATATATATTTATATGCATATATATATATATACACACACAGTAAATATATATATCCAAATACATATATATATTAAATATATCTATATATATACACATTATATATATACATACATACATATACATATATATTGCCTAAAAACAAATATTAAGACATGTTACTGAAAATATGGAGAAAAACAATGAAAAAAAAATTTGAAACGGGGAAGAAGCAAATAAAAAAACGAAAAAAGAAGAAAATGAAAGACAATAAAACGGCGAAAAACAATGTCGATGTTATACCAACGAGTGGGGTGTGTGTGTGTGTTAATATATATATATATATATATATATATATATATATATATATATATATATATATATATGCATATATATATACACACACACAGTAAATATATATATCCAAATACATATATATATATTATATATATCTATATATATATACACAGTATATATATACATACATACATACATACATACATATACATATATATTGCCTAAAAAACAAATATTAAGACATGTTACTGAAAATATGGAGAAAAACAATGGAAAAAAAGAAAAATTATAAAAAAAAAAAATTTGAACCGGGGAAGAAGCAAATAAACAAAAATAACCAAAAAAAGAAGAAAATGAAAGACAGAATAAAACGGCGAAAAACAATGTCGATGTTATACCAACGACGGGTTGGGGGGGGGGTGTGTGTGTGTGTGTGTGTGTGTGTGTGTGTGTGTGTCCCCCCCCCAGATGAGGCATCAGGGCGCCGTGTTTCCCTTCCGGTGAAATGGGAAAGAAAATGAGATTTTTCTATTTATTTCCTTCCATTCACAAGAGATAAAAGAAAAGAAAGGAGCGGTAGGAATCTATCAAAGACGCGTGGCATCGTAATGGCTCTCTACCCAACCCAAATATCGCCCTTTGGGAAACTCTTCCCTTCGGAAATGCTTTTCACTTTTAACATGTTAATTTCAACTATAAACGACTTTAATTTTATCACGATAATCTTTACTACAAATTACTTTATTTTCAACATGTTAATTTCAACGATAAATGACTTAAAAAATCACGATAATCTTAACTACAAATTACTTTATTTTCAACGATAAATGACTTAAAAAATCACGATAATCTTAACTACAGATTACTTTATTTCTAACATGTTAATTTCAACTATAAATGACTTTACTTTTATCATGTTAATCTTAACTACAAATTACTTTATTTTCAACATGTTAATTTCAACTATAAATGACTTTACTTTTATCACGATGATCTTAACTACAAATTACTTTGTTTTCAACATGTTAATTTCAACTATAAATGACTTAAAAAATTCACGATAATCTTAACTACAAATTACTTTATTTTTAACATGTTAATTTCAACTATAAATGACTTTACTTTTATCACGATAATCTTAACTACAAATGACTTTATTTTCAACATGTTAATTTCAACTACAAATGATTCTATTCCAACATGTAAATTTCAACTACAAAATTACTTTATTTTTAACATGTTAATTTCAACTACAAATGGTTCTATTTCAATATGTAAATTTCAACTACAAAATTACTTTATTTTTAACATGTAAATTTCAACTAAAAATGATTCTATTTCAATATATAAATTTCAACTACAAAATTACTTTACTTTTAACATGTTGATTTTAACTAAAAATGACTCTAATTTCTCATTTATCATTAAATTAACGCCAAATTATTTAACTTTTCATATTTAACATGTAAATTTTAACAACAAATTATTTAGGTTTTCACATCTAACATGTTAATTTTAACAACAAATGACTTTACTTTTAAAATTTTCATGTTACTTTTGAATACGAATTACTGTGCTTTTCTCGTTTAACATGTTAATTTTAACTAAAAATTACTTTTACTTTTCTAATCTAACAAGTTCATTTACCCTAAAAATGACTTGGGTATAAAAATAATCCTTTCGAATGATACATTTCTATGAATGAATAATCCTTTCGAATGATACATTTCTATAAATGAATAATCCTTTCGAATGATACATTTCTATAAATGAATAATCCTTTCGAATGATATATTTCTATAAATGAATAATCCTTTCGAATAATACATTTCTATAAATGAATAATCCTTTCGAATGATACATTTCTATAAATGAATAATTGATAAATTCCATACAATATAAAAAGATAGATAGATAAATACCACTTTGAGAAATGAGTTCCATCATGAAACTCTTACAAAAAAAAAAAAAAAAAAAGTTCAAACTTGCAGCGAATGTTGAACAGGCTGATATAAGTCTTTTTTTTTAATGGCCTATTTATGAAAGATGTATTTCAATGTTGTTTCTGTTCTTAACATATGTTATTTCAATTATTCATTACTTCTCTTTTAGTTTATCTATTTCTTAATTACGTTCCTCAATGGTGTATTGGGCCTTGTTGGAGCCCTGGGGCTTATAGCATCTTGGTTTTCCAACTAAGGTTGTATCATAGCTAGTAATAATAATAATAATAATAATAATAATAATAATAATAATAATAATAATAATAATAACAACAATAATAATAATAATAATAATAATAATAATAATAATAGTAACAAAAATAATAATAATAATTATTCCACTAATCAAAATGGAGCTGAAACCGTTTATAGAAAAAAAAAACTTTTATATATAACCAAAGAAATTATCTAGTGAAAAGAATGGAAGCTAATAAACAACTATATTTTATGTAATCTAGAGTTTCTAAGTTTTTCCAAAGGGAATATTTTGTAGATAAGAATGCCAGTCAGCACTTTTCTGAAAACCAAAATCTACAAACTTGATTAACCAGAGTGCTTCCGATGGTCAAAGATATTAAGCTACGTAAGGAGTCGTAGACAGCCATTTTTTTTTTTAAAAAGGAAGTCTCGATATATTCGGAATATTTTAGTTTAGATTTTCAAAATTTATATTATCTACATGGAGACAAAATTTGAATGGTTACCGGAATATTGACTAATAAGAGATGTATCATTAAGTTAATGACAATATTTACGACAAATCACTGAGTCATGCGATACACACACACAATATATATAAATATATATATATATATATATATATATATATATATATATATATATATATATATACATACATATACATATTTATATACGTACAGTATATATTATTATAAATATCATCATTATTCTTATTATTATTATTACTATTATTATTATTATTATCATTATTATTATCATTATTATTATTATTATCAGCATTACCAATATTATTATTATTATTATTATTATTATTATTATTCCTTGTTGGAAAGGTAGGATGCTAAAAGTCCAGGGCTTCATAAGGGAAAATAGCCCAGTGAGGAAAGTAAACTAGGAGTAATAAAATATTTCATTAGTAAAAAAAAAAAATAAAATAAACAACTGCAACAATAACAAATGCAGCCATTTCTAGTTCACTATAGGACAAAGGCCTTAAGACATGAAAATTCATGTCTGAGATTTGGCCTGTTTTCATCACCACGCTAGCCAGTGCGGATTGGTGATGGTGGGAGACTTTAGTCTGAACTCTCGCAGCAAACCAACCTAGTATGGGTGGCCCTGAATATTACAGCTTTGCGCATCATAGCAATACGAAAAACCCTTTCACTACATTGAAGTATCCCCATTTAGAAAGGGATATATATATATATATATATATATATATATATATATATATATATATATATATATATATATATATATATCAACCTCATAACATATTATAATTCATCTCTTCAATTATGTTGAAGCCTTAGAAGAAAGCTATGGTCAAAAAGGCTTTTAAAAGAAAGTTATTGCATCGGGAAAACAGGAGCCTAAAAAAAAAGTTCAAAGTTTATTTTTTAAGAAATTATGAAAAAAGCAATAATCCAATTATTATTATAATTATTGCTATCATTTTCATTATTACTAGCTAAGGGCTCACGCAGGGTAAAATAGCCCAGTGATGAAAGGAAACAAGAAATAAATAAACGATATGAAAAGTAATGAACAATCAAAGAAAAATATTTCAAAATCAGTAACAACACCAAAACATATATTTCAATACAGCAACTAGGTAAAGAAAACTCGAAGATAAAAAGCAGTAACATAAAGATGCCGATAAGTTCAGAAAAAAAAAAAGAAAAAAAAAGTTTTCGAAGTTTCTGAAAAGCGGATGAAAGAGA
>NC_090761.1:62941548-62944048 GCF_036898095.1 Palaemon carinicauda | reverse complement strand
CACGAAATTACGAGCAGATTTTTTTTTTTTGGTAGAGAATTGGACTGTCGTAAACTACAGGGCGTTCATAAAGTTCTTTTTCCCACCATGGATATAGCAAACATATTGGTAATAACGACAGTTGTGTAGTAGCCTGTAAGATTTCTTAATAGAATGAACATGTTTTTTTTTTTTTTTTTTTTTTTTTTTTTAGGAATTCCTAAAATTCCAATTGGATGGGGAAAGGATTTGCGATAGTGGCGATCACTTTACTTGTATAAAAAGTAAAATAATTCCAATTCCTGCTAGTTCTATTCTTGTTTGGACACCCTGTAGTTCGATACTGAAAACGCAGTCGTAAGGAAAATTTCTAACCAGCAATAAATATCTCTCTCTCTCTCTCTCTCTCTCTCTCTCTCTCTCTCAGCTAATCGGATATCTGTATGTATTTCTTTACATTTGTATCTAGAAAAGAAATAGCCATTATTGCTAACACTATATCAATAAAAACATTATAAATAAAAAAAAACTCATAATTTACTTAGAAATAATTCTTCTAACAGAGTTGACCTATTGCAAACGGAGATTACACATCTAATAACTCTTCCTCATGATGATTTATGACATCAATCTTTTATAAGTATCCTTTAAAAACTCAACTCCCATCTCACATATTTAATTACAAAAATGGACAAACAAAATTCAAGAGGATACTGAAGACTTCCTTGTTCTGTGACAGCTTCGATAGTGACGATTTATCAATAAACGAGCGATACGTGATATGAAATATTGAATGCCTTCGAACTAACATGATAAAATGACTGTGGGGGTCCTGTAGAGAGTACAGTAGGATTCTCCTTCCCTCAAGAGGTTAACTACTGCACTGAAATTGTTCAGTGGTCACTTTCCTCTTGGTAAGGGTAGAAGAGACTCTTTAGCTATGGTAAGCAGCTCTTGTAGGAGAAAGACACTCCAAAAATCAAACTATTGTTCTCTAGTCTTGGGTAGTGCCATACCCTCTGTACTATGGTCTTACACTGTTTAGGGTTACAGTTCTCTTGCTTGAGGGTACACTCGAGCACAATATTCTATCCTATTTCTCTTCCTCTTGTTTTGATGAAGTTTTTATAGTTTATATAAGAGATATTTATTCTAATGTTGTTACTCTTTTTAGAATATTTTCTTTTCGTCACTGGGCTATTTTCCCTGTTGGAGCCCCTGGGCTTATAGTATCCAGCTTTTCCAACTAGGGTTGTAGCTTAGCAAGTAATAATAATAATGATACTAGTATAGGACCAGAAAATGCCCTTGAAGTAAAGTAAATAAAATTCACATCAAGAACACCACCGGAAACAAACCTTGAAGCTTACATCTGGGGAGGTCATTGGAAAGGTCTGAATTGTCAGTAAGACATTATTATTATTATTATTATTATTATTATTATTATTATTATTATTATTATTACTTGCTAAGCTACAAACATTTTTGGAAAAGCAGGATGTTATAAGCTGAAGGGATCCAACAGGGAAAATAACCCAGCGAGGAAAGGACATAAGGAAAAATTACGAGAAGTTTAAAAACAATAATGTTGAAATAAATATTTCATATATAGAATATAAAAACTTGAAAAATAATAAGAGGAAGAGAAACAAGATAGAATAGAGTGCATGAATGTACGCTCATTCTCTCCTAACTGTGGAAAGAATCTTTGAGATCAGAAACACAATGTAGGCGAGTGGCACGGTCTAGTAATAGTGAACTCGTATCACCTGCACTTTTCTGCCAAAAGCGGAGGTGACCTATCTCGTCAGTTATGCAATGGAAGAGAGAGAGAGAGAGAGAGAGAGAGAGAGAGAGAGAGAGAGAGAGAGAAGATAGTTAACAACGCTGACAGACACTTTATCAGTAATTAGTTAATAGAGAACACGCTCATTGTTGGTAACATTAAACGCTTCTATACTGATAATAAGATATTGAATGCAATACTGAAACCGCTATTGCTAATAAAGGAAATAAATAAGCCTCTTGTGGCAGCCTATGCGAAGCGTCACTGTCTGACAATCTGCTGGACTGGAGTTCAAGACCTGCGGGAGCTCAATAGTGTCTAATAGTGTCTGCAACCTCACTGTCCATGTGATCTAGGGGTAGGGAAGCCTATAGGTTTACTTGCTGAGTCATCAGTAGCCATTGCCTGGCCCTCCCTGGTCCTAACTTGATGAAATGGGTTTTGGGCGCTGATCATATTGATATATGGTCAGTCTCTAAGACACTGTCTTGTCCCTTGGCTCTGACACTCATGAGTGACCTTCAAACCTTATTGTAGGCTACATCAATAACCCTTCTATAAGTAAAAAAATAAGTTATTTTGTTATTGGCAGTATTGAAAGTTCTTTTATGCGAAAAAGATAAGATGTCGAACACTTTCGTTGATGCCAATATGCAAAGCCTTTTATTGCTAATAAAACAAATAAGAACAATTCTATTCATAGCAAAAATGAAAGACGCCAAAACACTACTCTAA
>NC_090761.1:62929048-62936548 GCF_036898095.1 Palaemon carinicauda | reverse complement strand
AGAGAGAGAGAGAGAGAGAGAGAGAGAGAGATTCTGATCAAATATTTATTGTAATCTGTATTACCTGTCTCATGGGCTTATATATATATACATATATATATATATATATATAGAGAGAGAGAGAGAGAAAGAGAGAGAGAGAGAGAGAGAGAGAGAGAGAGAGAAAGAGTGAGAGAGAGAGAGAGAGAGAGAGAGAGAGAGAGCTCAAATATAAGGAATACCGAATAAAACAAATGATAGTGACATTTCAAAGAATTAACAGGTACAACACGCTTCAAAGAATAGGAAAACATATATGAAAAACAACAAAAGGAAAACAGTGAAAATAAAATGAAAATAAAATGAAAGGTAAATCGACAATAATAAAAAGCAAGAAAAAAAGAAAAAGAAATAAATAAATGAATAAATAAAAATTATAACCGAAAGGTTTCCACTTTTTGGGATCCGAATAGTAATACTATTTATTCCGAGAAATAAATTGCTTAATAAAATAAATTTTGGTTGTTTTAATTTCGGTTTTATATAGCCGTTATGTCTATTGCTAATGGGGCTGTATTCAAAACATATCTGTATGGCATAGCAGTTTGCCCACGTATGAATTGGTGAAGTAATTTGAGGTAATTATATAGTGGTATTTACATTCAGTGGCTGTAATTCCATCGTGATTTATCCTAAAGACGTAAAAATTATAAATATTTTTACATCACTGTTCATTATAAATGATAATAGTAACCGCTATTCCAGCAATAATAATAATAATAATAATAATAATAATAATAATAATAATAATAATAAATTATTATCATCTTTATTAATGTTGCTTTTTCTATATTTAGATCTGATAATATAGGAAAAATAGGTGTTGTTTACAAAACTAATGCACCAACTAAAAATGAATGAAACTAGCCAACTCCCCCCCCCCCACACACACACACACACACACATATATATATATATATATATAATACACGTCTAGGTCACGTTCATAGGCATTTGCAGAAATATAACTACTCGGTCTCATCCTGTCCGTCGGGTTGGGAGATGAGAGTGTAGTCATTACCCTGGTGAGATGGGGGGATGCGTGTGCGTGCATATCTATATCTAAATATTTAGCCGTCATTTTGACGGGTAGCGTAAACTAGTATCCACGTAAATTGTCATCTGTTTTTTTTTATGGTATCGAATTCACTTCGTAATACGTCCATCCCAAATTGAAATCCTTCTCGAGTGACGGATGTCAGTTGTGAGAGGGATACTCGTCAAATTTATCAGTGGGCTTTTGTCAAATTTGTCAAAGGGATTACTTGTCAAATTTGTCAGATGGGACGCTTGTCACATTTCTATTAAACCAGCCGAGTACTGATGAAAACTACTAAGAAATGCTATTACTGCCAATCGAATATCAAAATATTCCGTGATATTTATGAAACAAGATCAGCTGACGAGATCAGCTGCTAGGAATCGAGAGAGCTTGTATTAAAGTCGCGTCGAAGTTCCCGGTGAAGCGAAAACTGACTCCTTCTTTCAATTCGACAGAATATTTATAAAAGGAGAACAGTGATGACATTGATGCCAGTAAAAAATGGAGAAAAGAGATGTACGCTTTTTTTTTTAACATGAAAGGCCGTGTGACATTCCTTGCTTTCGAGAAAAAAAAAGATTAAAAAAATGGTTGGCAAAAACCATCGTAAGCGATAAACTTTTATAATGATTTTCTATGCAGTGCAGGAATACGAGAGAGAGAGAGAGAGAGAGAGAGAGAGAGAGAGAGAGAGAGTCTGATAAAGTATTTATTGTAATCTTTATTACCTGTTCTGGGCTTATATAAAAGAGAGAGAGAGAGAGAGAGAGAGAGAGAGAGAGAGAGCAAATATAAGGAATACCCGAATAAAACGAATGATAGTGACTTTTCAAAGAATTAACAGGTACAGCACGCTTCAAAAGAATAGGAAAAAATATATGAAAAACAACAAAGGAAAACAATGAAAATATAATGAAAGGTAAATCAACAATAATAAAAAGCAAGAAAAAAAAAGAAAAAGAAATAAATAAATGAATAAATAAAAATTATAACCGAAAGGTTTCCACTTTTTGGGATCCGAATAGTAATACTATTTATTCCGAGAAATAAATTGCTTAATAAAATAAATATTGGTTGTTTTAATTTCGGGGTTTATAGAGCCGTTATGTCTATTGCTAATGGGGCTGTATTCAAAACATTCTGTATGGCATAGCAGTTTGCTCACGTATGAATTGGTGAAGTAATTCGATGTAATTATACAGTGGTATTTACATTCAGTGGCTGTAATTACATCGTGATTTATCCTAAAGATATAAAAATTATAATATTTTTACATCACTGTTCATTATAAAATGATAATAGTAACAGCTATTGCAATAATAATAATAATAATAATAATAATAATAATAATAATAATAAATTATTATTAGCTTTATTAATGTTACTTTTTCTATATTTAGATCTTGATAATATAGGAAAAATAGGTGTTGTTTACAAAACTAATGCACCAGCTAAAAATGAATGAAATTGGCCCAACACACACACACACACACATACACACACACACACATATATATATATATATATGAGAGAGAGAGAGAGAGAGAGAGAGAGAGAGAGAGAGAGGGTCTTCTCCCTATAATAAAGTTGACAATAACGTAAAATTAAAATTAAATGTCAACAATTCTTTTTATAGGATACACCAGAATTCATGAAAATGTATAATAAACAATACACTTTTTATTTCTTACACCCCTGAAAAGTTCCTATATTGAAAGAACATGTTCACAATCTGCTGCATTGATAAGACAATGTTTGTCTGTCCACCAATCTACCAATCTGTCAATCAAACTATGATTTGACATTCCAGATTGAAATAATTACCGGTGATCAAAAGGGAACTCCGCAGTCTTCAGATGGAAAAGAATTCAGACGTTTGAGATGTTTTCTAAGGGACTTGTATACATTTTATTGGAATTTCTTTACTTTGTTTTTAACATTTCTGGGGACTTGCATGCATTTTGTTAGAATTTCTTGATTTTGTTTGTTTTTAACATTTTTGGGACTTGCATACATTTTGTTCGAAGTTCTTTACTTTGTTTTTAACATTTCGTGGGACTTTCACATATTTTGTTGGAATTTCTTTACTTTGTTTTTAAAATTTCTGGGGATTTGCATACATTTTGTTAGAGTTCTTTACTTTGTTTTAACGTTTCTAGGGGAAGTGTATATATTTTGTTGGAGTCTCTCCATTTTGTTATAAATCTATATGAGTATATGATTCGTACACTAATCTCATCAATATAATAAAGAGCAAGTGTCTAGCTATATATATATATATATATATAGTGTATATATAAATATATATATATACATATATATATATATATATATACATACATATATATATACAAATATATATATATATACTGTGTATATATGTGTACATATATATATATAATATATATGCATAAATATATATAATATAATATAATATTACGGTCGCGCTGAGCTTTCGCCGTCCACCGGATAGGAAGGAGTGAGTAGTCATACCCTAGTGAGATGGTGTTCCATGTGCGTGCATATTTATCTAAATAATTTTAACAGGTACCGCGCACTAATTTTAATACATGTTTGAGCCTTCAGTTTATATAAATCAAGGGACTTAAAAAAGAGTAGTTCAAGATAACCTAGGAAGATGGGCTGATCGTTTTCAAGTTGTATCTGTTCTCCAATTTTACATTTTAACGTCATTGCTTTAGAACAAACAGTGGAAATAAATAATAATAATCTTATTTCAAGATTCGTAAAAAGTGTCATTTCTATTCTCCCGGAGTCACATAGAGCTGTTGGAGAAACAAAAATTAATCCCTTGGAGAGGAAGCTTAAAACTAAGCTTGTCATTCAGACTGCTTATGTGACAACTGAAAGTCCACGAATGCTAATGACGTCTTTCTGGCTCGTTATATTCGAAACCTAGCCTTTGACAGTTGATGTAAGCCTTAAGCCTAGACATCTTCGAATTTGCTATTCACCTTGTTAAAAAGGAAGGCTTTGACATGAAAATTATTTTCCTAGAGGTTTTAGGATATGAAAATATTTGTTTGTCAGAATTTCCAAATTATTAACACAAGAGTTGATCTTTGGACAGTGCCTACACATTTAGTTTAGCGTTGTTTTTTGTTTTTGTTTTTTATTCTTTAGTTTTTTTTTGACAGTGGAATAATATTTTACCCTTTGAAAATGTTATAAAATAATATGCAATTTTTCAATCTTCATAATTGTGAGATGAATGACCTGATAATATCCATTATATAGTTTTTAAATATTCATAATTGTAAGATAACTTATCCTTACATGGAGGGTGAAATAAGATTAACAAAAGAAGTGTATAAATCTTAAATATACAATCATTCACGTTCCTGAGAAGCAAGACAACGGATTCACAACTTATAACGTTTTTTAATTGCATTCCGAAATAAGCGAGTTTACGTAAACACATTCTTTAAAAAAAAAAAAAAAAAAAAAAAAAAAAAAAAAAAAAAAAAAAAAAAATTTAGCTGAATGGAATGGCCGAAACGCCAAGGTCAGATTTTTCTTAAATGCATTTATTGTTTTAGGGATGGTATATGCAAGGTTTAAACTTTTATGGTGATTAACTTATTTAAGGTAATTAACTTAGTTTAAGGTAATTTGCATGGTTTCAAGGTAATTCTAAGGTAATTTCTGTTTAACCAGCTTACATTTAAGGAAATGGGAAAGGTTTTAAAGTAATCTAAAGTAAAAAGCAGTAGCATTTAAGGTAATGGCACATGCTCGAGTTTAAATCCTGGATACCGTCATTCTTTATTTTCTCTGGATTTGATAAATGGATTCATTCAAATAAATAATAATGGTGTTTTACTGTTTCCCCCTTTGAGAGAGAGAGAGAGAGAGAGAGAGAGAGAGAGAGAGTTTTCTATGGCTTGAGCATATGAAAATCCGAAAGACTTCGTCACAGAAAATCAGAATGTTTTTAGCTATATTCTTATATTTTATAAATCACACTTGAGAGAGAGAGAGAGAGAGAGAGAGAGAGAGAGAGTGAGAATGTTTGTATTCTATGGCTTGAGCATATGAAATCCAAAACACTACGTCACAGAAAAGTCAGAATATTTTTTTAGCCATTTTCTTATTTACATAAGTCCCACTTGGAGAGAGAGAGAGAGAGAGAGAGAGAGAGAGAGAGAGAGAGAGATGTCTTTTCAACCATCATTTTCAGTGTAAATATTTACCATACAATCTAATAAGAGGCTTTAAATAGCCAAGTTGCTTTTGTTAAAATCTAATAAACCACAAATTAACAAAGAAATTTCAAGTTTCCCGTTGGAAATTGCCTCTATATGCTTTTACCCAATATAAATTTTACTTGTTTACAATATTTATGCACAGCTTGCTCTACATTGTTTTATTTTCTTACCCAGGAACATGTTTGAAAGGTTGTTGTTTATTGGTGATGTAAATAAATATAAGAATGTTTGGCGTTGATGTAATTCTCCAGTTCCTTAATAATAACGATAAAAATAATAATATTATAATAATAATAATAATGATAATAATAATAATAATAATAATAATAGAAGAAGAAGAAGAAGAAGAAGAA
Organism: Palaemon carinicauda; assembly: GCF_036898095.1. NCBI lineage: Eukaryota > Metazoa > Arthropoda > Malacostraca > Decapoda > Palaemonidae > Palaemon > Palaemon carinicauda. The sequence goes on along the minus strand of NC_090761.1, from coordinate 62,930,885 downwards.
GAAGAAGAAGAAGAAGAAGAAGGTCATAATACGAAAATAACAATAACAATAAAAAATAGTAACAAAACCACAACAAAAGCAACGCCAATAATAATAATAATAATAATAATAATAATAATAATAATAACAACAACAACAACAACAATTATAATAATAATAATAATAATAATAATAATAACAATAATTATTTTAAAGCAAATTAAAGAACCAATGCCATTCAGGATCACTGAAAGGATTCCCCAGGTCATGTATTAGCAGAGGACTTTTCTCCTTCTGCGTCCACTAATAATCCTGATAATCAACTGAGTCACTAATATTGTTAGGTGACTAACTATTGGTTGAAGTAAAGATGATTTTCTAATAATAATATTGCTTCAAAGTGACGTGTATACTCAGTCATTCTTAATTGCATATAATACTGTATAGTCTCAATGATTTGTCTGAACTTTTGAACTTTATTAAAGGTTAATAACGAGTTTAATTTCTTGATTAATTGTGTTAATAATAAACAATGATATTAATAACAATATAGAACGCCATGCATATTAACTTTTCGTTTTTCCGGTGCAGTGTAAGTCAGACCAAACTCTGTTGTACATCTCTGACTCAGACATCATTGATGCTTTGTAATATTTATTTTTAGAATTTGTTTATTAAAGTTATTGTTCATGCTATGATATTCATTTTGAGTCATTTTAAAGCCATGCCAGTTTAATTCATAGCAGTGTGCTTAAAATAGGTAAACTACTAAATTAAGACAAAAGTTATTATTTGCAATTAAAGATTATACGGTTTAAAACGGTTAAATGTTGAACGAAGATTCTGGGCTAGGGTGAAGTTAGGGTATCTCTGATATATATATATGTATATATATATATATATATATATATATATAAAACCATTGATGAATGGTAAGACTTGCTTCACACAGGCGGATTGATACTATTATTATTATCAATATTATTATTATTATTATTATTATTATTATTATTATTATAATTAGTAGTAGTAGTAGTAGTAGTAGTAGTAGTAGTAGTAGTAGTAGTAGTAGTAGTATTACTTCTTAAGCTACAGTCCTAGTTGGAAAAGCAGGATGCTATAAGCCAAAGGGCCCCAACAGGGAAAATAGCCCAGTGAGGAAAGGAAAAGAGGAAAATAAATATTTTAAGAACAGTAACAAACAATTAAATAAACAAAAACTTTAAAAAAACAAGAGGAAGAGAAATACGATAAACTATGGCGCCCAAGTGTACCCCAAAGCAAGAGAACTCTAACCCGCTTAAACTCGTTAGTTCCTTGGGTTGCTGCAACCTTACCATCCATGTGAGCTAAGGATGCTGGGTTTGGGGGAGCCAATAGGTCTCTCTACTGAGCTATCAGAAGCCATTGCCTGCCCTCCTTGGTCCTAGCTTGGGTGGAGAGGGGCCTTGGACGCTGATCATATGTATATATGGTAAGTCTCTAGGAATTGTCCTGCTTGATAGGGCAATGTCACTGTCCCTTGCCTCTGCCATTCAAGAGCGGCCTTTAAACCATTAAGAAGGGATTTTCATATTTATTCCGTTCATTGCACCTTTCTACTCTAAAGATGTACATGAATGTGTGTGGAAATTTCAAACCTTATGAATAATAAGTCATAATTGTCTTTTTTATACAAATCATTACTCGGAAATAAAAACGTGTTTATTTATAACCAAAAATTATCATTTTTATTACTAATAGCCAGGCCTTCTCCATCATTAGGCTCAATACTACACAGTATTCTAGAAGTTTTATTCCAGCTGTTACCAAGTTGTGGAATGATCTTCCTAATCGGGTAGTTGAATCAGTAGAACTT
>NC_090761.1:62902407-62928548 GCF_036898095.1 Palaemon carinicauda | reverse complement strand
AATCATTCATCAATTTCCCATGGATCATGTATAACCCTATAAGGTTTATTTGCTGATGAATGTGTCACGAGATCTTGAATTATTCTGCTCGTAGCGTTCAGTTCCTTAGAATTGAATTTACCTGGTGATGCGCTATTTCCCGCTTTTTTTTTTCTTTTAATAGATTATTATAATTACGTCAATAAATGAGTTACATTACCAACTCATTGGTGTTCATATTTCTAGAAAAACTCTGTAATAGTTTTATGAGTAATATCAATATTGTTTCCCCTGGAAACATGTTCTTTCCTAGTTCCAACAGAAGACTGTTGGCGCCTATTTACAGTAAACAGGGCAAGTTTTAACAAGGTCAACAGTTATGATCAGTAGAGTATATGGAAATAAAGTTTTTATATTGTCTTTGAATCATGATTAAGAAAATTCGTGTTCATTGACTCTGGTCAATCCACTGATGTCTTCAATCAGATGCCGAGTTTATACAACAAACTTTGTTTTTATTACTATCATTATAACTGTTAGTGATATTGTTTGATTTTTACCTTTGTGTTTGCGTGTTATTGTTTATTATGCATAAAATTTTAGTACTGTGTATAATACATGCACTTGATTTTTTCTTAATTCTGTTCTGAGTGCAAGACTTGAAAACTATTGTAAATTGATTGTTATTAATTTGATGCTAAAATCGAGTTTAATCAGTAATAATAATTTCATTACGTATTGAAAACTACTTGAGAGCTGTATTCCATACTCTTAATGTTTATATGTCTGAGTTCATAAACTTTAAGTGTCATTTTCACATTTTATTTTTTTTACTTTTTCTTTTTCAATCTTCCCGTTGAAAATATATCAAGGATATTGATAGTGAATAGATACCTGTCATAATTACATGATCATGTTTTGGTTGTTTATGAAATTTGGTCCATCTCAAACTAAATGAAATTATGAAGGTTATAAAGAAATTACACCCTATTTAATTGAAAGTACTCATGTGGAACTGGCTGACATAAGTCCTTTTATAGTTTATATATGAAATATCTGTTTTAATGTTGTGAATGTTTTTAAAACATTTTGTTTTAATTGTTCATTACTTCTCATTGCCTTTCCTCACTGGGCTATATTTGCTTGTTGGAGCCCTTGGCCTTATAGCATCCTACCGTTCCAAATAGGGTTGTAGCTTAGCTAGTAATAATAATAATAATTTGTGGGCATTGCTGAAATTCGGTGTCATCAGTAATTGTGTGTAGTTAGTTGTAAAGCATTCCGTAGAGATTATTGATTGGGTATTTTGTAAAGGAATTTTCCAAGTTTGTTCATTCAAGTTTTTAACAGAAATTTTGGAAAATTTCACCCACTCTTACTTGTGTTGCTTGCAAAGTGATCCAGGCAAGTGTTGAAATTTTCATTTAGTTTGGTTTGAGTTCCTTTAGAGATCTGAATGAAGTAAAAGAGATAGATTACACACATTTGATTATCAAAATAATACTCGGAATTTCTATAAGGTTTCTGTTTTACTTTTATTCTAAATGGGAATGATAGAATTATCTCTCTCTCTCTCTCTCTCTCTCTCTCTCTCTCTCTCTCTCTCTCTCTCTCTCTCTCTCTCTCTCTCTCTCTCTCTCTCTGCTTCTTAACTTGCCATATTATTATTATTATTATTATTATTTGTCTTTAGGTACTTTAGGTAAATGGAATAATATTGATTAAGGCAAACTTTCCGATGAAAGCCTGTTAGGGGTTGCGCCATTTGTGTTCTGCTATATATGTATTCATTTATATTGTATATATGTATGATATTGAGCACAATAAACTTGAATTAAATCTCTCTCTCTCTCTCTCTCTCTCTCTCTCTCTCTCTCTCTCTCTCTCTCTCTGAATTAATTTTATTCCCGTCACTTTGATAATGGTAATCTCTACTTCGATAAAATATTAAATGAAATCAGGCATAATTGCGTAATGATCTATAACAGTTAATGACTGGTGGACATATAACTACTCAAGATACTTTGTTTTCCTTTAGCCAATCGGGAGTCTTAGTTCGAATTTTGTTAGAACAGAGTCACTCGGACTCTTGTGATTGGCTGAAAACTAGTAAAGTGACGTCATTTGAAAAGAGAAAAACTGAAATCGAAAATCTGTACCAATGTTCTCAGTTTAGTCTTTGGTGAGAATTGGTGCGCATCGGATCCCTTTGTGATATGAAGGTAAGATTTTGTGTTTTACTATAAATGATTGGTTAGTGTCATTAGCTGGTGGGTTATCAAATTTTTGACGTGGTTTTCGCACAGGTAAAGAAATATGGAAATATTTGGGAATCTTTTCGAAAAGTTAGCTTAAGAGGGAATAATTTCTCTTGTGGAAGTTCAATACTTTTATTGGGCTGTAGAGTACAGTACATCTGTTTCTGAGGCAGCGTAGCCTAAACACAAAGAATTTTATGGTGTTCCTTAGATTTGTTATACGAATGTGATAGGTGAGAAATATGGTAAAGCGTTTAACCAACATTGTGGTAATGTGAATTTAACTTCAGATATCCATATTCCTTTTATAATTTGATGTTGAAGGCCATTCATTTTTGGCTAATAAAGCGAACCTTTCAAATTTTATGAATGCTTGACATAAAATATAGGAATTTTCATATACTTGAGCAAAACTAACGTTAATGATAATGGAATAATCATTTAAAGGCCACTATTTGTCTTTGTAAATTTTCCCATGCCATTTTGACACGGTTGAGAGCAAAGTTTAGAAATCGTGATGTAATCTAGATGGTAGTTAAGGGTTTTCAGAATCATAGCGAAGGTAATAATGGGTGAACAGAAGAGCCTGCATGAAGTATGTTTAAATTGAATGGTTGGTGCTCAGGCTCTATGGCATCATGAGGGCATTAGCTTTCCGCTTATATAAGTTGCAGTGATTTAAGGTTGAGGCTCATTGTGGATTCCAGGCTTTGGACATCAGTAAATTTCCTGTTTTATTAGCTTTGTGGCAGCTACTATTAAAGGTGAATTCTTTTTACTGCAATTTTGAAAGTTTTTATTGCTTTTAGACTTGAGAAAATCTCAAGATATTTGCATATTCAAAATGGTCATGCTGGTTTCTTCCAAGCCACAATAATTGCAGGAGGTTATGAGTGATCCAAGTTGATCTATAAAAAATAGAAGTAAACATCGTAGTGGTGTTTATATAGTTTGGACTTCAAGTTAAGGACAGTTTAGGGCAAAATGTTCAAGGTTTTAAATACCTTTCACTTTGGTTAGCGCTCTGTTCATATATATGTAAAGACGAAGTTATCAACCATACTTGCTTACGTATGTTACCCTATTTTTTTTAATGTCCTGTTAGGATTGCTTGAACCTCCTGCTACAAAATCCTTAAATTCCCGTTAGTTAACCATTCACTTGTTCATCACTGGTAGTTTTAAATATTTTTCTTTAGTTTGATCCGGAAAAAAAATGAAGGTATTTAAGAACTAAAATTTTCTTTTGAGTTCTTATGAAATCCACCCTTTAATTTGCTCAATCCAATGGGTATTGGTATTAGTAATTTTTTAAGTTTTTGCCAACTTTGTCTGAAGTTTGGTTCTTTGAAAGTCTTGTCAGTATTGTTAGGAAAACTCATTGAATACGTCATATTCTTTGGATCGGTTTCGCTTTATTTCTATACACATGTACCGTAATCCATATAATTTGCTTGTATAGCTTGGAAAATAGGTAGGGAGTGCAGACGATTCCTTTGGCATACCATTTCCTCGCCTTTTTGTGAATTAAGCGCGGCTGGCCAACGTATGCGAATGGCCTAATCAGCGCTAATGCAGTATATGTAATTCCCTAGACATTTCGTGTAGTACTTGTTTACTTGTTTTGGGATTAAATCCAACCCTCCACTGAAGTCGAGTGAACTACTACTCGGGCGGGTCCATATCAATCTAAAGTGACATTTTCATAACATACAATTCTTTGATTGTAGCATCTTCCAAATCATATGGTCTTGTGAAAGTAATGTCTTTAGTTTCTTCTTAAATTCAATTACTCCCTTTAGGTCTTTTATAGAAATATAATGCAAATAATTGTAGAGCTTACTCATCTTGCAAAGTGTCCAGTTGAACAACTTACTGGGCTAAAATTTTTAGATTATATGATGCCGGTGTCTGTTATTAATTTTGGATTTGAGTTTAGAACAGCTGCATTAAAATGTACTCTTAAAGAAACTCAAATTACGTATGTTAAAGAACAATGCAGAACTTTTGTGGAAGAGTTTATTATAGAAATACAAAGGCGACTTCCTGAAAATATTGTACTTATTAATGTTGGGAAAACTACTCCCTGAACATGCTACCTCTCAGAGCAAAGATAACATATCTTCATTAGCTCCAAAGTCAACTTTTAATGATATGGACCAAGTTGAGAATGAATGCTTTATGCTTCGAAGAATGGCCTCATGATTGCATGAAAGATGTTTTTTTTTTTTTTTCATTCTGGGTATTAGTTAACGAAAAGATAAATTCAACAGGCCAGAAACGATTTCTTAATATTTCATTCTTGGCCTTAGCACTTCTTTCACTGCCATTCTCTAATGCCTCGGTCGAGAGGATATTTTTTCAAATGAACGTAGTAGGCCTACACAGTAAGTTGAGGAACCGCCTAGTTGTATGGAGCGTTGAGGCAATTTTGTTAATAAGGCATGGGCTAAAGCTCCAAAATGAAACTTGAATAACTTATGAGCCACCTATTGATATGGTAAAAAATTTGCTAAGGATGTAATTGAATACTAGGAATGTAACAGTGATTTGCTGGCTTTAGCAGATGAGGACGAAAAGGAATATTAATGTCAATTTGTTGTGTTTAGGCTTTCAAGCTATTATTGATTATTGCTTTTCTTTGTGCACATGTTAATACTCATTGTCTCAATTTCTAAGGAATATTTTTTATCCAAGGATTATTGTAATTGTCACTCTACAGCCTTTGTTGGCCAGCAGGAAATTCAAAAACTTATCTTAGTTATACATCTTTTGAAAATACAGAGCACATAGATTTCCTATTACTGAATGATGTATTCAAGGGAAATCGAATTTACAGTAAATTTGAAAAAAAAATTGTTCATGGGATATTTTGTGGGAGCCTGAAAATTATTCGTGGGAATCTGTGGGATTTTTGAGTCCCATTTGTGGGATTTCCTTCTTGACAAAACGGCAACACTGCCGTGAGTTTAAGCTGTTTACTGGGGAGGCCACCACAGTCACTGGTGGCCTCCCCCGTAAACAGCTTAAACTGAAATGGCTGCCAAACTGAGTGACTTACGTAGCCATGCTCGCACTACTAAACATGTAAGAGCAGCTCAGCCGTTTTCAAGTGCACGACAGTCAAAAATAAAATTCACAAATATAGACCATTCCCTGAAATATGCAACTAACGAGGCTGAAGGAAAATTAGCATTATTTATTGCAGAACACACGGCATTTTTAACTACCGACCATGTTGAAGTTAGTAGGAAGGCTTTCCGTGACAGTAAACAAGCACCACATGTAAAAATGCACAGAACGAAGTGTAAAGAAATGCTAGTGAATGTGTTAGGACCTCATTTTAACCAGTGCTCGAGAGAAGATATTGGTGATGCTAAATATAGTTTAATAATTGACGAATCTACAGACATAAGCGTTGTCAAATTACTTGGAGTTATTAGGTATTTCAGCCAAAAGTTGCAGAAAATATCAACACACTTGGGTCTTGTTGAAATTGAATCTGGAACAGCAGCGAGTATTGTATGTGCTATCAAGAAACTTCTCGAAGATGTTGATCTTAACCCAAAGAAACTACTTGGCGTTGGGGTTGACAATGCAAGTGTGAATACTGGTTTGAATAATGGTGTATGCGAATTGTTGAAAAGGGAATTTGGCCTGCCTAAATTATTCATAAGGTGTGTTTGCCACTCTATTCAGTTAGCTGTATCTCACATTCAGTAGCAGAAACACTGCCGAGAAATCTTGATTTTCTTGTAAGAGACATACAACTGGTTTGGGCATTCGTCTGAAAGACAGCTGATGTACAAACAGCTGTTTGCTACAATTAATGACGGTAAACAGCCTCTTCAAATACCAAGAGTATGTGATACGAGATGGCTTTCCATTGAACCAGCGGTAACACGAGTTAAAGCTTCATTTTGAAATTACAAGGTCTTCGGAAAAATTTTACACTGCTGAATCATTGTTTGATATGTACAGCGATCCTGTTAAATTATACCTCCTGTTCATGCGTCCCATTTTGCAAGAAACTCAACGGACAATGAAAAAATTTCAAGGTGAAAACAGATCCAATGAAACTTCTGCTTGACCTGTCGAATCTAATCATTTCATTAAGCAAGAAAGTAACGATCCCCACAGCCAGAGTTAATCCATTAACGACCGAAATGCGTTGCATATCATTTGTGGTAAAGTTATGCAGCGAATTAAGAAATAGACTTCCAGATAACTTTGAGGCATTACGGAAAATATCTTTTTTTTTTCTGTTCATGAGTGTTTAAATAAAGTCAGATCCTATTACTGAAATTGCAGAGATATTTGGCTGTGATTATCAAAACATTGAAAAAGTGGAAAATCCGTGGCGCAACTTAATAGTGCAGTGGCAAGAAAAGAAATCAACAGCAAAGTTTTGGATCGAAGTAGGAAACTACCGAGATGCATCAGATTGTAATCCATTTCAGGAATTGCATGAAATAGCAATTGGCATCTTATTACCACACTCGAATGCCGAGGTTGAGAGACTATTTAGCCAACACATTATTAAAAACAATTTGAGAAATAGATTGAGTCTGAAATCAGTGAATTCAGTTCTTGCTATTAGGAATGGCCTTAAAAGGTTGGAGAAAAACTGCCATACATATATTCCTAAAACCGTCTTAGAAAAAATAGGCACGATGGCTGCATATAGTGTATCATATTCAGGTTCTTCAAACTCGACCTCTCCAGTCACTGCATTTTCAACTTTAGTAGAGGATGACGATTATCTATTTTTGTTTTCTTTACAAGAATAGATTAAATTTAAGGATACGAAAGGATCTCTGGATATATATGCACAATTTCGAAGTAAAAACAAGTCAAATTATATTATTAAAATTAAATTTCCCTGCATTTTCATGACATTTGAAAAATCTAGCGGTTTCTGGGCTGAAAATGCAAGTTTTGAAGGCTTGTCTGGCGGGTTTTAGTTCGTCACATTTGGCAACCCTGCCCCAGTGGGGCGGGTTTGGGCGTCCCAGACTGTTCTGGTGAGCATCTATTCTGATGAAACTTACTTGTTTTTGGTTTAAATCCAACCCTCCACTGAAGTCGAGGGAACTACTACTCGGGCGGGTCCATATCAATCATCTAACGAAACATTTTCATTATAACTTGTACAATTCTTTGATTGTAGCATCTTCCATATCATATGATCTTGTGAAAAGTAATGTCTTTAGTTTCTTCTTAAATTCAATTGCTCCCTTTAGGTCCTTCATTTCAGTTGGCAGTTTATTATAATGTCTAGGCGCACAGTAGCTAAAAACCCTTTCACCAAATTTACTATTTGTTCTTGGTTCAGATAGCCTATGTTTGTCACTCGTGTGTCTTATGTTAAAATTTGTTTCTAGTTCTAGTTTGTTTAGGCATTCTTTTAGATATTTTGGTTCAGTATCTTAAACGTTAGTAAGAGTAGCTTGTATTAAATTCTCGCCTTTACGAACTAAAACCAGGCACCTTTACCTTTAACAATTTATTTGAAAAATAATCATTCTTTGGAACTTGTGGGCTACTTAGCCTTCACCAGTATCTAAATATTTGGAGATACTGAAGACGGCTACTAAAGTTTTAAAGATGTTTGTATGTTTATCATTAATTTTTTAAACAGCTGATCCACTTTCATACTCTGTATTCGTTCTTGCAAAATCTATGCTGTGGAAAGACTGGATAATTCATGAATTACTTATCACTCGTCCAGTTTTAAATCTTCATTCCCATGGCGTTCAGTCAATTCCATCTCCCGATCTTCGGGTAGCTGATCAACAGGTTATAAAGGGTTAGATATTTTCTTAACATTAAGGGCTGTTCTGATGGTCTTACCAATTCGTAAAATTTGTCAACAAAGTAATGTTTGAGGTACTCTGCTTTATCCAAGCTTTATCTAATATACCAAACTACTGTAAATCATTACGTAGCAGTTAATGCAAAACTATCAAAAGCAGCACTAAGATCGAATAGACACCACATTTGTTCTAGCAAACCACTTACAACAGAGCATAGAGCTGTATGCAGACTGGTCTGGTTATGCTTATATATTTATAAATTTATTAGTAATTGCATTTTAGCAATTTTGAAAAGGGCATTCGAGACTGGTCTGTAAGAATTAAATTCCTGATAATCTATAGCACTTCTTAGAACCCGGTTATTATAGCACTTTACGCATATTTAGGAAGCTTACCCATCAAAACTAATATTTAGTATTGTAATAGATCTGAAATCTCGATATTTACCCATAGATTACTTTATCGGATGGAAACTGTTTTGCTATGAATTGCCGATGTAGGAAGATTGAAATTACTTGTTTACTTGTTTTGGGTTTAAATCCAACCCTCCACTGAAGTCGAGTGAACTACTACTCGGGCGGGTCCATATCAATCATCTAACGAAACATTTTCATTACAACTTATACAATTCTTTGATTGTAGCATCTTCCAAATCATATGATCTTGTGAAAAGTAATGTCTTTAGTTTCTTCTTGAATTCAGTTGCTCCCTTTAGGTCCTTCATTTCAGTTGGCAGTTTATTATAATGTCTAGGTGCACAGTAGCTAAAAGCCCTTTCACCAAATTTACTATTTGTTCTAGGTTCAGATAGCCTGTGTTTGTCCCTCATGTGTCTTATGTTAAATGGATTTATCCTCTACTTTGCTATTTCATATTCAGGTTTAGTTGTGAAATAATCGGCAAAGATAACTTGTACCAATACATCGTAAATTTTTTGACTAAATTGCAATTTCCATAAACTTAAAATTATTTTTCCATGGCACCTCTCGGTAAACCAAATTTCCATGCTTGTCCCCGATAACCTAAGATTCTTATTAATATAGCGTGAATAATATTATTGGTATCAGTTTCTTAACTAAAAAATGTCTTAAAATTCTTGTATTGGTATTTTATGTTGACCTTGGAAATTTTCGTAAACGAATGATTGGAGAAGTCTATTCACATTTCATAACTGAAACTGATACGCATTGTTCTGTCTTTGAAATGTGTGAAGCCATTGGTACACTTTCCTGTAATACTGAAATTAGTTATAAACTTTCCTAGTTTCATTAAATTTTAAGTTTGAATAGTCTCACATACAGATTTCACCCTTAGTCTTTAAACCAGAATTGTATCTTCAAGAGTTTTTACTTCTAAATTAAAATTAAAATATTCAGATTAAAGATCAATAATAATTTGTAAATTCCTTGTACTTTTGAATTTACTTTTTAAATTCAAACCCCAAGCCCGGGCAAATGGGGAGGGTTGGCGGCAGGAGAGCCATCCGGCCATTAAACAAAAAATAGCCTGAACAACTATGGTCAGTGAGTATAAGATTGAAATTAAATAGATCAATAATCATTGGGTAGTTAAGAATGGTTTGAATTTAAAAAGTTCAAAAGTAAAAAGAATTTACAAAACTAAGATTTGTGATGGAATAAACATTTTATTCTAAAAGGAAAGCCTTTTGTGGTCTATAAACTCTATTCCGAACTTTTGAATTTCCTGTGGTACGTTAGCGATGTTTTGGGTAATATTTTGGAGATTTTAAAGGAAAAAAACTTTTTCCCATGCATGGTATTGTCCAATTCTAAGTCAAATTCACACTATCGTTGAATTGGGAGTCTTCAACTACAATCTTGTAACCTTTTTATATAATCAGGCTGCATATAGTCTGGCAGCAAACTTAAATGAGTGTCTGCTCCAATACTTGTTAGTTGGTGGTTTTGATGTTTAGCAAATTTATTACAGTAAGTTGTCCTAGATTGGTGGGTCATAGCGAACATAGTGATTCTAGTTTTACTCCTTAGTGCAGCTCTATTGATAAGTTATTTCTACCCTGAGATGCAATACCCGAATCTGTGTCGTAAGGGTTAATCTTGTTGGTCTAGTTATTTTTTTAGAGCATTTTATAACTTCTGTTGTAAAAGATGAAAAACCTGTCATAGGTTATAGGTTTTATTGCACACAAAAACTGGAGTCACCTCCTGAAACAATAGAAACAGCCACTATTACAACACGCACTACTTGACATGCACAGTAACAAACAAATACATCAAAGTAAGGGCCAGACAACACTGGGACATCCACAAGCAATAATATGCGCGAAGACACACAAATAGCAACATAATAAGCTGGTAAATGCAAGCAGAGAAAGACAACGTACATGAGAGCATATATTACCACATTCTCCCCACCTATGAAATTCAAGCAGCATAATCATCAAAATACTTAGGAGCTCGCCGGGTCCTTTCGGACCTCCGGAGTGGTACAGGTGTAGTGCCTTGACAAGACGCAGCAGGAAGCTCTTGAACAGCACTTTCCCCTGGTGTAACGTCATGAGTGACTTCTTAAAGAGCAGGTTCCGAGCTTGCTCTAGCATCTGGACGGCGCACCTCAGACTCTGATATACCTAGAGACAGTAGAGATTGCTGCAGGGAAGGTCTGGTGGCCTTCATGCTGCTGCTATCATCACCACTTAAAGGTACTAGATGCCTCAAAGACACAGTGGACTCTCTACCATCAGGAAACTTGACATGAGCATATTCAGGATTAGCTTCTACTATTTCTACTTCATCTACTAGAGGGTCATTCTTGCTGTGCCGTACTTGCCGTCTTGGTGATGAGCCAGGTAGGCAACGTACGACCTGACGTGGACTTCCGAGGATGCTTTAGGAAACGCTCGTGTGGTGTACAATTAGTTGACGTACATAGCCAGGAACGGATAGTGAAGTGCATCTGGGAGGACAACTTCCCATTTCGAGACATAAAGATTCCTTGTTCTGAGAGCTAACTGAATGTTTTTCCATATGATTCCATTGTACCTCTCCACCTGGCCATTGCCCCTTGGGTTGTAGGGCGTAGTGCGACTGGTAGCCACTCCTTTCTCTAGTAAGAATTTCTTTAGTTCTTCTGACATGAAAGAGGCTCCCCTGTCTGAGTGTACGTATGCTGGCATTCCGAATAGTGCAAACAGTTGTACCAAACACCCGATGATAGCACCAGCATTCATGTCTGAACAAGGGAACGCAAAAGGTAACAGTGAGAATTCGTCAATGACTGAGCAAGTATGTTTTTCGACTGTGACGGAAGGGGCCCCTTAAAATCCAAGTTCAATCTCTTATGGCTGAGTAGCTTTCACCAGATGGCCATAATCAGGCTTATAGAACTGAGGTTTGACAGTAGAGCAGATTGGACAAGAAGCAGTAACCTTCTTTACATCCTCAACAGAATAAGCCAGGTTCCGAACTCGGATGAAATGCACCATCCTTGACACTCCAGGATGACATAGACTTTCATGCAGTTGTTTGAGTTTGTCTGTAGCTACAGCACCACAGACACGCGCGAGAGCATCTGCAGGAATATTTTCCATACCTGGACGATACACTATATCGTAATGGTAGCATGACAGTTCAATGCGCCACCTGGTTATCTTGTCGTTCTTGATTTTTCTTGAAGATCTTGTGTCGAACGTGAATGTTACACTTCGCTGGTCAGTAATCAGCTTAGTGATGACCAATTAGGTAATGCTTCCACTTTCTGAGGGCCTCAACTATGGCATAAGCTTCTTTCTCTACTGAAGAATGCCTTTGTTCACTGTCAGAGAGTGCGAGAGAAGAATGCTACAGGACGTCCATTCTGAGTGAGAGTAGCGGCAATGGCATGGTCTGAGGCATCTGTTTCGACTGTGAAAGGGGATGTAGGATCAATGGCTTGCACCACGGACTTTGCAATTTCATTCTTCAATTTCTCAAAAGTCAGAAGCTTCAAAAGACAATGGGAATCTCGTGGAGTGTGAAAGAGGCCGGTCTTTCTCAGAGAAGTTGGGTATCCATCGTGAGTAATGAGCAAGCAACCCCAACATTCTCCGAAGAGAGGCAGTATCCTTGGGAAGGGGTAGACTCAAGAGAGGCTGCAGTCGTTCTGGATCAGTCCTTTATAGAGTATCCCAGAAGGTATATAGACTGTCTGAAATCACACTTGTCATGATTAAATGAGAGGTGGTAATCCCTCGCCACTTTCAAGAAATGATTTAGGTTTTTGTCATGCTCCTCTTCAGTCTCTCCACATAGTCACATTGTCCACATAAGCAAATGCTCCTTCTGCCTTTTCTTTTGCAAGGATCTGATCCACAACTCTTTGGAAAGCGGCCACTCCGTTCTTCACACACACATAGCAACATAATAAGCTGGTAAATGCAAGCAGAGAAACACAACGTACATGAGAGCATAAATGTAAAACTACATTGAACATATATTACCACTCTCTACATTTTGTGTAACATGCATAAGGAACTTCAACCTCTTAGTCAGATATGAGTAAATTTACTGATATTAAATCTCTTTAAGTTTTAACAATATGTAGGTATTATGGTGCAAATATCCACTTGGCTTCTTGTGTAATATACTTAGAGAATATAATAGTATACCTCCACTGTAGGTTCTAAAGATTCAAAATGTCTCCAAAGCTATATATTAAGCTCCACTAGACATCAGGAGGACAAGATATTAGGGCATTCAAGAAGTTGAAGACCTATCGGTATGTATAAAAGTTAACGCGGAATAATCTGATGCGCTAAATACCCAAGAATGTATACGACAAACTAATCTTGTAGGTTCTGTAGAGCTGTATCTGCTTGTTAAAGATCCTTATAGTAAAAGCATTATTAGAATGGCTAAGTAAACCGTCGATAATGAAGAACACTTTCTTAGTTCCATGTGGAGGGAACTTTTCAGTGATCTCAGTGGGTAAGAACTCTTGCATTAATGCTGATCAGTTAACCTTTGCATTTCGTGCGATACATTTTTACTATTTGATGACCGAAGGTAATTCAAATTTGAACTATAGGGTAAACATTGCTCAGAACTAAAATATTTGTCAAAGAAATAAAATGTTAGCTTTTTCCCAACACTTCTATGAAAGGAGGAAATAATGTTCAGATTTCACCCCCAAATTTGGCTTGAGTTATGTCAATAAAATGATAAATATTAAGAGTAATATATTCAATTTAGATGTTGGCAGGAAGGATTCGTTCCATATATATGTACGATAGAATGTAGATTTTGTATACAGTACTATAAAGTTCAATTTAGTGGAAATTCAGTTCAATAGACACCCTTATGCAGACTGTAGGCTACATAGGATATAAGAGATTTTATGAGGTTGAATGATAATGCTGGTTTCTTTTTCAATGCATGTATCCTATGATACAATGTGCCAACAATTAATGAAATATTTTGAGTAGCTTAATTTTGTGCTGATGGAAATTTAATTTTGTTTCAGGTGATGTTTTGATTTGGAACTTGAAGCACTTTCTTCTAACATCTAACGGCATCATCTTAAATCACGCTAAAAGTTGGTCTTCATAGAAGGTAAGAGATACTTTTTACCCAAGGTAATTGTGATGAATTGTGTACATGTAATTCTGAAAACTTGGAGTTATCCAGAAATTTGCTATAAACCTTTTGACTATAGAGAGCAAATTAAATTTAATTAGTTTTTGAAGTGGTGTGTTTGGTGTGAGCCAAGATTTTTCCCGCTATGAATGGGGTAGGACTGGTTAGGCTATCCAAATTGGTTAGGGTCTAATTTATAGAGATATTGAGAGATTTGTGTATTCTAGATCTGACTTTACTAGAGTTTTTGTCGGGCATAAAGTTGTTTTCAGGAGGAAATGTCATTTTGTCGAGCTGTATTTTGATCCTACCTCAAGATAGTTTTAGATTTCGGATAGTTTTCCTACCATCAAACGACTCCTTAAAGATTTAGAAAAAAAATATGAACAAATAGTTTCCAAGTAATTTATTGTAGAAAGTTTTGTTGGTGTGAAGAGAATTATCTCGAGCAATCAGAAGGGTTAATGACTTTCTTCTTTCCCACAGTTATCCCTACGTTAAGGGGTTGGTTGTCTGTTGCGAACTCTGCACTGCCTTTAATTAAAGGCTTTCTTTTGCACTAAACCACTCCATATCTTTCACCTATTCTGATAGTTTTAGACAAGTGCTCAACCCTGGTTGGGAACCCTAGTATGCTCTTGGGCTGAGCTAGTCTAGACCTCCTCGGGGTTATTGCTCTCAAGACTTGCCATCTGGTTATCTTAATACTTGGGATTTTGAACCCAGTGCTGTCAAACCTCTCCTAAAAAAGTTTCACTCCTCACTCTTCTATTTAGTTTCACTGCTATCTGACTTTTCCCTCCTTATGCAGCTGTAAGTGGGAAGACGGGTTTAGTCAACTGCCTTCCTTCTAGCTTCCCTATGGGGCCCGGTTTTTCGCCAACTTGTTACTACTTACTTGTTTTGGGTTTAAATCCAACCCTCCACTGAAGTCGAGTGAACTACTTCTCTGGCGGGTCCATATTAATCATCTAACGAAACATTTTCATTATAACTTATACAATTCTTTGATTGTAGCATCTTCCAAATCATATGATCTTGTGAAAAGTAATGTCTTTAGTTTCTTCTTAAATTCAATTGCTCCCTTTAGGTCCTTCATTTCAGTTGGCAGTTTATCATAGTGTCTAGGCGCACAGTAGCTAAAAGCCCTTTCACCAAATTTACTATTTGTTCTTGGTTCAGATAGCCTATGTTTGTCACTCATGTGTCTTGTGTTAACACTTATTTCTAGTTCTAGTTTATTCAGGCATTCTTTGAGATATTTTGGTTCAGTATCTTAAACGTTAGTAAGAGTAGCTTGTATTCAATTCTCGCTTTTACCGGTAGCCAGTGTAATTTAATTAGTGCAGGGATAATTCTTTCCCTATTGTGTAGTCCTTTTATTAATCTAGCGGCTCTGTTTTGTACTCTCTGAATTTTCTTCAGCTGATAATTTGGTAAGCCATAGAACAGTGAGTTGCAGTAATCAATTCTTAAATATGTGGTGATTAATGAGTATGGCCATAGATTTTTCATTTAAGTATTTACTGCAGTGGATTAGACCTCTTGACTCCTCCCTGCCGCTACTATTCATGTCTTAGTTTGCAAACTGATTCTTGGGAGCACATTGATACTAGCTTCCCATAAGCAATTATTACAAGGCTTGCTCGGGGCTGAGCAAGACCCACAGCAAGAACATTCTCTTTGGGCTGAGAATCTTGCCTGACCACACCAGTCTGTCCGGTCAGTCTGAGTGTTACAATCTAAATTCTCTGCCTCTCCACAGTAGTTCTTCTCCCTATAACGGGTTCCTCTCAAGGCCCCCTCACTCCCATATTCCACCCAAGCTTATATGTTCTCAAGCTTTGCTTCCTCTTTTAGTTTTAGGGACCGTTTCTGATCCATATATAAACACTGGTCTGATTGTGCTAAAGATCTCGACTTTTAGCTTGATTGGCATTTTATCATATACCACTCCTACTTCACTCCACTCCCCCTATTATCTACTCAACTACAGCCTCACATCCTACCTCCTGACCTAATGTATTTCTTAAGTATCTGAAATGTTTCAGCTGTTTTATAACAGCCTCTACATGAATGCTTAACTATTCTGTCCGTACCTTTCTTACTGCATGACATTGCTTTAGTCTTGTCTACATTACCTTTCAAGCCACTTCTCTCCAAAGTCTCTTGCCACTCTACAACCCATCTTTGTAGCTACCCAGTCTTATTACGGCAATATCATAAAACTGGAAAATAGGCTGGGATTATAATTTCAAAAAAGTTTCAATTATCATTATAGAAATGGAAACCTTACCTTATGAAATAGATATAGCTCGGCAAGACTAACAGGAGAGAGAGAGAGAGAGAGAGAGAGAGAGAGAGAGAGAGAGAGAGAGAGAGAGAGAGAGAGAGAGAGAGAGAGACTGGATTTAACTTGTTAATCATGCCACCTCTGGTTAATCCTGTGAGATTAGTCAAAAAGGAAGGATCTGTCATAAAAGGGCTACGCTTACGCCTCATCAGTTTCACACTTTGAATGGATCGTGTCCAAGTACTGTGTTCATGTTTCCTTAAAGTGGTTAAATCATTTTGACACGAGTATGCTATACAGTGGGTCAGATATCGTCTCAGCGGCCACGACGGATTGGTTTTACTATAATTAATTTGTGATTTGAGTACCTTCCCCAATACCACATGCAGCTTTGGCAGGTTTATCTTTAATGAACCACGTGGCACCAAATATGGGCCAGATTGTTTTTAAAGCCTGGCTGCGAGCTGGAACCTTCATTATAACAGCATACTTATTTACTTCCAAAAATAGTAAGATAATTTTTCATTCTATGGTGAACAATGTTTTTCTAGAAATTACTAAAAACCAGCTACGAGAACAGTGGTAAAATGTTCGCCCAACATTCGCATGACAGCAGATCGATCCTGGCCCGGAACCGTGAGTTTAAGCTGTTTACTGGGGAGGCTTCCCAGACTGTTCTGGTGAGCATCTATTCTGATTAAACTTGTTTACTTGTTTTGGGTTTAAATCAAACCCTCCACTGAAGTAGTGAACTACTACTCGGGAGGGTCCATATCAATCATTTAACGAAACATTTTCATTATAACTTATAATACAATTTTTTGATTGTAACATCTAACAAATCATATCTTGTGAAAAGTAATGTCTAGCTTCTTCTTAAATTCAATTGCTCCCTTTAGGTCCTTCATTTCAGTTGGCAGATTATAATGTCTAGGCGCACAGTAGCTAAAAACCCTTTCACCAAATTTACTATTTGTTCTTGGTTCAGATAGCCTATGTTTGTCACTCATGTGTCTTATGTTAACATTTGTTTCTAGTTCTAGTTTTCTTCAGGCATTCTTTTAGATATTTTGGTTCATTTTGGCTCAGTATCTTAAACGTTAGTAAGAGTAGCTTGTATTCAATTCTCGCCTTTACGAACTGAAACCAGGCACCTTTACCTTTAACAATTTATTTGAAAAATAATCATTCATTGGAACTTGTAAACTACTTAGCCTTCACCAGTATCTAAATGTTTGGAGATACTGAAGGAGGCTACTAAAGTTTCAAAGATTTTAGTATTTTTATCATTAAATTTTTTAACAGCTGTTCCACTTTCATACTCAGTATTCGTTCTTGCAAATTCTATTCTGCGGAAAGACTTTATAATTCATTAATTACTAATCACTTGTCCAGTTTTAAATCTTCATTCCCATGGCGTTCAGTCAATTCCATCTGCCGATCTTCGGGTGGCTGATCAACAGATTACACAGGGTTAGATATTTTCTTAACATTAAGGGCTGTTCTGATGGTCTTACCAGTTCGTACAATTTGTCTAATGTTTGAGGTACTCGGCTTTATCCAAGCTCTAATATACCAAACGACACTAAATCATTACGTAGCAGTTAATGCAAAACTATTCAAAGCAGCACTAAGATTTAATATAGATACCATATTTGTTCTAGCAAACCATTTACAACAGAGCATAGAGCTCTGTATGCATACTGGTCTGGTTATGCTTATATTTTTATTAGTAATTACATTTTAGCAATTTTGAAAAGGGCATTCGAGACTGATCTGTAAGAATTAAATACTGATAATCTATGGCACATCTTAGAACCGCTGTAGTTATAGCACTTTACGCATATTTAGGAAGCTTACCCATCAAAACTAATATTTACTATTGTAATAGATCTGATATCTCGATATATTTACCCATAGATTACTTTATCGAATGGAAACTGTTTTGCTATGAATTGCCGATGTAGGAAGATTGAAATTACTTGATTACTTGTTTTGGGTTTAAATCCAACCCTCCACTGAAGTCGAGTGAACTACTACTCGGGCGGGTCCATATCAATCATCTAACGAAACATTTTCATTATAACTTGTACAATTTTGATTGTAGCATCTTCCAAATCATATGATCTTGTGAAAAATGTCTTTAGTTTCTTCTTAAATTCAATTTCTCCCTTTAGGACCTTCATTTCAGTTGGCAGTTTATTATAATGTCTAGGCGCACAGTAGCTAAAAGCCCTTTCACCAAATTTACTATTTGTTCTTGGTTCAGATAGCCTATGTTTGTCCCTCATGTGTCTTATGTTAAATGGATTTATCCTCTACTTTGCTATTTCATATTCAGGTTTAGTTGTGAAATGATTGGCAAAGATGACGTGTACCAATACATCGTAAATTTTTTTGAGTAAATTTCAATTTCCATAAACTGAAAATTTCTTTCCATGGCACCTCACAGTAAACCAAATTTCCATGCTTGTCCCCGATAACCTAAGATTCTTATTATAACTATAGTGAACAATATTATTGGTATCAGTTTCTTAACTAGAATAGTCTTAAAATTCTTGTATTGGTATTTTATGTTGACCTTGGAAACTTTTCGTAAACGAATGATTGGAGAAGTCTTTTCACATACCATAACTGAAACTGATACGCATTGTTCTGTCTTTGAAATGTGTGAAGCCATTGGTACACTTTCCTGTAATACTGAAATTAGTTATAAACTTTCCTCGTTTGATCAAATTTTAGGTTTGAATATTCTCAAATGCAGATTTCACCCTTAGTCTTTAAACCAGAATTGTATCTTAGTTTTTACTTCTAAATAACAATGAAAATATTCAGATTAAAGCTTAATAATTTGTAAGTTCCTTGTACTTTTGAATTTACTTTTTAGATTCAAACCTTTCTTAACTACCCAATGATTATTGATCTTTCTCTTTAACTTGTTGCCGGTCCCAAGCCCAGGTAAATGGGGGGGGGGGGGGGTTGGCAGCAGAAAGGCATCCGGCCATTAAAAAAAAAATTAGCCAGAACTACTATGGTCAGTGATTATAAGAATGAAATTAGATAAAGATCAATAATCATTGGGTAGTTAAGAATGGTTTGAATTTAAAAAATTCAAAAGTATAAGGAACTTACAAAACAATAAAATTTGGGATGGAATAAACATTTCATTCGAAAAGGAAAGCCTTTGGTGGTCTACAAACTCAATTCAGAACTTTTAAATTTCCTGTGGTACGTTAGCTATGTTTTGGGTAATATTTTGGAGATTTTAAAGGAAACTCTTTTCCCATGCATGGTATAGTCCAATTCCTAGTCAAATTCACACTATCGTAGAATTGCAAGTCTTCAACTACAATCTTGAAAACCTTATGTAATCAGGCTGCATATAGTCTGGCAGCAAACTTATGAGTGTCTGCTCCAATAACATGAAAGAATGTTACTTGTTAGTTGGTGGTTTTGATGTTTAGCTAATTTATTACAGTAAGTTGTCATAGATTGGTGGGTCATCGCCAATATAGGAGTGATTCTAGTTTTACTCCTTAGTGCAGCTCTATTGATAAGTAATTTCTACCCTGAGATGTAATACCCGAATCAGTGTCGTAAGTGTTAACCTTGTTGGACTAGTTATTTTTGAGAGCATTTTATAACCTCTACATTTTGTGTATCATGCATAAGGAACTTCAACCAGTTAGGACTGATCAGATATGAGTAAATTTAAAACTAATTAAATCTCAGTTTTAACAAAATATGTAGGTATTATGGTGCAGATATTTACTTGGCTTCTCGTGTAATATACTTAGAGAATATTATAGTATACCCCTACTGTACGTTCTTAAGATTCAAAATGTCCCCAAAGCTATATATCAACCTCCACTAGACATCAGGAGGACAAGATATCAGGGCATTCAAGAAGTTGAAGACCTGTCGGTAATGTATACTGTATAAGTTAACGCGGAATAAGCTGATGCGCTAAATACCCAAGAATGTATACGACAGACTAATCTTGTAGGTTCTGTAGAGCTGTTTCCACTTGTTAAAGATCCTTATAGTAAAAGCGTTATTAGAATGGCTAAGTAGACCGGCGATAATGAAGAGCACGGTTTATAACCTTTGTTTTGAGTTCCTTGTGGAGGGAAGTTTTCTGATATCTCAATGGGTAAGAACTCTTGCATTAACGCAGATCTGTTAACCTTTGCATTTCGTGCGATATATTTTTACTATTTGATGACCGAAGGTAATTCAAATTTGAACTGTACCATAACAATGGCCAGAACTAGAATATTTGTCAAAGAAATAAAATATTAGCTTTTTCCCAACACTTCAATGAAAGGAGGAAATAATCACTTTCACCTCCGAATTTAAAACGTTATTAAAGATGCGATTTTAGCTGAATGACAAACTAATTTTAGAAATTTTAATTTACTGGCTTCCTGAACATAATTGGCTTGAGTTATCTCAATAAAATGATAAATATTAAAAGTAATATATTAAATTTAGATGTTGGAAAGAATGATTAAATATATATGTACGATAAAATGTAGATTTTGTATACAGCACTATAAAGTTCAATTTAATGGAAATTCAGTTCAATAGCCACCATTATGCAGACTGTAGGCTACATAGGATAGAGATTTTAAGAGATTGAATGATAATGCCGTTTTCTTTTTCAATGCTTGTATCCTATGATACAATGTGCCAACAATTAATCAAATATTTTGAGTAGCTTAATTTTTTGTGCTGATGGAAATTTTATTTTGTTTCAGGTGATATTTTAATTTGGAACTTGAAGCACTTTCTTCTGACATCTAACGGCATCATCTTAAATCACGCTAAAAGTTGATCTTCATAGAAGGTAAGATACTTTTTACCCAAGGTAATTGTGATGAATAGTGTTCATGTAATTCTGAAAACTTCAAGTTATGTAGAAATTTGCTCTAAACCTTTTTACTAAAGTGAACAAATTAAATGTAATTAGTTTTTGAAGTGGTGTGGGTGGTGTGAGCCAAGATTTTGGCCGCTGGGAATGGGGTAGGACTGGTTAGGCTATCCAAATTGGTTAGGTTCTAATTTATAGAGATATTGAGAGATTTGTGCATTCTAAATCTGACTCTACCAGACAGTTTTTGTCAGGCCTGCATAAAGTTTTCTGGATAAAGTCATTGTGTCGAGCTATTTTTTTTCTACTACCTCAAGATAGTTTTAGATTTAGGATAGTTTACCTACCATCAAACGACTCCTTAAAGATTTGATTTAGAAAAAAAAAATGAACATAGTTGCAAAGTAATATGTTGTAGAAAGTTTTGTTGGTGTGAAGAGAATTATCTAGAGCCATCAGAAGGGTTATTGACTTTCTTCTTTCTCACAGTTATCCCTACATTAAGGTGTCGGTTGTCTGTTGCGAACTCTGCACTGCCTTTAATTAAAGTCTTGCACTAAACCACTCCATATCTTTCACCTATTCTGATAGTTTTAGACAAGTGCTCAACCATGGTTGGGAACCCTAGTATGCTCTTGGGCTGAGCTAGTCTAGACCTTCTCGGGGTTATTGCTCTCAAGACTTGCCATCTGGTTGTCTTAATACTGGGGTTTTTGAACCCAGTGTTCATAAAAAAATTTCCACTCCTCGCTCTTCTATTTAATTTCACTGCTATCTGACTTTTTACCCTCCTTATGCAGCTGTCATTGGGGAGGGGTTCAGTCAACTGGCTTCCTTCTGGCTCCTCTATGAGGCCCGGTTTTTCGCCAACTGTAGTGGATCGGAGCTCTCAACTCCTCCCTGCCGCTACTATTCATGTCTTAGTTTGCAAACTGATTCTTGGGAGCACATGGATACCAGCTTCCCATAAGCAATTATTATAAGGCTTGTTCGGGGCTGAGCAAGACCCACAGCAAGAACATTCTCTTTGGGCTGAGAATCTTGCAAGCCCCTGACCACACCAGTCTGTCTTCTAAACTATGACTGAGAGCCCCCGTCCGGAAATAAGGTCTGGGCAGTCAATGTTACAATCTAGATTTTGCCTCTGCAGTAGTTCTCCCTATAATGGGTTCCTCCCAAGGAACTCCCATATTCCACCCAAGCATATCTGTTCTCAAGCTTTGCTTCCTCTTTTAGTTTTAGGGACAGTTTCTGATCCATACATAAACATTGGCCTGATTGTGCTAAAGATCTCGACTTTTAGCTTGATTGTCATTTTATCACATACCACTCCTACTTCACTCTGCTCCCCCTATTATCTACTCTACTACAGCCTCACATCCTCCCACTTGACCTAATGTATATCTTATTCAGCTGTTATAACAGCCTCTACATGAATGCATAACTATTCTGACCGTACCTTTCTTACTGCATGGCATTGCTTTAGTCTTATCTACATTACCTTTCAAAACGCTTCACTCTAAAGTTTCTTGCCACTCTACAACCCATCTTTGTAGCTTTCCAATTTTCATTGATGATCTCCAAATCTGCATATAGCAATTCACCCTTAATTTCTGGTCTTCTCAATACATTCATGACCACCACAAATGTAAAGGGGCTTACTGCGGATCTTTGAAATTAAACTAAAAACTTTTAACCCAACAGCTGTTTTCTAGCCAGTGTGTTTTTATACATATTCTACCATTCTATCAAACTTCTGAGACTTTGCTAACAAACTTCTGAGATATAACTGTTCCTCAAGCACCAAAACATCACCTCTTGGTGTTCTAACATAAGCCTTCTAGATCTAAAAAAAAAAATACCGAAGAGCTCCTAGTTTGCCTCTAGCCCCCCTTTATCCTGTAGCTGCCATACTACAAAGATGGCATCCAGTCACTCTTCCTCATGAATCCATACTGCTGTTGCCCAATCCTTACAATCTCATCTAGTATCTACAAATATTTCAAACCACGCTCTTATTTGAATTCCCGTGTAGTTACCGCATTCCATGACATCAGCTTTCTGCTTAAATATAAATGACACTGTCGTTCGTTAATGTTTCCTCTTCCTGTATTGCTCTTGATAAATCTAACACCCATTCTTCACCTTATGCCATCATTGGCTCTCTACCCTTTATGCTTCTCCCAGCTCCCCTTCAGTATTCAATAGTTCAGAACAGTATCCATCTCCCCTTAGTCTTCATCCTTATGCGATTTATTTCCATCTCTATCCTTAACACCCAGTTGCCCCAAATCCTGCCTTTGCCTTTCTCAAGTTCGAAATCTTAGATATCCTTTTTTCCATGTTCCTAGCCTTTCATTTGTTCTATTGCTCTTCCAATAGTTATACCATCTTTCCTCATAAAATCTTCTCTGTATCGATCCTCTCCACTCTTGGATGTTTTACCTTCCAATCCTTAAATACTTTAATTTTCTTTTGACTTGCACCTTTGTTCTACCGCCATCTCTTAATTCACACACCATATCTGCTGTTTTTTCCTACTAATTATTCTTACTTACACATTTCTTACATACACCCAGATATTTTCCACTCCAACCTGTCCAATCTCTTCAACCTTTCCAGTCTGACAAACCTGAATTGGTCACCCTTTTCTGCTTTGTTCCAAACCTTAGTTTTAGATATTTTTCTTGGGTTTTGTACCTCGTAAAGTAAAACACTACCAGTCTAACACATGCTACCCCCAAAATCACTAAACTCATCCTTTTGTCAACTCCTAACCAGGATATAATCTATTTGGCTTTCCACTCTGATTCTTATAGGATATTAAGTAGGTTAAGGCTGTGGGTTATTAAATGTTTTATATTCAGTGGTCTATCCATTTAAAGCAGACGTTCATCAGTGGATTTAGATATGGGTAATTTAGTTTTAATGTCTGGTTGATATTCTGTAGATTTGTAAAATTTTTGGTTAGATTTTAGACAGCAGTTTAACTATACAACATTAAGTTGGACAGTTTAACAAAGCAGGATGTTATTCAGTGGAGCTGAACTGGGAATGTTTAAGGTTTATTAGGGTTATTGGAGTAATTCTGTAGTTGAAAACTTTACTCTTATTTTAAGCGCATTTTGTGTAGCGTGGAAACTGGAAAATGTTCTTGCCACACCATACAAATTACTGGGTGTGGTCAGTCCTTGTGTGCCGTAAATATTTTGATGTGACTATTTTCCTGTGCATTAAATTATCCATCCGTATGAGAATATAATTAATTAAAGTTTTTCTATTACAGGATTAAAGTCTGTCATAGCAAGAAGATAATTCCTAGATTGCTGGTCTACTCACGAAGTTCTGCAGAAATTAATTTCGCTTCAAGTGAAATTGCAAATAACATCGACACTACATTGAAACACTAAAACTGCTGTGAAGAAACCTGAGTTCCTGTGGATGAATCTTATTAATTTTAGGCTTTAATTTGCAATGAATCCCTTAGTATTTTCCTGAAACTTGCGTTATCATCTCTTAAAGAATTAAATCCCAAGGCCATTAATAATTTTTTTGGAACTGCCATTATATTTCAGGAATATTTTACCTCTGGGGAGATTATTCTTGTCATTGTCAATTAATTAAAATTGGTTCAAATTGATATAAACAAGGATTTCTACTGTTACTTTAGTAAAATGTCGGAATTAGATTAAAATCTTCATTAGGGAAAATGTCTTTAGTGCTCCATTAGGGTTAAATTTCATCTGAATTTGGCTGCTTGGTATTGAATTTTGATAATGTCCCGCACTACTGTACAGTTTCATCGTATTTCCAATAACCAGAATGTCCGAAGTATATTTAATTTCCTCTTGAGCTCTTAAAGCACTTAAAACGAATTTTGTCTTTATGCAGGCTTTTTATTCAAAGCCATTAGAATTGGGTTTCATATGTAACACTAACCTAACCTTAATGCAATTCTCAGTTTGAGGGTTTAGAGTTTATAAGTTATATAAGGGACTCCTGATAAGTAACCATATTGATAAAAGCTTTATTGGTGGGTAATGGGTTGTAGTTTTATAAATCTTAGAGTAAATATAGTAATCAAAATGGTATGTGTAAAAGATTCATATGAGTTAAATTACTTTAGGTATTCTTGCGCGTGCCCTATCAACTGAGGAAACTTGAACATCTTGGTCTACGAAATTTTTCATATGAAAGTATTCGATTAAGAACTTTTTGTGCATATTCTATTCATTTAAAAAGCAGAGGTCAGTTTCCTCGTGAGTAATTACTTTTGTAGACTATGTACCAACCGTGTGACACACGGTTGGTACATGGCTCCCCCTCTAAAAATGACCAGTATCACTCGCCTGCAACCTGCCGCAGACGGCTCTCCTCGTGACGTGAACCCACTTCATGACTTTCAAACCATCTACGCCTCCACTCGTGACGAAGAGGACATCTATTCAACTTCAACCGAAGCTGACGTGAATGCCGTAGGACACGCCTATGAATGCCGTAGGACATACACGCCTATGAACGCCGTAGGCCTATGAATGCCGTAGGACACGCCTATGAATGCCGTAGGACACACTCGCCTATGAATGCCGTAGGACACACTCGCCTATGAATGCCGTAGGACACGCCTATGAATGCCGTAGGACACGCCTATGAATGCCGTAGGACATACACGCCTATGAACGCCGTAGGCCTATTAATGCCGTAGGACACGCCTATGAATGCCGTAGGACACACTCGCCTATGAATGCCGTAGGACACACACGCCTATGAATGCCGTAGGACACACTCGCCTACCCCGTGACGAGCCGGAGCGGCAACACAGCCAACCATCATCCACCACTTGCTCACACCCCAACCAACGACTTCTACAGCCACTCACTGCTGCTCATCGGCGGAGTTGTTACTATTACCTCTCCAGATTCAGGGCACCTATTTAACATGTTCAGTATGTCATTTTTAGAGGGGGAGCCATGTACCAACGTGTGTCACACGGTTGGTACAACTACATTAAGCAAGTTATCTATACGTGTGACTGTCGGATAGTAGCTTTACATGCAAACGTTTAAAACTTATGATTTGCATTTTAAGAATTCTCCCATTTAATTACTTAACTCCCTATACTGCATAAATAACCAAGTCTTCATGTTCATAGCACAACTTGAAACTTCTTACTTTAAAACCTTCCTTTTATTTTTTCGTAATTCTTCCAATATTAGTTTTTTTTTATTGGAATTTAGTGGATCTACTTTCATCTGACGATTAGTTTTTCATGCCTTTCTTAATTCGATCACTTTTAGTCTAGATAATGTCTGTTCTTGATGTCGCCTGG
>NC_090761.1:62860395-62896907 GCF_036898095.1 Palaemon carinicauda | reverse complement strand
CCCACCCCTTCCCACCTGGCAACGAAAGACTAAGGCTTTTTTGTTTTTTTCTTCTTTTTTGAACGAACAAAGTCACCAGGCCCTTGAATGCTTTCCATTTCCTTCTCTTTTGAAATATTTTATTGAAAAATTTACAAACAATAATGCAATGATTATGAATTAAATACGCTAAGAATAGTATGGTCTTTTTTTCGAGATATGTTATAGCATTCTAATTAACACTTCAGTTTGATAAAATGGCAAGTCATTAATAACAAATGAATAATTATCTTTAAATTCTGAAGTCACAAAGCAATATGAATTTGACATTTTAATAGATAAATCTTTAAGCAAACACAAAACAAGGGGGTTTCTTTTAAAATCTAAATTTTCGATTAGAAACTTCTAAAACTCAAAACATGGGTGGGAGTGGAGTCCTCATCAATCTTATAATGCAATTCCACCACGATCGATTACTCCAGAAACCTTTTGCTTTCTCAAAAGCAGACAGGAACCACAACTGCCCAAAGGCATCTCTCATCCGTCCCATTTCATGTGCATGATTGAGTCGGGTAAAGGAGAAGACACGTGCAAACCACTGCCCTGACTATCCTTACTACTCCTCCTAGCAGATAGGCAGATCGGACCGAAGTACACATTAACCTTGCACGTGGACCACAAAAATCAATTTAGTTCCATGTGTAATACATTTTCAAATAAAAACCCTTTTGGAAGCAACGTGGATAGAACCTAATTTCAAAAGATTCTCAAAAGCTACACAACACACAAACTCCCCCCCCCCCCCCAAAAAAAAAAAAATGACCAAATAAAGATTCCCGAAGTGTCACATTTATAACAGATGAGAACTAAATAATCAAGCGGTACTTCACAATGTAATGAATTCTGCACCATTCTAAGTCGGACCTGAATAATTCAATACACACACACACATACATACATGCCTGCTGTTTAACGTCTCGTATAAGACAAACTATTGACAGCTTAATTAGGAATTTTAATTATTCGGAATCCTGTTCTCTTCCCCCAACTCACTCACTTTCTCTATGGATACTTTTAGGCAAGTCCATATTTAACGAAATATCTTCAGAATTATAATACAACTTCGTTTACGTTCCTAATACAGTCAGTAAATATTTCAATAGATTGAAAAAATAGGTTACCTTAAGACTTGATCTGCGAAATAACTAGTCTAGATATAATCAACGTCACTTTCATTATTAGAAATTCATTAGGATATGCCCAAGCTAAAACTTTTAAAGGGAATTGAACAATTATATTGTTATTACATTGCTTAAGACGTTTTAAGTATTATAAAAAAAATTTTAGTGGATTATTATTCATTTCAACTGTGAAGGCTAAAGAAGGATTCTTATAAGGCCGTTTTCTCTTTTCACAAATTACTCTATCGAATTACCACAAGTATGGACAAACTGGTTTTCAAGTGAACTGAAACTTTTTGAATTTAGGTTATCTTGAGAACTTGCTTTTAATACATTTAATTTCCAAAGAAAATTTAAGTTACTTTATGAAAACTTGAAAATTAGGCATCAGAGTTGTTAAGGATATTGCTTAGTGTATAAAATTTTCTTAAGTTTGAAACTCGAACCTTATCCAATTAATTACGCGTGAAAAACTTCAAAATTATCATATATCCAGCAATCAACATTAGTCTATTGCCTAATCTCAGCCTGGCTACATAAAAATTATCCAATAGCTTAAATCTGGACCGAGACTTTCTTTAACCGGAATAAAATCCCCCAAAGTTATATCTTATCAGTTACACCAATCTAGTATTATCAGTATTTAATCCAGTATAATCAGTATCCGATCTAGTAAAATCAGTATCCAATCTAGAATAATCAGTACTCAATCTAGTATAATCAGTATCCAATTATAGTGCATAACTAAGATTCCTGTAGGATAATGGAAGTTCTTAAGCGATTCTGGCTGTCCACAGAATACAATCTTTTGATTCCATAGTTAGAAACTGAGTGGTTTTCAGTTGAAATTCATCTGCATCTAAGACTTGAAAATTTCAAAATTTAATCTCGAAATAATTTATACTTTAAAATCTAGATATTTTGAAGTGATTAACAGATGGATCTCCTTTTTTATATATCAAACCAATTAAAGTAAAAGCTTAAAGTGTTTCCGAATCATAAGTATGATAAATTTCCGCACCTTGATTATTGAAAATATGATTTTAAGCCTTCAGTTGGAAACCCTTCAGTCAATTGTGCAAATAAATAAGATTGGTCTTTATACCACTTTCCTTAGTGCCTACTAAGCAAAACCGATCAATCCTAAAAAAAAAAAAAAAAACACGCACATAATTCTAATTTTGGAGGTTTTTGTTAATCTTACCTGGTCGAAAAAAAAAAAAAAAAAAAACATTATGCACCTAAATAAACTACGTGTGAGTAAAGACTAACGCTAGCACGTATAAATTATCATTATTACTAGCCAAGCTACAGCCCTAGTTGGAAAAGCAAGATGCTATAAGCCTAAGGGTTCCAACAGGGATACCTAAAACCTATAACACTTCTACCAAATAACATCCATCAATGCATTGCATCGTTACCAGTTTACTGATGTACAAGGAATGGTGTTGCGCCAATTAGGTTACATAATTAAATCCAAACTAACATCTTTTATGTAATCGCAGAAACTTGTGCATCCTTTTACCTTTCTGTCTTGAAGGAATTTTCAAAATTACATTTACATTATGTCTACAGTACAAGTGCCATAGTTTGGTCTTTATCTTGTGGCCAAAATCTATTCCGCAAGTTTCAATTACTTTTAGAATTAATATGAACCCCCTCAAGTGGTAAAAGTCTATGAATGAAATCTATAAAGCTTTAAATTTTACCCTATTCAACCCAAGTAAGTTTACATTACTCGATTGCTTCAATATAAAAATTAATTGCTTCAATATAAAAATTAATTGCTTCAATATAAAAATTAACACGTCCAACTTAACGTACTTAAAGTCCTGTAATTAGTTATTTAAAGTTAAGAGGATAATTTGTATGAAATTACATACTGGGTGCTTATAATCCAGAGTTTTTGAAAATTTAGTTTTATTCTTCTAGTACTTGCAAATGTTGTAAAATTGCTTTCAATATTGAATTTTCTAGTTTTAGATTAAGCAAATTAAAGATTAAAATTGAAAAATTTTGTCGCAAGCAAACTTTAGTTTAAGCACATAATATTTAAGATACTGGAAATAACGTTGTTTACATTGGGGAACTGGAAATTAGCAGATCAGAGCAGGTATCAAGCTTCCAGTTAATTGAACAAGATTTTGGGATTGTCTAGAAGAAGGAATGAATGCATAGCCAATGAACATATCCAAATTATTTACATTTAAATCTGTGTTGGTAATATTAAAAGAAATGTTAATGGTTATAATTTATTATAATATAACTATGAAATCTGTATTCTTATAATTTTGTACTCTCCTCTGAGG
Source organism: Palaemon carinicauda (assembly GCF_036898095.1). Lineage (NCBI taxonomy): Eukaryota > Metazoa > Arthropoda > Malacostraca > Decapoda > Palaemonidae > Palaemon > Palaemon carinicauda. Next base: position 62,893,438 of record NC_090761.1, on the reverse strand, counting down.
CTTACCAGACCATGCCTTACATATTAGCATGCGTTTTTAGAAAAAAAAAAAAAAAAAAAAAAAAAAAAAAAAATTCAGAGCAGCTAATTTTGCAAATCAATACACAAGATACATTCCTGTACATCAGTATCACAGTATATACAACAAAAAATACAAATGCAGCATTTTTTATTCCACTGCAGGTCAAAGGACTGACATGTCCTAGTCATGTCTGGGGTTTGCCCAGTTTTCATCACCACACCGGCCACTGCGGACTGGATGGGGGGAGACTTCGTCTGATCTCTATCAGCAAATCAACCTAGTATAGGTGGCACAGACTAGTACAGCTTTACTGATCATGGCAATAAGGACACTTCCCCACGTTGAGGTATCTCCACTCAGAAAGGGACCACAGTATATAGATAAAATTAAATCTACTAGAAGTCAAACTTAGTCTGGGCCTCTTTCCCTAATTTTAGAAATCCATAAACTAAAACCACTTTCACAGCAGAGTAAACAAAACTGAAAACAACCTTTCAAGTACTACCTTAAAAAAATCTCTAAACTATGCTAACTATTCCTTTACATAAAAATTTATAGCAGTAATACCCTAAATAAACTTGTCTAACTACAAAAGAAAAAAAAAAAAAACTAACAATCCTCAACAAAACTATACGAACAGGAAGATATTCGAAAATTTATTACACATTTCTTCTAAAAACGACTACGGCAGTTCTTCATCCCTTCTTTATGTCATGGACAAAAATGGTAGAAATCAGATATCTTGGGACATTTATAATCCCAGCTGGACACCTTTTCAGAGAGCTCGGGTATCTCAGTGTAATAGAAAGCATTGAATTGCAAGATTAACAAAACCCCACATTTAAAAAAAGTACATTTAACATTTAAAACTAAATCAATTAATATTTACATCATTTTGATTTTCATTACCTTTTTTTAAATTCAGCAATAGTAACTATTTTCATATAACTTGAAAACTCATACATTCTTAACGAAATTTAAGGCAATATCCTTACAAAAATTTTCACAACTCAAATTACACAATACATGATAAATTTGATCATTTTAACGTCATTAAAATTGTAATGAATGCAATTCAGAAACCTGTTCAATTTGACATTACAATCTCCTACAATAAAATAAGAAATAAATTTGATTTTAAACATTGAAAATAAGAAATAAATTTGATTTTAAACATTGAAAATATTAAAAGACAAGCTTTAAATATCAACAGAAAGATACTATTTGAGGCTTTAAAGACGCTTAAGACAATTATTGATCATGACTAGAGTTGACAAAATAGAATTACTGACAAGATTTCTGGAACTAAGGTGGACTGAACATTAATACCATGACACTAACATTTTAACAATCGCAACAATTTACAGTATTTTCTCTCATTACACCAGCAAAAGAATGAACGAGTCCCGTACATGAGAAAATCAAAACAGCTTAAATGAACAGCGATTATAGTTAAAAGGAAGATCTATTTCATGGACCCTTTGGCCTTTCAGTGGTGAGGAATATGGCAAATACTGGTACCAGAGGAGGGAGGGGGGGCAACTGGGGAGGGAGGCTCAGACATATGAACGTTCCCTTTTATTTTAAATCTTTCCAAATTGGGAGGGGGTAGGATCAAGGAGTGGGAATGGGACTTCTGAAACTACAGAACTGCAACATTTCAAAAGATTATTTTCCAAATTTAAAATGTTAATTTCAAGGTAGGTTCATGCAACCCAAGAAAAGGAAAAGAAAAATACTAGTACACGCCAAAGCTCACCTAGCCAGCCCACCCACCCCAAGCTCCCCTAGTAGCCAGCCCACCCCAAAGCCGTCCTAGCCGGTCCCCACCAAAGCCCTCCTAACCAGGTCCCCCCCCCCCGCCAAAGCCCTCCTAACCAGGTCCCCCCCCCCGCCAAAGCCCTCCCAGCCAGCCCCCCCCCCCCGCCAAAGCCCTCCTAGCCAGCCCCCCCCGCCAAAGCCCTCCTAGCCAGGCCCCCCCCCTCCACCCAAAGCCCTCCTAGCCAGCCCCCCCCCCCCCCCCGCCAAAGCCCTCCTAGCCAGGCAGCCCCCCCCCCCCCCCGCCAAAGCTCTCCTAACCATCCCACGCCAAAGCTCTCCTAGCCATCCCACGCCAAAGTCCTCCTAGCCAACCAACACCAAAAGCCCCCTAGCCAACCAACACCAAAAGCCCCCTAGCCAGCCCACACCAAAGCTTTATCTTTATTTATAGAATAAAAATAAAACAGCAATTATTCATTATCTCTTAAACTATTAAAATGAGATTTCCACCTTGAATTTTAAGCTACTATTACTGTAAAAATCTGCATCTAAAATCTAACTTTAAATGAACTTTCCATTTACCTGTATTTTAACTTTAATTCACACTATAATCCTGAAATCATCCAGTTACCCAAACTATTCTCGTCACACTTTTGAGAGAGAGAGAGAGAGAGAGAGAGAGAGAGAGAGAGAGAGAGAGAGAGAGAGAGAGAGAGAGAGAGAGAGAGAGAGAGAGAAATATGGGAAGGTGGATAATCACAATGCTAACTTATGAGCAAATAATTCTTTATAAAACAAAAGGGGACAAGATACCCGAATAAAAAAACGGTACCTAGATTTTTAGAGAACCAAAAGTTCATTTTAAATTGCCCCTGTATACTTTTGTAATAGAACGACCAACTGTTCAAGAAATATACTATTGAAACGTAAAGGGACTAGTGTAAAGTTCACTAGTTTAAAAGAAAAAAGATAAAGGGCTACATAAATACATTGAAATTAACAATTGCAGAAGCTCCATTCATAAAAAAAACTAAGTAATATTAACGAATAAAAACATTTTCATAAACTGAAAGATTGGCATCTGATAATTATTTTACAATAGCAACTTATGTAAACTATCAACCTCCTCTCCATCGTACCTATAAATTTTCACAAACCATTGCACTAGATACACAGTCTTTTGAACTGTAGAACCACATTGTTAGCTAAAAATAACTTTAAAGGCTTAGTAAATATTACTAAAAATGCTTTAATTCTCGAAAGCCTAAACTTTAATATGAATACTACGCTTCTAAAATTACGGATGTGAAAATCCGTATCCCAAATGATGTCACCACGCTGGATTTAATAGTTTATGAAAAAAATATCTCTAGGCTGGAAGATTTCGTTCAAGGTTAGGGCACACTTAATTTTTTTGAGTGATCTATTCAGAATGAAGCCTAAATGATGAAGCAAAATGTTAAAAATTAAAGAAACTGAAAACTAAACTTACGCGATTAAAGAGGCCAAGTTGTAATAAGTCAAAATTAACATATGCCAAAGTAACTAAGATTAATGAACCGTCAGCAATTTCGTAGCTTTAGGATTAATGAACAGTCATCATTTTCGTAACTTTAGGATTAATGAACCGTCAAATTTCGCAACTTTAGGATTAATGAACCGTCAAATTTCGCAACTTTAGGATTAATGAACAGTCATAAATTTCGCAACTTTAGGATTAATGAACCTTCATAAATTTCGCAACTTTAGGATTAATGAACAGTCATAAATTCCGTAATTTTAGGATTAATGAACCGTCACCATTTTCGTAACTTTAGGATTAATGAACTGTCATCATTTTCGTAACTTTAGGATTAATGAACTGTCATCATTTTCGTAACTTTAGGATTAATGAACTGTCATTTTCGTAACTTTAGGATTAATGAACTGTCATCATTTTAGATTAATGAACCGTCATCATTTTCGTAACTTTAGGATTAATGAACAGTCATCATTTTCGTAACTTTAGGATTAATGAACCGTCATCATTTTCGTAACTTTAGGATTAATGAACAGTCATAAATTTCGTAACTTGAGGATTAATGAACTCATAAATTTCGTAACTTGAGGATTAATGAACTCATATCTTCGTAACTTGAGGATTAATGAACTGTCATATTTTCGTAACTTTAGGATTAATGAACTGTCATTTTCGTAACTTTAGGATTAATGAACTGTCGTCAATTTCGTCACTTTAGGATTAATGAACTGTTGTCAATTTCGTAACTTTAGGATTAACGAACTCATCAATTTCGTAACTTTAGGATTAACGAACTCATCAATTTCGTAACTTTAGGATTAACGAACTCATCAATTTCATAACTTTAGGATTAACGAACTGTCATTAATTTTGTAACTTCAGGATTAATGAACTGTCATCAATTTCGTAATGATTTCCAGACAATTTTAACCGATGCCATTAAGTTGATGAGAATGAAAATTAATGAATTTAGTTAATCGGGTTAGATTAAGAATGATTACCATGGAATCTTGTTATTGATATATAAAAATATAACTAAACTTGATCTTTAAGAATGAACTTAGTTTTTAATTAAATAATGCGTTTTCTAATGAGAATCCAATGATTAAAAAACAAGTATGCGTCAAAACTAAACCTTGACTAATATTAGGTAACTTCGTAAACTACCTATATAACTTTAGCACTGTCTTCAAGACTTTCACTAAACATTTAGAACCTCTGAAATCCTTCTTAAAATATTTAAGTTGATTTGACCACGCCAAGAATGGTGTTCTAGGAGTTCCACTTCCTCTGCTCCCACAAAATGACGTTTTCCAGACAAAATTACTTTTTCCAGACAAAATGACTTTTTCCAGTAGTCCTTTGTGCATCAATTACCTTTTTGATTCAAGTACAAGGCCAGGTCAACCTGAAAATCAGAAAGTGTTGAAACAGCAATTCAAATATTCGAAATTTATGTAATACTGATAAATTTCGCATTGATTTCAGTAATTTAGAAACCATCTGCTTTACCAAAACAAAAACACTCGTTATATGGACATTTATTTTAGTTTGTGTCAATAGTTTTCAACAAGTCATTCAAGTGCTGAAATAAGTTTTTAAAAATGTCCCTTACAAAACTAGGTTAATCAAAGCACAGGGACTAAAGTTCACTTTCATCACCTGTAGTTTTATCAACTATCTAACCTTTGCTTTAGAATTACTTTCGAAAAGAAATGTAGGTTTGACAATACAACATTCCAGTCTCAAATATGAAAAATGTTTAGAGTATTACACTAATTCGCTATAGAAATTAAAGTTTCAAGTTTATAGCAGACTTAAGCTCTTATTTCAAACATTTATGCCATGGTATAGTATTTCAAAGAGTTACAGACAAGAGCTTAGTCGCCGTATTAAGTATCAAAGGTTTATAGATTTCAGCTAAAGTTTTTAAAGCCAGAGTTTTATAAAAAATTCAAATTTAGAATATACTTAAATTCAGATAATTTAGTCTAATTACACTTAAAAATGTCACCATAGAACCAAAAGGATCTAACACCCCAGTAAAAATTTTACATCAAACCATTATGAAATTTAGCGCGCTTTAATTTCTACAATATAGCAACCTGAATTATTATAAATTACTTCAATGTATATCAATTTGATTATAGTTTCTTCGAAGGAAAAAATTTATCAACTAGTGAATAATCAAATTATAATTTTAGAAAGTTATTTCACAACAACTACTTTTATCTATTCATTTAGGCTACATAGCCGCAGCTGGGGCCTGGTAGGCCATTCACCTAAATGGAACTGTAATGATCCCTGCGATATTAAAAAAAATTAAAATTTGAAAGATTGAACTTCAAAATGGATGAAAAGTTGAATCTGAAGTTAAGGTGGTGGTTTTGGATTAAAATGCAACTAGGGATAGATGGAACATAGCAAAGACCCGTAAGACAACTCTTGGGAAAATGGAACTAGTGATCTGATTAAGACTTCACTAAAAGTTTAAAATCAACAAAATGTAAAGAACCTATTTGTTGTCTTAAAATGTTCACGCTGTCTAACTTTCATATTTATGTAGGTATCAAACCTTCCAGGCTAAATGGAAACCTATGAAAAATAAAATACAAGCTAAATTTGTAAATAGTTAAAATTGCTGGAAAGTGAAATTTGCCAACTACTGAGATTTAGCAAAAAGGTACTACTGCATCTGCAGAACAAATGTATGAGTTGATAAAACACAGCTTGATGGAACCTTATGAGCCATAAGCGTTTCAAACAAAAAAACTAACTTAAAGATAGATATATCTTCATTAGCTATTTACTCAGCCTAGTCTTTAACAATTGTCTACCATTACTGTTCTATACTTTAATTCTTTGTAATTAAAAACTACTTACGAACACAATCTATCCTGTCAAATTTTCTTAAAAGAACAGCCTGAAATTACATTAACTTTTAAGCTAATCTTCGAGTATTAGTTCATCTTTGGTGTTAAACTTGACTTTGCAGAGATTCATGCTCAAGACACCTCTTCCTTCAATTCAGCATGGCTGTTTTAGTGCTATGCGAATGATTTACAAGGCAAAAAGGAATACCAATCTGGAAAGAAATTTAAAGGTTAAGTTAAAAGGTGTCTACGACGAACAATATTTTAGTTCTACTAACGCAAAGAAACACCAACCACTAGTAGTGTTGCTCAAATGGACTGGTTGGGTCTTTTTTGGTATGCGATCTCAAAATCGTGCTTTTGATTTTGTACGCGATCTCACCTGATAGTGATCCCACTTCACTATGGCTAAGCAAGAACCATAAGATTTGCTAAAAAATATATATGGTTGGAATAATTATCTAAGAATAATCAATCTCTGATGTTAGCATGCGACGCCCAACACATTACCGTTTGGCAGCACATATGGAGCTTAGTTTTTTATTTTTTCGCGAGAGAAGCGAGCGCATGGAGAAGCAAGAACCATTAGATTTCTTATTCTCTTTTTCCTATTAAAAACATTGAGATCGCATATCAAAAGAATAATTTCTGAGATCACGCCATAAATGAGATCGCAAACCAAAAGGGCAGACTTTGTTTCCTCAAAATCTAACTGCATTTAGACACTAAGTAAAAATTTCAATCAGAATTAATGCAGACTTAAAGTCTAGATAATTTATAATGATTAAAAGATGGATCTGCTTTTTCATACATCAAGCCAATTATTAAAGAAAAAGCTTTAAAAGTTCTCGAAATATTGGCTTCACGGAGAGTCAAGGATCTAAGAAAAACTATGGATTTAGGTATGTAAAAGTGAATGGGTGAAAGTTTTTAATTAAACTATTCGATCTTGTGCTCAGAACAAGAATTTTCGAAAAAAATAAAAATCCATTAAAGTTTAACAGGAATTAAAATCCCGACGGGAAAAGAGGGAGGCTCAGTTTTACATATCTAATCTAATAACCCAAAGGAGGATTTGTTTCCAATACATAAAATATTCAGCGCAAAAAAAAAAAAAAAAAAAAAAAAAAAAAAAAAAAAAATTAGAGTCAAACAGTCGCGTAATTGAATAATGGTTCCGTGAACAGTTGCAAGCAGTTACATCACCATCTAATAATTGTAATGGATAATGCATCTCACTCAGAAATATTAGATAAACCTAAAAAAAAAAAAAAAAAAAAAAAAAAAAAAAAAAAAAAAAAAAAAACTGAAAAGTACAATTGTCAAGACATTCGCGATATATAGTACATGCGTGATTGATAAAACTGCAATAGAAATTGGTCACAAGGTTATTCGTCTCTTCCCATACTATAGCCAATAACCCCTGAAGTTATTTGGACAAGTTAAGCCTATGTACTTCCGTTTTTATTCTAATGGTGGGTTCAAGGGTACTTATAAAAAACGTACTGCAATCTGTGACATGAAAATTGGTCTCGAGTCATAGGTGAGGAATCTTTAAATCAAATTAAACAAAAATTATTTTACATCAATATGTCCAAAAAGATTTTTTTTTCATAAAATTTTGATTGTTTTTATTTTCCTGTATTTGTAATGTTAGCCAAGCTGCAACCCAAATAGGGAAGAAATCCAGTTAGGAAAATAACAGCAAATAAATTACAAGATAGCAAATAAGAGTAACTGCAATATCAAAAAATTTAAAATTTGAAAGATTGGACCTCAAGATGGATGAAAAGTTGAATTTGAAGTTAAGGTGGTGGTTTTGGATTCAAGTGCAACTAGGGATAGATGGGACATAAAGACCCTAAAGACAACTTTGGAAAATGGAACTAGTGAACTGATTAAGACTAAACTAAAAGTTTAAATTTAAAATCAACAAAATGTAAAGTACCTATTTGTAGTCTTAAAATGTTCACGCTGTCTAACGTTCATATTTATGTAGGCATCAAACCTTCCAGGCTAAAAGGAAACCTATAAGAAATAAAATGCCAGCTAAATTTGTAAATAGTTAAAATTGCTGGAAAGTGAAATTTGCCAACTACTGAGATTTAGCTAAACGGTACTACTGTATCTGCAGAACAAATGTACGAGTTGATAAAACACAGCTTGATGGAACCTTATGAGCCATAAGCGTTTCAAACAGAAAAAACTAACTTAAGGATAAATATATCTTAATTAGCTATTTACTCAGCCTAGTCACACTTGTCCATTACTGTTCTATATTTGAATTCTTTGTAATTAAAAACTTCATACGAACACAATCTATCCTGTCAAATTTTCTAAAAAGAACAGCCTGAAATTACATTAACTTTAAAGCTAATCTTAGAGTATTAGTTCATCTTTGGTGTTATACTTAACTTTGCAGAGATTCATGCTCAAGACACCTCTTCCTTCAATTCAGCATGGCTGTTTTAGTGCTATACGAATGGTTTACAAGGCAAACAGGAATACCAATCTGGAAAGAAATTTAAAGGTTAAGTTAAAAGGAGGTGTCTACGACGAACAATACTGAAGCTCTACGAACGCAAAGAAACACCAACCACTAGTAGTGTTGCTCAAATTGACTGGTTGGGTCTTTTTTGGTATGCGATCTCAGTCTTGTTTTTGCTTTTGTACGCGATCTCACCTGATAGTAGTGATCCCACTTCACTATGGCGAAGCAAGAAGCATAAGATTTGCTAAAAAATATATATGGTTGGAATAATTTTCTAAGAAGAATCAATCACTGATGCTAGCATGCTACGCCCAACGTTACCGTTTGCCAGTACATATGAAGCTTTGTTTTTATATTTCGCGAGCGAAGCGAGCGTATGGCGAAGCAAGAACCATTAGATTTCCTTTTTTCTTTTTCCTATTAAAAATATTGAGATCGCATATCAAGGCAAGAATAATTTCTGAGATCACGCCATGAATGAATTCGCATACCAAAACAGCAGACTTAGTTTCCTCAAAATCTTTCTGTATTTAGACACTTTAAAGTTAAAATTTCAATCAGAATTAATGCAGACTTAAAGTCTAGATATTTTACTGATTAATAGATGGATCTGCTTTTTCATACATCAAGCCAATTATTAATGAAAATTTTTTAAAAGTTCTCGAAATGTTGGCTTCACGGATAGTCACGAATCTAAGAAAAACTACGGATTTAGGTATGTAAAAGTGAATGGGTGAAAGTTTACTAAAAACTATTCGATTTAGTGCTCAGAACAAGAATTTTCGAAAGAAATTAAAATCCAGACGGGAAAAGAGGGAGGCTCAGTTTTACATATCTAATATAATAACCTAAAGGAGAATTTGTTTCCAATACATAAAATATTCAGCACAAAAAAAAAAAAAAAAAAAAAAAAAATGAGACAAACAGTCGCGTATTTGAATAATGGTTCCGAGAACAGTTGTAAGCTGTTACATCACCATCTAACAATTTTAATGGATAATGTATCTCACTCAGCAATATTAGATAAAAAAAAAAGCCAAAGTACAACAGTCAAAAGACATTCGCTATATATAGTACATGCGTGATTGATAAAACTGCAATAGAAATTGATTAAGGTTAATCGTCTCTTCCCATACTATAGCCAATATAACCTGAAGTTATTTGGGCACAAGGTAAGACCTATGTACCTTCGTTTTTATTCTAATGGTGGGTTCAAGGGTACTCATAAAAAATGTACCGCAATATGTGACATGAAAATTAGTCTCGAGTCAGATTAGGAATCTTTAAATCAAATTAAACTAAAATTATTTCATCAATAATTATGTCCAATTTTTTTTTTTTTTTTTTTTTATAAAATTTTGATAAAAGTTTATATTTTCCTGTATTTGTAATGTTAGCCAAGCTGCAACCCGAATAGGAAGGAAATCTAGTTAGGAAAAAAACAGCAAAAAAATTACACGATAGCAAATAATAGTAATTATCAAACACTTAAAACAAGGACGAATAATTAAAGAATTTCGATCTAACAAATAAAATTATAATTAAGAAAAAAAAGGCTCAAGCTACCAGAGTTATTACAGTACTATTGCTATTAGTATTAGTTATTTTGCCATCTACCATTGAAATTTAAAATTAAACTAATTAAATTACACTGGCTGCCGGTAAAGGCGGGAATCTAATACAAGCTACTCTTACTAACGTTTAAGATACTGAACCAAAATATCTAAAAGAATGCCTGAACAAACTAGAACTAGAAACAAATGTTACCATAAGACACATGAGTGAGACTATCTGAACTAAGAACAAATAGTAAATTTGGTGAAAGTGCTTTTAGCTACTGTGCGCCTAGACATTATAATAAACTGCCAACTGAAACGAAGGACTTAAAAGGAGCAATTGAATTTAAGAAGAAACTAAAGACATTACTTTTCACAAGATCATATGATTTGGAAGATGCTACAATCAAACAACTGTATAAGTTACAATGAAAATGTTTCGTTAGATGATTGATATGGACCCGCCCGAGAAGTGGTTCACTCGACTTCAGTGGAGGGTTGGATTTAAACCCAAAACAAGTAAACAAGCAAGCAATGGAATAATGATGTACGTAGAACAAATTTTGCAACCATCTCTGATGTGGCCTTCTGAGGGAGATAGTTTCATGAATCTTAGTTGTCTTAAAATGTTCACGCTGTCTAACGTTCACATTTATGTAGGTATCAAACCTTTCAGGCTAAATGGAAACCTATAAAAAATAAAATACCAGCTAAATTTGTAAAAAGTTAAAATTGATGGAAAGTGAAAATTGCCAACTACTGAGATTTAGCAAAAAGGTACTACTGTATCTGCAGAAATCTATGAGTTTGATAAAACACAGCTTGATGGAACCTTATGAGCCATAAGCGTTTCAAACAGAAAAAAACTAACTTAAGGATAAATATATCTTAATTAGCTATTTACTCAGCAGAGTCTTTAACACTTGTCTACCATTACTGTTCTATACTTTAATTCTTTGTAATTAAAAACTACTTACGAACACAATCTATCCTGTCAATTTTTCTAAAACGAACAGCCTGAAATTACGTTAACTTTTAAGCTAATCTTCGAGCATTAGTTCATCTTTGGTGTTATACTTAACTTGACTACGCAGATAGATTCATGCTCAAGACACCACTTCCTTCAATTCAGTATGGCTGCTTTAGTCCCATACGAATGATTTACAAAGAAAACTGGAACACCAATCTGGAAAGAAATTTAAAGGATAAGCTAAAAGGTGTCTACGACGAACAATACTGAAGCTCTACGAACGCAAAGAAACACCAACCACTAGTAGTGTTGCTCAAATTGACTGGTTGGGTCTTTTTTGGTATGCGATCTCAGTCTTGTTTTTGCTTTTGTACGCGATCTCACCTGATAGTAGTGATCCCACTTCACTATGGCGAAGCAAGAAGCATAAGATTTGCTAAAAAATATATATGGTTGGAATAATTTTCTAAGAAGAATCAATCACTGATGCTAGCATGCTACGCCCAACGTTACCGTTTGCCAGTACATATGAAGCTTTGTTTTTATATTTCGCGAGCGAAGCGAGCGTATGGCGAAGCAAGAACCATTAGATTTCCTTTTTTCTTTTTCCTATTAAAAATATTGAGATCGCATATCAAGGCAAGAATAATTTCTGAGATCACGCCATGAATGAATTCGCATACCAAAACAGCAGACTTAGTTTCCTCAAAATCTTTCTGTATTTAGACACTTTAAAGTTAAAATTTCAATCAGAATTAATGCAGACTTAAAGTCTAGATATTTTACTGATTAATAGATGGATCTGCTTTTTCATACATCAAGCCAATTATTAAAGAAAAAGCTTTAAAAGTTCTCGAAATATTGGCTTCATGGATAGTCTTAAGAATCTAAGAAAAACTACGGATTTAGGTATGTAAAAGTGAATGGGTGAGTTTTTATAAAAACTATTCGATCTAGTGCTCAGAACAAGAATTTTCGAAAAGAAATAAAATCCATTAAAGCAGGAATTAAAATCCCGACGGGAAAAGAGGGAGGCTCAGTTTTACATATCTAATATCCTAAAAGAGTATTTGTTTCCAATACATAAAATATTCAGCGCAAAAAAAAAAAAAAAAAAATAATAATAATTATGAGTGTCAAACAGTCGCGTATTTGAATACTGGTTCCGTGAACAGTTGTAAGCAGTTACATCACCATCTAACAATTGTAATGGATAATGCATTTCACTCAGCAATATTAGATAAAAAAAAACCTTTAAGTACAATTGTCAAAAAACATCTCGCGATATATAGTATTATTATTATTATTATTACTATCCAAGCTACAACCCTAATTGGAAAAGCAAAATGCTATAAGCCCAGGGGCTCCAATAGGGAAAAATAGCCCAGTGAGGAAAGGAAATAAGGAAATAAATAACTGAAGAGAACAAATTAACAGTAAATCATTCTAAAAAAAGTAACAACGTCATAACAGATATGTCATATATAAACTATGAACAACTTCAAAAACAAATATGTCATATATAAACTATAAAAAGACTCATGTCCGCCTGGTCAACAAAAAAACATTTGCTCCAACTTTGAACTTTTGAAGTTCTACTGATTCAACAACCCGATTAGGAAGATCATTCCACAACTTGGTAACAGCTGGAATAAAACTTCTAGAGTACTGCGTGGTATTGAGTCTTATGATGGAAAAGGCCTGGCTATTAGAATTAACTGCCAGCCTAGTATTACGAACAGGATAGAATTGTCCAGGGAGATCTGAATGTAAAGGATGGTCAGAGTTATGAAAAATCTTATGCAACATGCATAATGAACTAATTGAACGACGGTGCCAGAGATTAATATCTAGATCAGGAATAAGAAATTTAATAGACCGTAAGTTTCTGTCCAACAAATTAAGATGAGAATCAGCAGCTGAAGACCAGACAGGAGAACAATACTCAAAACAAGGTAGAATAAAAGAATTAAAACACTTCTTCAGAATAGATTGATCACCGAATATCTTAAGAGACTTTCTCAATAAGCCAATTTTTTGTGCAATTGAAGAAGACACAGACCTTATATGTTTCACAAAAGTAAATTTGCTGTCGAGAATCACACCTAAAATTTTGAAAGAGTCATACAAATTTAAAGAAACATTATCAATACTGAGATCCGGATGTTGAGGAGCCACCGTCCTTGACCTACTTACAATCATACTTTGAGTTTTGTTAGGATTCAACTTCATACCCCATAACTTGCACCATGCACTAATTTTAGCTAGATCTCTATTAAGGGATTCACCAACCCCAGGTCTACATTCAGGGGATGGAATTGATGCAAAGAGAGTAGCATCATCTGCATATGCAACAAGCTTATTTTCTAGGCCAAACCACATGTCATGTGTATATAGTATGAAAAGTAATGGGCCAAGAACACTACCCTGTGGTACATGCGTGATTGATAAAACTGCAATAGAAATTGGTCACAAGGTTATTCGTCTCTTCCCATACTATAGCCAATATAACCTGAAGTTATTTGGGCACAAGTTAAACCTATGTACCTTCGTTTTTATCCTAATGGTGGGTTCAAGGGTACTCATAAAAAATGTACTGCAATCTGTGACATGAAAATTGGTCTCGAGTCATAGATGAGAAATCTTTAAATCAAATTAAACTAAAAATTTGTATCAATATTTGTCCAAAAAGATTTTTTTAAATTTATAAAAAATTTTATTTTCCTGTATTTGTGATGTTAGCCAAGCTGCAACCCAAATAGGAAGGAAATCTAGTTAGGAAAAATAAAACAGCAAATAAATTACACGATAGCAAATAAGAGTAACTGCAGTATTAGAAAATTTAAAATGTGATAGATTTGACGTCAAGATGGATGAAAAGCTGAATCTGAAGTTGAGGTAGTTTTGGATTAAAGCGCAACTAGGGATAGATGGGACATAGCAAAGACCCTCAAGACGACAATTCTTGGCTAAGTTTAAAATCAACAAAATGTAAAAAACCTATTTGTCTTAAAATGTTCACGCTGTCTGACGTTCATATTTATGTAGGTATCAAACCTTTCAGGCTAAATGGAAACTTATAAAAAATAAAATACCAGCTAAATTTGTAAATAGTTAAAATTGGTGGAAAGTGAAAGTTGCCAAGTACTGAGATTTAGCAAAAATGTACTACTGTATCTGCAGAACAAATGTATGAGTTGATAAAACACAGCTTGATGGAACCTTATGAGCCATAAGCGTTTCAAACAGAAAAAAACTAACTTAAGGATAAATATATCTTTATTAGCTATTTACTCAGCCTAGTCACACTTGTCCATTACTGTTCTATATTTGAATTCTTTGTAATTAAAAACTTCATACGAACACAATCTATCCTGTCAATTTTTCTAAAAAGAACAGCCTGAAATTACATTAACTTTTAAGCTAATCTTCGAGCATTAGTTCATCTTTGGTGTTATACTTAACTTTGCAGAAAGATTCATGCTCAAGACACCTCTTCCTTCAATTCAGCATGGCTGTTTTAGTGCTGTACGAATGATTTACAAGGCAAACAGGAATACCAATCTGGAAAGAAATTTAAAGGTTAAGTTAAAAGGTGTCTACGACGAACAATACTGAAGCTCTACGAACGCAAAGAAACACCAACCACTAGTAGTGTTGCTCAAATTGACTGGTTGGGTCTTTTTTGGTATGCGATCTCAGTCTTGTTTTTGCTTTTGTACGCGATCTCACCTGATAGTAGTGATCCCACTTCACTATGGCGAAGCAAGAAGCATAAGATTTGCTAAAAAATATATATGGTTGGAATAATTTTCTAAGAAGAATCAATCACTGATGCTAGCATGCTACGCCCAACGTTACCGTTTGCCAGTACATATGAAGCTTTGTTTTTATATTTCGCGAGCGAAGCGAGCGTATGGCGAAGCAAGAACCATTAGATTTCCTTTTTTCTTTTTCCTATTAAAAATATTGAGATCGCATATCAAGGCAAGAATAATTTCTGAGATCACGCCATGAATGAATTCGCATACCAAAACAGCAGACTTAGTTTCCTCAAAATCTTTCTGTATTTAGACACTTTAAAGTTAAAATTTCAATCAGAATTAATGCAGACTTAAAGTCTAGATATTTTACTGATTAATAGATGGATCTGCTTTTTCATACATCAAGCCAATTATTAATGAAAATTTTTTAAAAGTTCTCGAAATGTTGGCTTCACGGATAGTCACGAATCTAAGAAAAACTACGGATTTAGGTATGTAAAAGTGAATGGGTGAAAGTTTACTAAAAACTATTCGATTTAGTGCTCAGAACAAGAATTTTCGAAAGAAATTAAAATCCATTAAGTTTAACAGGAATTAAAATCCAGACGGGAAAAGAGGGAGGCTCAGTTTTACATATCTAATATAATAACCTAAAGGAGAATTTGTTTCCAATACATAAAATATTCAGCACAAAAAAAAAAAAAAAAAAAAAAAATTATGAGTCAAACAGTCGCGTATTTGAATAATGGTTCCGAGAACAGTTGTAAGCTGTTACATCACCATCTAACAATTTTAATGGATAATGTATCTCACTCAGCAATATTAGATAAAAAAAAAAGCCAAAGTACAACAGTCAAAAGACATTCGCTATATATAGTACATGCGTGATTGATAAAACTGCAATAGAAATTGATTAAGGTTAATCGTCTCTTCCCATACTATAGCCAATATAACCTGAAGTTATTTGGGCACAAGGTAAGACCTATGTACCTTCGTTTTTATTCTAATGGTGGGTTCAAGGGTACTCATAAAAAATGTACCGCAATATGTGACATGAAAATTAGTCTCGAGTCAGATTAGGAATCTTTAAATCAAATTAAACTAAAATTATTTCATCAATAATTATGTCCAATTTTTTTTTTTTTTTTTTTTTTTATAAAATTTTGATAAAAGTTTATATTTTCCTGTATTTGTAATGTTAGCCAAGCTGCAACCCGAATAGGAAGGAAATCTAGTTAGGAAAAAAACAGCAAAAAAATTACACGATAGCAAATAATAGTAATTATCAAACACTTAAAACAAGGACGAATAATTAAAGAATTTCGATCTAACAAATAAAATTATAATTAAGAAATCCAAGGCTCAAGCTACCAGAGTTATTACAGTACTATTGCTATTAGTATTAGTTATTTTGCCATCTACCATTGAAATTTAAAATTAAACTAATTAAATTACACTGGCTGCCGGTAAAGGCGGGAATCTAATACAAGCTACTCTTACTAACGTTTAAGATACTGAACCAAAATATCTAAAAGAATGCCTGAATAAACTAGAACTAGAAACAAATGTTACCATAAGACACATGAGTGAGACTATCTGAACTAAGAACAAATAGTAAATTTGGTGAAAGTGCTTTTAGCTACTGTGCGCCTAGACATTATAATAAACTGCCAACTGAAACGAAGGACTTAAAAGGAGCAATTGAATTTAAGAAGAAACTAAAGACATTACTTTTCACAAGATCATATGATTTGGAAGATGCTACAATCAAACAACTGTGTAAGTTACAATGAAAATGTTTCGTTAGATGATTGATATGGACCCGCCCGAGAAGTGGTTCACTCGACTTCAGTGGAGGGTTGGATTTAAACCCAAAACAAGTAAACAAGCAAGCAATGGAATAATAATGATGTACGTAGAACAAATTTTGCAACCATCTCTGATGTGGCCTTCTGAGGGAGATAGTTTCATGAATCTTAGTTGTCTTAAAATGTTCACGCTGTCTAACGTTCATATTTATGTAGGTATCAAACCTTTCAGGCTAAATGGAAACCTATAAAAAATAAAATACCAGCTAAATTTGTAAAAAGTTAAAATTGATGGAAAGTGAAAATTGCCAACTACTGAGATTTAGCAAAAAGGTACTACTGTATCTGCAGAAATCTATGAGTTTGATAAAACACAGCTTGATGGAACCTTATGAGCCATAAGCGTTTCAAACAGAAAAAAACTAACTTAAGGATAAATATATCTTAATTAGCTATTTACTCAGCCGAGTCTTTAACACTTGTCTACCATTACTGTTCTATACTTTAATTCTTTGTAATTAAAAACTACTTACGAACACAATCTATCCTGTCATTTTTTCTAAAAAGAACAGCCTGAAATTACGTTAACTTTTAAGCTAATCTTCGAGCATTAGTTCATCTTTGGTGTTATACTTAACTTGACTACGCAGATAGATTCATGATCAAGACACCACTTCCTTCAATTCAGTATGGCTGCTTTAGTCCCATACGAATGATTTACAAAGAAAACTGGAACACCAATCTGGAAAGAAATTTAAAGGATAAGCTAAAAGGTGTCTACGACGAACAATACTGAAGCTCTACGAACGCAAAGAAACACCAGCCACTAGTAGCGTTGCTCAAATGGGCTGGTTGGGTCTTTTATGGTACGCGATCTCACCTGATAGTAGTGATCCCACTTCACAATGGCGAAGCAAGAACCACAAGATTTGCTAAAAATATATATATGGAATAATTTTCTAAGAAGAATCAATCACTGATGTTAGCATGCGACTCCCAAAAATACCGTTCGCCAGTACATAAGGAGCTTTGTTTTTTACTTTTTCGCGAGCGAAGCGAGCGCATGGCGAAGCAAGAACCATTAGATTTCCTATTTCTTTCTCCTCTTAAAAATATTGAGATCGCATATCAAAGCAAGAATAATTTCTGAGATCACTCCATGAATGAGATCGCATACCAAAACAGCAGACTGTTTCCTCAAAATCTATCTGCATTTAGACAATATTAACCTCAAAATCTATCTGCATTTAGACAATATTAACCTCAAAATCTATCTGCATTTAGACAATATTAAAAGTTAAAATTTCAATCAGAATTAATGCAAATTTAAAGTCTAGATATTTTATACTGATTAATAGATGGATCCACTTTTTCATACATCAAGCCCATTATTAAAGAAAAAGCTTTAAAAGTTCTCGAAATATTGGCTTCACGGATAGTCAAGAATCTAAGAAAAACTATGGATTTAGGTATGTAAAAGTGAATGGGTGAAGAGTTTCAATAAAACTATTCGATCTAGTGCTCAGAATAAGAATTTTCGAAAAAAATCAAAATCCATTAAAGTTTAACAGGAATTAAAATCCTGACGGGAAAAGAGGGAGGCTCAGTTTTACATATCTAATCTAATAACCTAAAGGAGGATTTTTTTCCAATACATAAAATATTCAGCGCAAAAAAAAAAAAAAAAAAAAATATGAGTCAAACAGTCGCGTATTTGAATACTGGTTCCGTGAACAGTTGTTAGCAGTTACTTCACCATCTAACAATTGTAATGGATAATGCATCTCACTCAGCAATATTAGATAAACCTTAAAAAAAAAAGTATAATTGTCAAAAAACATTCGCGATATATAGTACATGCGTGATTGATAAAACTGCAATAGAAATTGGTCACAAGGTTATTCGTCTTTTCCCATACTATAGCCAATATAACCTGAAGTTATTTGGGCACAAGTTAAACCTATGTACCTTCGTTTTTATTCTAATGGTGGGTTCCAGGGTACTCATAAAAAATGTACTGCAATCTGTGACATGAAAATTGGTTTAGTTATAGATGAGGAATCTTTAAATCAAATTAAACTAAAATTATTTTTTATCCATAATTATGCCCAAAACGTTTATAAGATTGATAAAAGTTTTTATTTTCCTAATTTGTAATGTTAGCCAAGCTACAACCCATATAGGAAGGACATCCAGTTAGAAAAAAACCGCAAAAAAATTACACGATAGCAAATAAGAGTAACTATCAAAGTTTTAAAACAAGGGCGAATAATCAAAGAATTTCGATTTAACAAATCTGAAATTATTATTAAGAAATCCCAGGCTCGAACTACCATAGTTATTACAGTACTATTGCTATTAGTATTAGTTATTTTGCCATCTACCATTGAACTTTAAAATTAAACTAATTAAATTATACTGGCTGCCGGTAAAGGCGGGAATAGAATACAAGCTACTCTTACTAACGTTTAAGATACTGAACCAAAATATCTAAAAGAATGCCTGAACAAACTAGAACTAGAAACAAATGTTACCATAAGACACATGAGTGACAAACAGATTATCTGAACCAACTGTGTGCCTAGACATAATAAACTACCAACTGAAATGAAGGACAAAGGGAGCAATTGAATTTAAGAAGAAACTAAAGACATTACTTTTCACAAGATCATATGATTTGAAAGATGCTACAATCAAAGAATTGTATAAGTTATAATGAAAAAGTTTTGTTAGATGATTGATATAGACCCGCCCGAGAAGTAGTTCACTCTACTTCAGTGAAGGGTTGGATTTAAACCCAAAACAAGTTAACAAGCAAGTAATGGAATAATGGTATTGTACGTAGAACAAATTTTGCAACCATCTCTGATGTGGCCTTATGAGAGAGATAGTTTAATGAGTCTTAGTTTCCCAAAGACCACGAAGTCATACCTCAGTGGATGAGAGAGAGAGACCACGAAGTCGTACCTCAGTGGATGAGAGAGAGAGAGACCACGAAGCCGTACCTCAGTGGATGAGAGAGAGAGAGACCACGAAGCCGTACCTCAGTGGATGAGAGAGAGAGAGACCACGAAGCCGTACCTCAGTGGATGAGAGAGAGAGAGACCACGAAGCCGTACCTCAGTGGATGAGAGAGAGAGAGACCACGAAGCCGTACCTCAGTGGATGAGAGAGAGAGAGACCACGAAGCCGTACCTCAGTGGATGAGAGAGAGAGAGACCACGAAGCCGTACCTCAGTGGATGAGAGAGAGAGAGACCACGAAGCCGTACCTCAGTGGATGAGAGAGAGAGAGACCACGAAGCCGTACCTCAGTGGATGAGAGAGAGAGAGACCACGAAGCCGTACCTCAGTGGATGAGAGAGAGAGAGACCACGAAGCCGTACCTCAGTGGATGAGAGAGAGAGAGACCACGAAGCCGTACCTCAGTGGATGAGAGAGAGAGAGACCACGAAGCCGTACCTCAGTGGATGAGAGAGAGAGAGACCACGAAGCCGTACCTCAGTGGATGAGAGAGAGAGAGACCACGAAGCCGTACCTCAGTGGATGAGAGAGAGAGAGACCACGAAGCCGTACCTCAGTGGATGAGAGAGAGAGAGACCACGAAGCCGTACCTCAGTGGATGAGAGAGAGAGAGACCACGAAGCCGTACCTCAGTGGATGAGAGAGAGAGAGACCACGAAGCCGTACCTCAGTGGATGAGAGAGAGAGAGACCACGAAGCCGTACCTCAGTGGATGAGAGAGAGAGAGACCACGAAGCCGTACCTCAGTG
Organism: Palaemon carinicauda; assembly: GCF_036898095.1. Classification (NCBI taxonomy): domain Eukaryota; kingdom Metazoa; phylum Arthropoda; class Malacostraca; order Decapoda; family Palaemonidae; genus Palaemon; species Palaemon carinicauda. The sequence goes on along the minus strand of NC_090761.1, from coordinate 62,872,903 downwards.
GATGAGAGAGAGAGAGACCACGAAGCCGTACCTCAGTGGATGAGAGAGAGAGAGACCACGAAGCCGTACCTCAGTGGATGAGAGAGAGAGAGACCACGAAGCCGTACCTCAGTGGATGAGAGAGAGAGAGACCACGAAGCCGTACCTCAGTGGATGAGAGAGAGAGAGACCACGAAGCCGTACCTCAGTGGATGAGAGAGAGAGAGACCACGAAGCCGTACCTCAGTGGATGAGAGAGAGAGAGACCACGAAGCCGTACCTCAGTGGATGAGAGAGAGAGAGACCACGAAGCCGTACCTCAGTGGATGAGAGAGAGAGAGACCACGAAGCCGTACCTCAGTGGATGAGAGAGAGAGAGACCACGAAGCCGTACCTCAGTGGATGAGAGAGAGAGAGACCACGAAGCCGTACCTCAGTGGATGAGAGAGAGAGAGACCACGAAGCCGTACCTCAGTGGATGAGAGAGAGAGAGACCACGAAGCCGTACCTCAGTGGATGAGAGAGAGAGAGACCACGAAGCCGTACCTCAGTGGATGAGAGAGAGAGAGACCACGAAGCCGTACCTCAGTGGATGAGAGAGAGAGAGACCACGAAGCCGTACCTCAGTGGATGAGAGAGAGAGAGACCACGAAGCCGTACCTCAGTGGATGAGAGAGAGAGAGACCACGAAGCCGTACCTCAGTGGATGAGAGAGAGAGAGACCACGAAGCCGTACCTCAGTGGATGAGAGAGAGAGAGACCACGAAGCCGTACCTCAGTGGATGAGAGAGAGAGAGACCACGAAGCCGTACCTCAGTGGATGAGAGAGAGAGAGACCACGAAGCCGTACCTCAGTGGATGAGAGAGAGAGAGACCACGAAGCCGTACCTCAGTGGATGAGAGAGAGAGAGACCACGAAGCCGTACCTCAGTGGATGAGAGAGAGAGAGACCACGAAGCCGTACCTCAGTGGATGAGAGAGAGAGAGACCACGAAGCCGTACCTCAGTGGATGAGAGAGAGAGAGACCACGAAGCCGTACCTCAGTGGATGAGAGAGAGAGAGACCACGAAGCCGTACCTCAGTGGATGAGAGAGAGAGAGACCACGAAGCCGTACCTCAGTGGATGAGAGAGAGAGAGACCACGAAGCCGTACCTCAGTGGATGAGAGAGAGAGAGACCACGAAGCCGTACCTCAGTGGATGAGAGAGAGAGAGACCACGAAGCCGTACCTCAGTGGATGAGAGAGAGAGAGACCACGAAGCCGTACCTCAGTGGATGAGAGAGAGAGAGACCACGAAGCCGTACCTCAGTGGATGAGAGAGAGAGAGACCACGAAGCCGTACCTCAGTGGATGAGAGAGAGAGAGACCACGAAGCCGTACCTCAGTGGATGAGAGAGAGAGAGACCACGAAGCCGTACCTCAGTGGATGAGAGAGAGAGAGACCACGAAGCCGTACCTCAGTGGATGAGAGAGAGAGAGACCACGAAGCCGTACCTCAGTGGATGAGAGAGAGAGAGACCACGAAGCCGTACCTCAGTGGATGAGAGAGAGAGAGACCACGAAGCCGTACCTCAGTGGATGAGAGAGAGAGAGACCACGAAGCCGTACCTCAGTGGATGAGAGAGAGAGAGACCACGAAGCCGTACCTCAGTGGATGAGAGAGAGAGAGACCACGAAGCCGTACCTCAGTGGATGAGAGAGAGAGACCACGAAGCCGTACCTCAGTGGATGAGAGAGAGAGACCACGAAGTCGTACCTCAGTGGATGAGAGAGAGAGACCACGAAGTCGTACCTCAGTGGATGAGAGAGAGAGACCACGAAGCCGTACCTCAGTGGATGAGAGAGAGAGACCACGAAGTCGTACCTCAGTGGATGAGAGAGAGAGACCACGAAGCCGTACCTCAGTGGATGAGAGAGAGAGACCACGAAGCCGTACCTCAGTGGATATGAGAGAGAGACCACGAAGCCGTACCTCAGTGGATGAGAGAGAGAGACCACGAAGCCGTACCTCAGTGGATGAGAGAGAGAGACCACGAAGTCATACCTCAGTGGATGAGAGAGAGAGACCACGAAGCCGTACCTCAGTGGATGAGAGAGAGAGACCACGAAGCCGTACCTCAGTGGATGAGAGATTGAGACCACGAAGCCGTACCTCAGTGGATGAGAGATTGAGACCACGAAGTCGTACCTCCAACTTACTAAAGTTTCCCAACAGCAGCCAAAAAGAACCTATTTCTAATTTACAAGCCAAAGAAAATACTAACACCATTTGGATCTACATCTCCATAAGCATCAAGCTCCAATACAAGTTAATTTCACGGGATCAAAAACCTAAAATAGTTTAGCTATAGCAAAAACTGTTTGCTTACTGTATAGCACACACTTCGTACAAATCGTAACCAAACAGTAATTTAGGAGTACAAATTTGTTATATCGATGTCAGGCAGGGCAGCAGATTGGGACTACGGTCGACCCCAAAGCCAAATCCTTCAAAAGAAGGCAATCATGCTTACCCCATACAAATGGGAAAAGCAAGTTCAAAGAAGAATTAAAACACCCATGAACATTTAGTTGGACCTTGTGCAAGCCTCCAACCCAAACTTCAACAATTATCCTTTAACACTGCATACCATTTTTATTTGTGTATCTTTCTCCACTTCAAGCCAAACTTGACACTACAAAACCTACTAGCGAAGTTTATAAACAAGAAATAACAAGAGCCAGAAACAATACTGACCATGGCTTCGATTAAGAAAATATCATGTAATCTAATAAACAATCCATTGGCGATAAAACTCAAATCATTAAGGAAGTCCTAAGTGATCAAGATGTGGATATTTGCTTTTTAACTGAAACTTGGTTTGGTGGTAATGTGAGTGACAGATCGAAAATAAATGAAATGACACCTAAATCTTATAACTTATATCATGAACCAAGAGAAGACGAAAGAGGCGGTGGCATTGGAATCTTAATCAAGAAATCATATAAAGTTACAGTAAGAAAACATCTCATAGTCAATTAATTTGAATATATGAATATTAAAATTTTATCTAGAAATTTAAATCTACAAATAGTTATACTCTATAGACCACCGAGCAAAGGCAAAAGAATTTTTCTAGATGAATTTAATAACTTACTAGATACATTGAACGACAATAGAAATATAGTTATATGTGATGATTTCAACCTACATCTTGATAACAGTAGACCCATATGTCAATGAATTTAAAATGATTGACAACCACGACCTTGAAAACAGTCTGCACCAACAGCTCAGTCTAATCATGTACTAGATGTAGTTTTAGTAAATAAAAACAACAACAACATACTAAATACGGAAATTGAACCTGACTTCTCTATATCCCCAATGCATAAGTTAATGTCTTGAAATAGATGTTAGAAAAAATAATGCAATACAGAAGGAAATCACACAGAATTAAGACCAACTTTGATCCAAGAGAGTTCATTGAATAAAGCCTAGAGGATATAAAAGGGATAACACTAGTCTGTAACTGAAGAGAAGCACACCCAAGCGGAGAGAATCCTGTGTAAACTGCAATATTGATAAAAGTAAAAATACTTGCAACTAATTAAAATAGGTGCCCGGAAAAAAAAATAATCACAATTAAAGAAAAATCGAATTGGTTCGATAACGAATTACATGAAAAAAAAGAAAAATGGAGGATAAATGGAGAAATAAAAATGAAAACTGGCAACATTACAAATCAGCTAGAAATCGTGACAATTACATTACCTTAGTTAAAAAAAGGCCTATTATAAAAGTGCGTGAAATGAAAATGCACCCACTGAAAATACATAAGAACCTAAAAATACTATTAGGTCTAAAGACAGAAATAGTATTGCCTGACATAACTAATGATCCTAAATGCCTAGCAAATGATTTCATTGATTATTTTGAAGAAAAAATAAATAAAATCTGCTCCAGTTTTCGCAACATCGGCACAACAGAACGAAGGAATACATCAGCAACAGGTGTAAGTAAGCTAAGGGTATTTGAATTGTTAAGTCAAGAGTGATTATATGAGAATAATAAAGCAAAAAAACCTACTGCGGAAATGACCCATTTCCAATTGATGTAAAAGATGCAGAAAATTTCACTAGACCACAGAGATCTACCGAAACATCATAAATATGAGTAACAACACAGGCAGTTTTCCCTGATTGTGAGAAAGTTGCATATATCAAGCCAGTCTATAAAGAAAAAGGTGATATATACAATTTAAGTTCATATAGGCCAATATCAAACCTGTAATTTTTCGAAAATTATTGAAGTTGCTGTACACGAACAAACCTGGAAACATCTGAAACAATCTAATGCTATACCCGATGATCAATCTGCATACAGAGAAAATTAATCCACAGAAACAACAGTGTTAGCGATTAAAAATGACATAACAGAAATTATAACAAGTGTTGCATTCTTATGATGCTTGATCAAAGTGCAGTATTTGATACTGTAGAACATACATATCTGATGGAAGACCTTAAAGCTGTGGGCATCGTAGAACGAGCATATGACTGGTTTGTGAGTTATCTTGAAAACCGCAAAGTTATAGTAATATCAAATGTTGAATCTGAGACAAGAAAACTAACCAAAGGGGTGCCTCAAGGCAGTGTACTAGGTCCCCTCATGTTTGAAATTTACACGATTGAACTGGCTAATATACTTGAAACTCACAGAGTTAAGTTTAAAATATACGCTGATGATACACAATTCTATTTCCCAATAGAATCAGTTGAAGCTAAAAGAAAGATACATGAAATAATGAATGGTATTAAGTCTTGGATGTCAACAAAAAAGCTCAAGCTCAATGAAGATAAAAGTGAATGTATTATTTTTGGAAATTAAAAAGATTCAAAAAGAATCTAATGCTTCCAAAGAATTGAAATAGGTCAATCGATCATTGACCTAAAGAAATCTGGCAGAAATCTTGGAGTAATCATGGATGATAGACTGACAATGAATGAACCTATGGTAAGAAATTGTAATTATCATATTAGAAACATAGCATTTATTAGTAAATACTTAAATGAAAAAATCTATGGCTAAACTCATTGATCACCCCATTTTCAAGAATTGATCACTGCAACTCACGGTTTATGGCTTACCAAATTATCAGCTGAAGGAAATTCAAGAGTACAAAACAGAGCCGCTAGATTAATAAAAGGACTACACAATAGGGATAGAATTACCCCTGAACTAATTAAATTACACTGGCTGCCGGTAAAGGCGAGAATCGAATACAAGCTACTCTTACTAACATTTAAGATACTGAACCAAAATGAACAAAAATATCTAAAAGAATGCCCGAGAAAACTAGAACTAGAAACAAATTTTACCATAAGACACATGAGTGACAAACAGACTATCTGAACCAAGAACAAATAGTAAATTTGGTGAAAGGGCTTTAAGCTACTGTGCGCCTAGACATTATAATAAACTGCCAACTGAAATGAAGGACTTGAAGGGAGCAATTGAATTTAAGAAGAAACTAAAGACATTACTTTTCACAAGATCATATGATTTGGAAGATGCTACAATCAAAGAATTGTATAAGTTATAATGAAAATGATTCGTTAGATGATTGATATGGACCCGCCCGAGTAATAGTTCACTCGACTTCAGTGGAGGGTTGGATTTAAACCCAAAACAAGTAAAGCACCATTTCTGGCAAAGTTTTATGTTGACGAAACTAGTTATTTATATTACCTAAATAAAAGAAAATTTTATTGGAAAATTTGCGAGGAATTTTTAAACCCTGTAAAAATTGATTTTTTTAAAGCACTAAAAAGACTGCAGAAACTTAAGTAAAGGAAAGCCCCACGAACAAGGCTGACTGGCACCACAAAAACTTAGTATTCTAGAACAAACTAGCAGTTGAATACACTACCACGAAATTCCGCTACACAAAAAAAGGTTAGGCCCGTCTCGATATACTATGGAATAACCTGGTGTTATAAAAGCTTTTAAATTGAAATTATATACGAGTATCCAGAAATTCTCAGAATAACCCCCTGCGACCCCTCCCCCCTCCTTACACATGTATATTAGATATGACAGCCTAAAACGCTTTGTGTACTTAGATTGGAGGGTAAGGGCGAGCTGCACCTTTCCAACTCAATATCCAATAACCTCACCAATGAATGAGCAATCATGTAGAGTTTTGTGAGATACTAAATTCATTTAAAAAATTATAAAAAATTAACTAATTTTAAGCAAGTAAATTAGATTCTATATCTAAATGAGACTTTTCAATCAATTTCCTTATAAATGGGTATGTAAAACTACACTTTTTTCAAAACTAATGTTACACAGAAATGCTTTTATGTTAATATCAAGTTGGCACTTAGAACCACAGGTGGGACAAGTACAGTAGATCTTTCACTTTTAATAACACCGTGATTTTGGCAGTACTTTATTCTTTCGATGTTACCACAATAGTGCAAAACAATCTTTATGATTTGAATAATTGATGCAAGAACCTAGGGGGGAAAATACACAAAAATTGATGTGAAAGTAAATGGTGAATGAGAAACCGCACCAGAAGTTGAAGGTTCACACTCCTCCTTGGGTCTCAGACGAAAAATTAGCGGTGGAAACCGTGGAAATTGTGTGAAAAGTGTCAAAAAATATTAGTTTCCTAGTAAAACTTACCTGATTAGGTATTCAAGTCACGCGAGTCTAGTTTTGTTAAAATGCTAATCCCAAGTAAAATGTGGATCGTTTGGGTGACGTCTTGCTACGTAGAATACAGTCGATGTAATAACGACAATCCATTTTTAACGTACAAATGAAGAAACGAGAGTTCAGTGAAGAATTTGATTGAGTTATGAAGTCGAGGGACTTTTTTTTTTTTTTTTTTTAAGCGGGTCAAATTTAATCTTAATTAATAAACCACTTCTAGACCTAGCGCCGCTCGTTTAGTTTGGTATTTTAATTTCCCCCTTTTTAGAGAATACTTATATTTGATGGGTCAAATCTAATTTTGATTTATAAACCACTTCTAGACCTACCGCAGTTAATTTTTATATTAAACTAAACCTTTAACTTTCCTCTTTTTAGTGAAAGTACTTAAAATTTGATAAACTTGCTGGTCGAGCTATTGTATAAAATTACCAATTTTTTATTCATTTAGTGTGGATTTGACAAACGAGCAATATGCTATGAAATGCTGGGAGCCTTAAAATGCATGCGATATGACAAGGTCTTGTCATATACTAGGTCCTCTCCTGTTTGAAATTTAGACGATTGAACTGGCAAATATACTTGAAACTCACAGAGTTAAGTTTAAAAATATACGCTGATACACAATTCTATTTCCCAATAGAATCAGTTGATGAAGCTAAAAGAAATATACATGAAATAATGAATGACATTAAGGCTTGGATGTTAACAAAACTCAAGCTCAATGAAGATAAAAGTTTGTATTATTTTTGGAAATTAAAAAGATATAAGAATCTAATGCTTCCAAAGAATTGAAATCTGTCAGAAATCTTTGAGTAATCATGGATGATAGACTGACAATGAATGGACATATATGGTAAGAAATTTTAACAATCATTAGAAACATGGCATTTATTAGTAAATACTTAAATGAAAAATCTATGGCCATACTCATTAATAACAACATTTTCAAGAATTGATTACTGCAACTCACTGTTCTATGGCTTACCAAATTATCAGCTGAAGAAAATTCAGAGAGAACAAAACAGCCGCTAGATTAATAAAAGGACTACACAATAGGGATAGAATTACCCCTGCACTAATTAAATTACACTGGCTGCCGGTAAAAGCGAGAATCTAATATAAGCTACTCATACCAACGTTTAAGATACTGAACCAAAACAAACCAAAATATCTAAAGGAATGCCTGAAAATAACGAACTAGAAACAAATGTTACCATAAGGCACGAGTGACAGACTATCTGAATCAAGAACAAATAATAAATTTGGTGAAAGGTCTTTTAGCTACTGTGCGCCTAGACATTATAATAAACTGCCAACTGAAATGAAGGACCTAAAGGGAGCAATTGAATTTAAGAAGAAACTAAAGACGTTACTTTTCACAAGATCATATGATTTGGAAGATGCTACAATCAAAGAATTGTATAAGTTACAATGAAAATGTTTCGTTAGATGATTGATATGGACCCGCCCGAGTAGTTCACTTGACTTCAGTGGAGAGTTGGATTTAAACCCAAAACAAGTAAACAAGAGCAGGGTTCCCCCTACTGTATATGACCAGAAAAGCAGCTAACACTTTAGTTTACATGTATACTTAATAATTATACTAAATGTAAGGAAAACTTGGCATTCTGGCTTGGCTAGTAATTAATTACTGGGATAGCGGGAAAGAAACCTAGTTATGCGAAAACCTTGTAAAATTGAAAGTTTACCAGTATCAGGAATGAGGTGGGAAATTAAAATAACTAAAAACATTGATAATGCCTACGGTACAGCGTGAGATCACTGCTTCTATAAAAGCTTAGAACATTTATATTTCCTGCATTGAAAGCTCGTGACCAGTTGCACTTAATCGCAGGCTATATGCTATAGCTATTCGACGCAACTAAATTAAAGTTTTCAAAACGTGCGTTATTTGCATAATTTTGAAAGGTGAAATTAAAGTATTGAATTGGTTTTAGTACTATATTGAGTGATTATGGAAAAGCTGTGGCGTAAAATTCACCAATCTTCGTGTAAATTTCAGATACACCATTATTCTAGCTGAAACCATTGCAATATTTTAGTTACATTTTTCATTATGAATTTACCTGGCACCATTCCCTTTTTTAATGCTGTTCACATCCAAAGATTTTATATTAAACTTCCAAAACATTGAAGGAAATTAATACTTGTGATAAAACTACCATTGGTATAATTTCCGATACATTGAGAAATTGACAAACTTACGGAAAACTATGAAATCTCCAAAAATGCGTGAACAAAGGCCATCTAGGATTATACCCAATACGAAGGTATTTTCTAACTAGATGAACGATAAATTAAGACTTTTCTCCATACCATTATGGATATTTCCAAAGTGCACTAGATTGAGCGATTGGGAAAGAAAATTCTCTATTGGTTATAATTCATAAGATTATGACATTTCCAGATGCCAAGATTCCTCGGGCATGAGTTTTATAGCACTGGTTAATTTTCAACTGCTATGGAGTCGACCTCATTTAAGAATTCAAGTAACCTAACAGTTACTCGAGATATCCTATCATAAGTATTCTCAAAGAAGTCAGTGGTTTTAGGTTTCGAAAACTAAGTTTTAATCGATTTGGGGAAAATTTAACTCCCTATTCAAGCTTGGTGATTATTAGTATCTTACAAAATTTAACTTTAGTCAAGTAAAAAAAGTCTTATTGAGCCCTTTACACAAGCAAAATTTGAATATGACCACAAGGCTTTAGCGATGTGGCGAGAGGGGGGAATGCGGGGTTGGCGGGGGGGGGGGGGGGGGGGTTGACAAACAGTTACGCCAAGAATATTTTCGGGACCTTCGATAAAAACTAATCTTTCTTCCAACATTTGTTACTTTATACAGCACTTATAAAAGTCGAATACGCACTAAGAATTTTATCTATAAAATACCTGCCGTAATTTGAGAAGTGTACGGTTTCCCTCTAAGGATTTTTATAAATTACTTAATATTAAAGCGAAGTTTGTCAAAAGTTCAAGAGTACTATACACCTTCCCTCTAACTATAGGCTATACTTTTGCATAATTGGTACCAATATTACCAACGGATATATCAAATATATTCGAAAATTTAGGATTTGCCCTGCTCAAACAAGTTTTCAATGTCGTTGACTGGTTTCAAGGGTCATTTACTTAAAACTCTGTCCCGTGCAAGGCTATTGCACAAAACTGGATTTATGGCTTTGGACTATAATAGTCCATTATAGGAGACAGTAAGGCCGTACAGCGCCAAAATTAATTTTAAGACAATTGATCACAACCGTAAAAAGTTCCGTAAAAAAAAATTAACACGAATTCTACAATTACTCTCTCTTGGCATTAAAAAAAAAAAAAAAAAAAAAAAAAAAAAAAAAAAAAAAAATTAAGCACGCAAATTACTTTCCTAAAAACACTCAAATTAATATTTCCGAAAAAAAAAGTTCAACCCAACATACCAGCATTTCTTCACGACGTGTTTCTTCGGCAAACGATGGTATTAAAAAGGACAAAAGATAGAAATTAGCAAGAGGAGCCAAGGGAACAAGGATACAAAATTGACGAAGCCAACATTTTCTATAGAGGTCTTATTTTTTTTGTAGTTATCCTTGGAAGACCGAAAGCGCCATCTAGATTTTGTTTTTGCATGATTATGACTTTTTTATATATTACCTTTAAAAATAGCCTTGGCTTTGAAGAATATTTGTCACTCACAATTATATTGGAATATAAGGACTTTTTTCTTGCAAAACCTTCTGAAACATACAGTATCCATGTAATATCTTTAAGAGAACTGTGGAATATAGGATAACTACCTCGAATTACAGAAAATTGGAGCGCTCTAACTTGAATAATAAAACGTGGGAAATTCTAACCAAAACTATGGAATACAGAGGCCTTCCTAAAGAGCCAAATACACTGGAACTCATGACTGCACAATATCCGCGTTTGTGCAAGCATATCCTTTGTGAGTGGGTGTGATTGTGTAGATTTTAAACATTCAATCACACTCACTCATAAGTATATGATTTCACAAACACGGCCATTGTACAATCATGAGTGAGTGTATTTGGGCCTTTAAGGATTTAATATGGGGAACTTTAACAAACTAGAGGACTAAAGGAACGTTCTCAAACTAATATGTAGGATAAGGAAAACGTTCAATTGAAAGTAGATTATATGGAAGCATTTTGTTAGGAATGATTCCAAGCCTAAAGCCTAAAATACACGTTCAAAAAAAAGCGTCAAAATTTTTCATCAAAATTTTGACGTGTAATTTTGATGCATAATTGCCCGCACACGTTTAGGCGTTTTTCCCATCAAAATTCAGTATCGTCAAAATCTTCGACATGGATGCATCAGTGGCCATAGCACTAGTGTTGGCATTGGACTCTGATAAACCTCATGGTAAACGTCGGAAATGGTCAAAAGACTAAAACGTTTGATCAAAATTTTGGCAGGAGCCCACACACGAACCAAAAATTTGACGTCTCGTCAAAAAATATCAAACGGATTTGATCAATCAAAATTTTGCTTCAAATCTTTTCTTGACATCAAAACGTCCTACACACACTCAAATTTTGCTTCAAAATTTTGATGCAAAATTTTGACGCTTTTTTTGAACGTGTATGGGTCCCTTAAAGGAACGTTCTCAAACTAATATGTAGACTAAGGAAAACGTTCAACTGAAAGGAGATTATATGGAAGCATTTTGATAGGAATGATTCCAAGCCTAAAGGGGCCCATACACGTTCAAAAAAAGCGTCAAAATTTTGCATCAAAATTTTGACGTGTAACTTTGATAAAAAATTTTGATGCATAATTGCCCACACACGTTTAGGCGTTTTTCCCATCAAAATTCAGTCTCGTCAAAATCTTCGACATGGATGCATCAGTGGCCATAGCACTAGTGTTGGCATTGGACTCTGATAAACCTCCTGGTAAACGTCGGAAATGGTAAAAAATATACCTGATATGAAGGTAAAAGTTTCCAGATTTTTTCCATAAAGGAGCCCACACACGCATCGAAAATTTTACGACTCCTCAAAAAATATCAAAAGGATTTGATCAATCAAAATTTTGCTTCAAATCTTTTTTTGACATCAAAACGTCCTACAAACACTCAAATTTTGCATCAAAATTTTGATATCAAAATTTTGATATCAAAATATTGATGCAAAATTTTGACGCTTTTTTTTAACGTGTATGGGCCCCTTAATGATTAATACAAAAATTAATACCATTTTTTTTAAACTTAAGGTAAATCCCGTCAAACAAAAATATTTCAGTATTGAAGAAAATAGCGAAATCTGGTACAAAGAAAAGGAACAAAATTTGGATCAAGTTCATACAGTATTATCTTTTTTTTTTTTAAGAAAAATAAACCAAGACAATAGAGGGCACTTTCTACCTCTCGTTTTATGATCAGTGAAAGTTGAAACGCTACTCATATCATCTGTCCTTGTTAGGTTACCAGTGGCTGTATAAATATACCAGGAACATTATTCCAGCTTACATTCTAGTAACCACCAACAGTTGGGCATGGTTAGTTTAATAGTTGATACTTTACTTGTGTTTATTTATGAAGTGTCTGTTGCGATACAAATCGTTCAATGTTTTATGGATGGTTGGTATAACTTAATATATAGAACTTGTCCCGTTAATATTACAAATATAGTTCGTATATTAGGAGTTTACTTAGTATGGTAAATGGGGCATCGGTTTAGTGGGTATTTTTTCAAAAGTTTTTCTTACATTTTATGGCTGTACAAATTTTACTCTTTATGTTAACTTTGTTCTCTCGAACTCGGCCGTGTCATCT
>NC_090761.1:62852057-62857395 GCF_036898095.1 Palaemon carinicauda | reverse complement strand
TTTTAGAGGAACCTGATTGAATTAGAATGTTTTTGTCGGAAGCTGCTGCTGGGCCTCGGTGCCCATTGTCGTCCTGAAAAACTCTTTAGCTTCGAGAAAAGTTTCCATAATTTAATCATTCCGTAGTAAAATGGCACAATTGTGTTCCTTATCATGTTAATCTGAATATAAAAAAAAGGTATTGCTTAGTAACTGGGTGATTCAATTTAATTTTACTTGTGTAAATCTACAGATAGGAACTTTTCAATTTTCGCTTCTTTTTTCATATTAATTTGAATGAAAAAAAAATTTCCTAGGAGGTGGGTGATTCAATTTCCTTTTATTTATGTAAATATACCGCTAGGAATTTTTCTCTCCTTTTTCATGTTAATTTGAATGAAAAAAAAAATCCTAAGAAGTGGGTGACTCAATTTCCTTTTATTTATGTAAATATACATAGGAATTTTTTTCTCCTTTTTCATGTTAATTTGAATGAAAAAAAAAAACATATCCTAGGAAGTGGGTGATTCAATTTCCTTTTATTTATGTAAATATACAGCTAAGAATTTTTCGCTCCTTTTTCAAGTTGATTTGAATGAAAACAAATTATTACTTCTTGAATCTGAATATTTTGGGTTAATTTCTTTGATAAATCTAAAACGACGTGTTTATCGTTTTTTTTTTTTTTTTTTTTTTTTAATTTACCAATGTACAAATAAAAAATTTCGACCCATTATTTCACCTGTTCAACTGAAAATTTAGAAATATTCTGAATTTTTTTTTAATCTAAAACTAGGGGTTTCTTTTTTTCTTAATTTAACAATTTGTAACTAAAAATGTTCGACAAAATTATTAAAATTTTCGTCAAATTGTTAAAATTTTCTACAAAACTATTCCACCCGTTTCAAATGAAGATGAAGAGAAAATCTGAAAATTGTTGAAAAATGCACTTTCTTTCTTTTCACTTTTTTCAATTCAACAATTTGCAAATTAAAATTTTCGACGAAAATATTCCCTTTGTCTTACTAAAGACTAAAAAAAAAATCTGAATATTGACGATTTTTTTTTTTAGTCGAAACTCATTTAAGTTATATAATAAAAAAAAACCTATTTAATTTTTCTAGTTACCCGAAAGCTCATTCAGAAAGTTATATAATGAAAAAAAAAATCTATTTAATTTTTCAAGTTACTCGAAAGCTCATTCAGAAAGTTACATAATTTTAATTGTTTTTACTAATGCATTTTTTCTAGTTACAGGAAAGCTCATTCAGAAAGTTATATAAATAAAAAAATAAATTCTATTTAATTTTTCCAGTTACTCGAAAGCTCATGCCAGAAAGTTATAAAACTTTAAAATAATCTAATTAATTTCTCTACTTATCCGAAAGCTTATACCAAAAAGTTATATGACTTAAAAAAATCGAATTAATTTTTCTAGTTAATCGAAACCTCATACAGAAAGTTAAATAATCTTTTTTCAAATTAAATTTTCTAGTTATTCGAAAGCTCATTCAAAAAGGTATATAATTTCTACGTCTTTCTTACTCTCCCTCATTCTCCTCTTGACATTTTGATGGGAAAAGGAACCAAAAATTACCACTCATTAATTATTGTAGAGGCTCTGAAAAAATAACGCTTGTCTCTCTTTCTTTCCATCTCAAGCGAGAGAAATGAATTCTTCATCAGACTTATGAAAACATCAAGTCTCTCTCTCTCTCTCTCTCTCTCTCTCTCTCCTCTCTCTCTCTCGCTCTCTCTCTCTCTCTCTCTCTCACACACACACACCAATCTACAGTAATACGGGATATGAAACATTTGATCCATTTAAAAAGCAAACCACAAAAAGGTCTCTCTTTCACTATATATATATACTGTATATATATATATATATATATATATATATATATATATATATATATATATATACATATACATATATATACATATATATATATACATACATACATACATATACCAAAGGCACTTCCCCCAATTTTGGGGGGTAGCCGACATCAACAAGAACAAAACAAAAAAGGGGACCTCTACTCTCTATGTTCCTCCAGCCTAACCAGGGACTCAGCCGAGTTCAGCTGGTACTGCTAGGGTGCCACAGCCCAACCTCCCACATTTCCACCACAGATGAAGCTTCATACTGCTGAGTCCCCTACTGCTGCTACCTCCGCGGTCATCTAAGGCACCGGAGGAAGCAGCAGGGCCTACCGAAACTACGTCACAATCGCTCGCCATTCATTCCTATTTCTAGCACGCTCTCTTGCCTCTCTCACATCTATCCTCCTATCACCCAGAGCTTTCTTCACACCATCCATCCACCCAAACCTTGGCCTTCCTCTTGTACTTCTCCCATCAACTCTTGCATTCATCACCTTCTTTAGCAGACAGCCATTCTCCATCCTCTCAACATGGCCAAACCACCTCAACACATTCATATCCACTCTAGCCGCTAACTCATTTCTTACACCCGTTCTCACCCTCACCACCTCGTTCCTGACCCTATCTACTCGAGATACACCAGCCATACTCCTCAGACACTTCATCTCAAACACATTCAATTTCTGTCTCTCCATCACTTTCATTCCCCACAACTCCGATCCATACATCACAGTTGGTACAATCACTTTCTCATATAGAACTCTCTTTACATTCATGCCCAACCCTCTATTTTTTACTACTCCCTTAACTGCCCCCAACACTTTGCAACCTTCATTCACTCTCTGACGTACATCTGCTTCCACTCCACCATTTGCTGCAACAACAGACCCCAAGTACTTAAACTGATCCACCTCCTCAAGTAACTCTCCATTCAACATGACATTCAACCTTGCACCACCTTCCCTTCTCGTACATCTCATAACCTTACTCTTACCCACATTAACTCTCAACTTCCTTCTCTCACACACCCTTCCAAATTCTGTCACTAGTCGGTCAAGCTTCTCTTCTGTGTCTGCTACCAGTACAGTATCATCCGCAAACAACAACTGATTTACCTCCCATTCATGATCATTCTCGTCTACCAGTTTTAATCCTCGTCCAAGCACTCGAGCATTCACCTCTCTCACCACTCCATCAACATACAAGTTAAACAACCACGGCGACATCACACATCCCTGTCTCAGCCCCACTCTCACCGGAAACCAATCGCTCACTTCATTTCCTATTCTAACACATGCTTTACTACCTTTGTAGAAACTTTTCACTGCTTGCAACAACCTTCCACCAACTCCATATAACCTCATCACATTCCACATTGCTTCCCTATCAACTCTATCATATGCTTTCTCCAGATCCATAAACGCAACATACACCTCCTTACCTTTTGCTAAATATTTCTCGCATATCTGCCTAACTGTAAAAATCTGATTCATACAACCCCTACCTCTTCTAAAACCCCCCTGTACTTCCCAGATTGCATTCTCTGTTTTATCCTTAATCCTATTAATCAGTATTCTACCATACACTTTTCCAACTACACTCAACAAACTAATACCTCTTGAATTACAACACTCATGCACATCTCCCTTACCCTTATATAGCGGTACAATACATGCACAGACCCAATCTACTGGTACCATTGACAACACAAAACACACATTAAACAATCTCACCAACCATTCAATTACAGTCACACCCCCTTCCTTCAACATCTCAGCTTTCACACCATCCATACCAGATGCTTTTCCTACTCTCGTTTCATCTAGTGCTCTCCTCACTTCCTCTATTGTAATCTCTCTCTCATTCTCATCTCCCATCACTGGCACCTCAACACCTGGAACAGCAATTATCTCTGCCTCCCTATCATCCTCAACATTCAGCAAACTTTCAAAATATTCCGCCCACCTTTTCCTTGCCTCCTCTCCTTTTAACAACCTTCCATTTCCATCTTTCACTGTCTCTTCAATTCTTGTGCCGGATTTTCTTACTCTCTTCACTTCTTTCCAAAACTTCTTCTTATTCTCTTCATATGACTGACCCAGTCCCTGACCCCACCTCAGGTCAGCTGCCCTCTTTGCCTCACGTACCTTGCGCTTTACTTCCACCTTTTTCTCTCTATATTTTTCATACTTCTCTATACTATTACTCTGCAGCCATTCTTCAAAAGCCCTCTTTTTCTCTTCCACTTTTACCTTCACTCCTTCATTCCACCATTCACTGCCCTTCCTCATGCTGCCTCCAACAACCTTCTTGCCACATACATCACTTGCAATCCCAACAAAATTTTCTTTTGCTAACTTCCACTCCTCCTCTAAATTACCAGTTTCTCTTACTCTCACCTCGTCATATGCCATTTTCAACCTTTCCTGATATTTACTTTTTACCCCAGGTTTTATTAGCTCTTCAACCCTCACTAGCTCCCTTTTACATCCACCTACTCTATTCCCCCACTCTTTTGCTACAACCAATTTTCCTTCCACCAAAAAATGATCAGACATACCGTTAGCCATACCCCTAAACACGTGCACGTCTTTCAATCTTCCAAACATTCTTTTAGTTATCAACACATAATCCATTAATGCCCTTTCTACTACTCTTCCATTTGCCACTCTTACCCATGTATACTTATTTTTATCTTTCTTCTTAAAAAAGCTAGCACTTATTACCATCTCTTGTTCAACACACATATCTACCAGTCTCTCACCACTCTCATTTTCACCTGGTACGCCATACTTCCCAATGACACCTTCTACCTCTCCAGCACCTACTCTAGCATTTAAGTCACCCATAACAACTACATAATTCCTTCTACCCAGTCCTTCTACACACCTAGTTAATTCATTCCAAAACTCATTCCGCTCTTCTTCACTTTTCTCACTACCTGGCCCATACGCACTGACAAACGCCCAACATTCCCTGCCCAACCTAACCCTTACCCACATTAACCTAGATGATATCTCCTTCCATTCCACTACTTTACCTGTCATCCATTCACTCAGCAATAAAGCCACACCCTCTCTCGCTTTTCCCCTTTCAATTCCAGACACTCTACCAGACATTTCACCAAACATCACTTCACCCTTTCCTTTCATCTTTGTCTCACACAAGGCCAATACATCCATCCTTCTACTTCTAAACATACTTCCAATCTCACATCTTTTACTCTCTATCGTACTACATCCACGCACATTCAAACACCCCAAAACTAGAGTGCGGGGAGCAGTCACTCTCCCCCCAGCTCCATCTCTTTGTTGCTGTCTCACAGGATACTTTTACAGGAGAGGGGGTTCCCAGCCCCCTCGTCCCGTCCCTTTTAGTCGCCTTTTACGACACGCAGGGATAAGGTTGGCGCTATTCTAATTGTTTTACGCCCCCGCGGCCACAGGGGGCATATATATACATATATATA